>NC_135567.1:9294157-9351883 GCF_964340395.1 Glandiceps talaboti | reverse complement strand
CAGTAAAACTTGAAATTGATATGCATGCGTTAGGCATTCTATTTACTGACAGTAGATAAGGTGATGTTTGCGGGGCGGAGTAGCCACTAATGCGAGAACCTGGGATTGAAAGCCGGGCCTTTAAAGGTAGGTCTCGATTTCACCGATAGTTCATTGACCTCTTGAAGTAGAATTACACAAAACTCTATATGTTAACACAATCAAATTGATAGGCTGCTCGCCTCTATATTCCATATTACAATACTATACAAATTAAAAATTTGGCAACAATTACAGAACAGTTATTAACTTTGTACTGCACAACAATATGTGAATAATTCCTAGCATTGGTATTTGGCAGCAATATTTGCAAAATATCTAGGGTATTAATCTGCACAGATTGGTCCATTATACTAGGTTTTATATCATGTTTGTTCAGATATGCGTGACTAGTTAGCAAGCCATCAATATGTTTTGCCTTATATCACCTATAATCACTTAAGCCCTCAATCTGATTAAAATCCAATGTGTAGATAGGCTACGGCTCTTTTTTTACATTTACTTCATCGTAATTGTGTCTTTTACATGCGTCTTTTGTCTTCTGGGTGAGATAGGCGGTAACACCCGGAAGACAAAAGACGCATGTAAAAGACACAATTACGATGAAGTAAAGGTAACAAAAACAACCGTAGCCTATCTACACATCGGATTTTAATCAGATTGGTAAGCCCTGTAATGTGACAGACTGTACAACATCTCATACACACAGACACATAATTCATGCTTTATACGATTTACACCTATTACGTTGCTATGGCAATTGTCAATATTGCTTATAGAAGTATTAAATAAATGGGTATGTCACATATTAATACATATGCACGTGTCACATTAACATTAATTGCCCAAAGGTTAACATAGTAAGTGGTAGATGTATATTTTGTCCAGACCATAGTTTCAAAATGACTATTGCGAGATTTCGTTCATTGAGAAATGTATTTGCATTTTTGGTTGGTTTATCCGTTGGACCTGTAGTAGAGATCATGGTAAGTAAAGTTCTCCAACATTTTTATATTTAGTATGTATATGGTATGCAAATTGCTACGTGGAATTGGCGTATTTACAGATATACAGATTTGCACATGTTATGGCGAAAAACGTCCACGAATAAGTTGTAATGCTTTACTTTGCAAGTGCTGAATGTCGTTGGTAGACGTTCACTTCTCGCCTCGATACCATAGTCTATATTATGTGTCTGTGTTCAAAAATCATGTGGTTTAACTGCACCATTTGTCCTGTAACCCTATTAATGAAATATCTCTTTGCTTAGAAATAAGTTTGTAACAGGGTACTTGAACAATCTACTAAAATTAAATGAATTGTCTTCTTTTTTGCTTAGCCAGGATTTGAAGTATATATATTTTTTGTAAAATACAAGTTGGTAGGCTGAATTATTTACCTTACTTATTTCGAACTTTTGATCTTTCCTGAGAAATCTGACATAAAATTAGTGGGTTGTAGAATTTATTTATTAAAACTATTTAGTGGAAATAGATGGAGCTAAAATATACTGACAAACGTAAAACGAAAAATAAAGTCTATTGAGAACACAAATGGGCAGGAAAACAGTAACAAGTACTATACAAAAGGAAATGGATATGAAAATAATGCAATGCTTTGTATGTTTGTGTTCATTTTACGAGCGATATTACCTCTACACAAGCTGTGATTTGTATAACACCCGTTTCTTACTTCATTTGTAGCTATTTCAACAGTTAATCATAGACAGAATACCCATGAAGGCAGGATTCCAAAACACATATGAAGTAGACATGACAGAAGAATGCACTAGCCAATCAACTCATCCAGTCCATCAAATTAGAAAGAGACAAGCAAAGGAGACAACATTTGACAAGAGTCTTTTCCCGTACATTGAATATAATCATTTTGGGATGGAATGGATTGGAATCGTGGATGAATTAGAATGGTCTTACAGTAATCTTGTCAGAGATGAAAGAAGTTCATTATCAACCTGTTTTGACGTCAGCTATGGATCATCTGGTACAACATCGGCAGAGAAATCAAAGTAAGGAAATATTTAGTTCTGTTAAATTACCATTAAATCCAAATTGCAGCGTAAATGGCGAGTTGCTATTGGTTGAAAGGCATTCCGTATATTAACGATATGCTAATATGTAAATTAGCACTTAAATATGGTTTAAAGACAATTGTGGTACTATTCTGTCATAAAATGGAGTTTTGAAGTAATAATTCTGGTTTAGAAGATTCCTGATTTACCACATACTGGGGCTAATAAAAAAATAGACGGTTTTCCTTTGTTCCTATATTTATATATATAGCTACTCTGGTTTGGTAGTAGAATCAGCTTAACAAAATGTTTTCTCATCACAATTTTATTCTCAGAGTTTATCTATTTGAGAGCGGAAACGTGTTCAGCAAGGGAGAATATATTCATGTTGTGATTGAAGCATTTGATGAGTACGGTAATCGACGGTGGAAAGGAGGAGACTTTTTCCAAGGAGTGATGTACGATGAAGTACAACACAAGCGAAACCCTGGTACGATTTTTGACTACGGCAATGGAACGTACAGTGTGTACTTCTACGCTGCTTGGGAAGGAGAAGTAACCATTTCCATCGTGATGTGGTACACTCGGGAAACAGTTATTTACTCTAATACATTGCGTTCACAAAATGATGACCGCGGGGGATGGCACGGTATTTTTAGACAAGGTACAAGAGAAGAAGAACAACAGTGTTCAACAGAAACTGAAGGCATTTGGGAAGATAAGTGCGAGTTTACCAATACTGTGTCCCTGGGGAAAACATTAATGGTTTGTAACAAGCCATCGAGGTTGTCCTGTCAGGACTTAACACAAACGAGCCATGCCAAATCTGTCTCAAGACATGCATCAGATGAAGTTGTCTCTTATTTCATGGAAACGTAAGTGGAGCAATAAAGAAACAAATAAAACAAAACTTGCCATCAGAAAAAAGTTAGATATTATTTAAGCAATAAACCACCCCCTGGGGATGGTATACCAAGAGTTTTTGACCAGTGAACAAAATATACGCATGAGTGATAGCGAGTGCATATATTGAGTTCACTGGTCAAAACCGGGTGGTATAACTTCCCTAGGGAGTGGTTTATCGCTATTTTATTATACCAGTATATTGAAAATATCGGAAACAAGATAAGAACTAACGTTTTCGAGTTTCATATGCGCCCCCTGTGACTAATTTGCATAACAACAACGCTGCTTTCAATACAGCTGATCTGGGCTTCAACGTGAACGTCGTGCAGCGACTGGATTTATTTTATCTGCTAGTCGTTTCTAGGGATAATCTGTACATAGACCGTCTCATTAAAAGTGTACAGTGATAAATAAACAACCTGTTTGACTCAAGGTATAAAGTTGTAGTGGTTTATTGAATACAGCATGCTTCGTGCCCGGCCGAGATCGCGACTCGGTGGAGTAACATGGCGGCAGGTTGATATTTACAATGTATTTATATTACTGGAAGTTACGTCAGTAGGTTTTCGGGTTTGAGGTTTTCCCTCTCGGATTGATGACTGATACCCTAGGACAGGATTCCAGATAAATTTTCACTTAGATTAATGGTAAGTCGGCCAGTGTAAGCTCCTACACTTGCTTCATTTTATGACAAACAGGACAACTCACTTGTTTCCACTCCAACCGAGGCTAGACGGTACTACTACTAGTACTAGAACCGATCGTGTGCATGCCTTGACCTTAGTAGGCGATGATTTGTACAAATACGCGATAACTTGGCTGCTTTTTGAAATTTCCGTCGTAATTTCCCATAAAATATTGTCTCATTGAGAAAATCCTCCTCTGACAATTCACAGATTTAACTAGATCGGTATCCCGGCGGCCGACTATCGACTACAACGCTCGCGTAGATTAACAACAGTGGACATCAAAATTTGGACTGTGCCAACTGTGCATTATCGCTCATTTTAGACGTGCCAGTTCGATGTCTCGACCGATCATATCTCTCGATGTCAGATCTCTCAATGTCAGACTAGTTCGATGTCTAGACCAATGCGCCATTAATATACTGGTATAATATAATCCACAATATTTTCTTATAGTTAATGCAAAAATGAGTGTCTGTCTGTCTGTCTGTCTGTCTGTCTGTCTGTCTCCTCTCTCTCTCTCTCTCTCTCTCTCTCTCTCTCTCTCTCTCTCGCTCTCTCTCTCTCTCTCTCTCTCTCACTAAACAGAAATATTTCACTTTCTTCTTAGAAACAAAGACAAAGATGTCGAAGTTGGCAATAATTTGAAGGTTAAAATTATTGGTAAGTCTAGACATGTTAATTTGTCATTTCATTGTCATACAAAGACTCTCTTGTCGGATGTTCTTTCTTTTTGGTTTTGAAATAAAAAAAAGAAAAAAAAGAAAAGAAAAAGACTCTCTTGTCGGATGTGTGTGAAATAGTAGAGACGTTTCCATGTGCCAATTCATATATATTTGTAGTGTCAAAGTCACGTGATTCGAAGCAACGCACACTTCTGTATAAGAGGATGCTACGTCAAAATGGCAGTCTACAAGTAATTGTAAATATGTCTTAAGTTTTTGTCCTTTTTCTTCTATCAAATGATTGTCGTATTTTGTATATCTAAGTTCGTCAAAAATGCCGACAAGTACCGACATATTTAGAAAACAAAGTCATGTTATGTGTTACTTTCTGGACAGACATGACAAAACATGCGTACACATTCCAATGTCTTTCTATGTCTTTCACATTTGTGTTCTTAACGCGTAAACTAAACACACCTTTGTACGCGTCATTACCTGTACGTCTGCAGGATACCGCTCCCACACGCGTACGCGTTCTAACGTGTATCTAAACCTCTATAGTGTTTCTATTAGGAATCATATGACAAGTTGTACTGCAGTGTAATGTTAGTCCATTTATACGTATAACGTAATTTCGTAACAGTGTGAACACGTGACGTGCATGGACTTGTTTGGTCCTACTTGACTGCTATAGTCCTCATTCTGATGTATTTATTTTTTGTGATGATTTCTCATCACTTTACCAATAAACAACTGAAATATCGCGTGACTGTGAAATCTCACGTGATTGCAACGTCATTTAGATGAAAATGATGTTACGCAATCACGCGAGATTTCGCATTCACATGAGATTTCAGGTTTTTTTGACAAACCAATAAGAAAGCATGACAAATAAATGTACAAGTCAATGGTCTTTTCTCTCAACATGGAATTTGCAATGCAATCTGAGTAAGCGTCAGTGAAAAATACTATAGGATTACCTGTGATTTTCATGATATTGCCTAATTTTCGGTGATTTAGTTGAACGTGGAGAGCCTGTCTAATCGCCTGGCATACGAAGACCAGATTAATTCTGTTTAGACAACAGGACAAGCTTATGTTGATACAAAAGGTCCTGTTTATTATGATACTTCCCATAGTTCAACATTCAAAATGGCAGGTCGCACGTTCCCGTTAATGATGTCCGCATGTTTTTGCACTATTTGTTATTCTGAGAAGGACGTACTCGGTAGGAACTACATATTAAACTAGTCTTCTGTTGATTGTTTGGATGCAAGGAAATGCACTTCTCCAAAAATGGTTCATATGATTTAATTCTTGATACATATAGGTTGAACGATGAATATATTATGGTGTAAAAGTAGCATTTATTTTACTGAATAATGTGCGTTTGTTTTACTGTGTCTGACATACCCATAAACCCAACTCCACAGTGCGTACACGGCAAAAGCCCCATACTGTATACACACACCTAAGTATTTCCAACTCCGCCATGCATACACGGCGAAGAGACCATACGTAATTGACACTAAATTAAACATAAGACATCAATCAAACAACTATTACTGCTGTAATATATGTTTGTCATTCATTTTAACATTGAAATATAGAAATCTTATGTCTATTGCTGATGAAATTAATTTTACTTTCACAAAAAGGCGGTTATTTTTATATGTTTGGGGTAATAAATAAACACATTACAGGTATACAAAAAAATGAACATGCAATCGCTAATACAAGTCACAATTTAGACATCATTCCTTATAGAAAACACTAAACTGTTTTCTGATGATTGAAGAAAAGGTCATGTTGTTACTTATTAGTCCAAAGAAAAGAAACCGAAAAGCGAATTGAAGCAGTTTGCAAAATTACGCGAAAGTTGAAACAATCATGTCAATGTTAAAATCGTTCACTCTATGCAATGAATGAGTGTGATATGTTAAGTTTTCATTTTTTCTTTTTTGTACAATTGAGAAAAAAATTGATGAAACTTGCAAAAGTGGCACACAATAGGATGGGCTATACTTTGACCCCATCATAAGGTCAAAGGTTGAAGGTCATTCACTCCACGCGCCATTCACATGTCCCTAAATATAACTTTTTACAGACTAATTAAGGGCATTTTGATTTGTGGGACGAAAGTGACCCTTTTTAAAAAAAATTATCGAAGACATAGAGCTACAATTACCCCTTACAAAGTTTTGTTAAGAATATATGATTAATTCTCATAGATTTTGTCAAATTCTCTATACAGATAAAGAATTTTGAATGAAAAATTCTATTTCAGAGAATCTCAAAATAACTGAAAAACGATGAAACTATTTTTGGACGATATTGATTAAATCTATTAGTATTGGACAACTAAATAGAATAAAATCAAGAATTAAACTTTAATATCAAATTTAAAAAAAACAAAACCATTTTTGACGATTTTATACTTTTTGGCAATTTGTAGTTTTCCAGAGATTATTGTGACACTCGTATTTCTTTTCAAGTTTGAATTCATTGCAATATATCTATACACTTGCAAAGTTTCGTTTGGAATATTTGGTTAACATGAAACTAACAGACACCCTTAATATGTTATGTGATCTAATCAGTAATCTGCTTACTTGAATACTGTACTGCCTCTATTGAGCTAAATTGTCAATGTGATGCACATGTCAGTTTGACTTATGACCTCAGTCTTACTCATTAATAAGATCAGAAACTAGTTAAGAATTCGCTTTATCACCTCTGTATGTCAGTCCATTTAAAATACTAACATTACTGTCCTATCAACGTTTCACATGTTGAAATTATCATTTCACACTCTCACGTGAAATATTTGTTTCCATACTGGTAGACCCCTCCCCCCTGACTGCAGTGACTATCATGGTACACTGAACATCTACATTTTATTTCCGAATCCTTCAAACTGATCATAAAATATAATGAGGCAAGACACATTTGATTATTGATTTTAGACTAGCATACTATACGATTATTAAACAACCTTGTCGATCTATCGTATGAAGCAGTACATAGCACTCTCTATATCGATATAACTTTATATGGCGCCCTCACTCGACCGAGGGACCAACACTTTATTAAACTCACTGTTGTGTCCATCTCATTTTCTACAGCCTTCTTAATTTTTCATTTGCATATATATATCTTCCAGACAAGGATGTGAAGCTGGATCTTCCACCATGTGGTCCAGATTTACCCATCCCACTGTCCAATGGATATTGGATTGATAATATTACCTTTGTACCAATGATGTGTAGAAGTCAACAGTGGTCCAAAGAAGATGGTGAAAAGTGTCTCTCTGGAAAGCAATTATATCTAACTGGTGGATCAACATTAAACCAGATCAAAACTAGCCTTCCACAATTTAAGGAGGACAATTTTAATCTAACTTATACTTTCGTTGCTATGAGAGCTGGTGTCGCACAGAACCACTCATCGATGGTTTTCGAGGCTGATTTCTTCGATAGCATACCTCAGAATGAATGTTCATCCGGGCAACTAGTTTTATTATTCAATTTATTTGTTCATTTGCCACAGTGGTCAGCCAGATCTTATCTAGAGAGATTGTATTCCATCAAATTGGCTGTAGAAAGACTTTTAAAACGATGCCCAAAGTCAATAGTGATCATCAAGTTATCACATCCACCGACTTCTACCCATTCATTTGAATCCTATACCACCTCGGCGAATCATATATATTATGATATGAGTAAAATGATTCGATGGGTGTTTGGGGGGATGGGTGTTCGGTTTCTGGATATTTGGGATCTTGTTCAGTCACACACGGAGATAGACAAGATACACATGTCCAATGCAATAATTAGACAAGAACTGTATCTCTTCTTATCGTATATCTGTCCACACATGGTAAAATAACTGTTTAATCTATGGTGAAATAACCAGACCATATATGGCAAAATAAACATTTCATGCATGGTGAAATAAACATATCATATATGGCGAAATAAACACTTTATGTATGGTGAATTAACAATTTTTTTTTCATATTGTTGTGAAACGACCGTCTTACACATGGTAAAATAACTAGCGTATACATAATCATTTCATATAGGGGAAATATCAATTTCATATACATGTATATGGTCAAATAACTTTCATATTGAATGCAATAACCATATTATGTATGGTGAAATACTTCATATATGGTAAAATAACGGTTGCATATTCTATGTAAATATATAGAGGAATAACAGTGTCATATAATGGTAAAAATAACGGATTAATATATTTTGGAAATAACCCTTCTACATATGGTGAAATACTCGTTTTCCGTATTGTGAGGTAACTGTCCAATATACCTTGAACTGTGAAACAATTGTTTCATATATGATGCAATAAACGTTCGACATATGGTGACATGATTACTCTGTATCTTTTTATATAGTGGCAAATGTCAGTTTCATATAATGTAGAAATAATACTTTCGTATAATGTGGAAATAATACTTTCATATAAAGTGAAATTACAGTTTCATTATATTGTCGATTCATATATGATGCAATAATCGTTTCATACAAGGTAAAATAACATTTTCATATAAGGTGAAATATTAGTTTCATATAGGATGAGATATTAGTTTCATGTTAGGTGAAATATATTTAATACATTTAATATACTAAGGAAATAACAGTTTCATACAGAATAAAATAAATTTCACATATAGCGAAATAAATGTTTCATATCTGGTCATACAACAGTTTGATATATGGTAAAATAACAGTTTCATATATGGTGAAATAACATTGATATATGGTGAAATAACATTGATATATGGTAAAATAACGGATTGATATGTGGTAGAATAACGGATTGATATATGGTAGAATAACGGATTGATATATGGTGAAATAACAGTTTGATATAAGGTAAAATACTGTATTGGTATATGGTAAAATAATGGATTGGTATATGGTAAAATAACGGATTTATATATGGTAAAATAAGTTTGACATATGGTAAAATAATAGTTTGATATATGGTAAAATAACAGTTTGATATATGGTGAAATAACAGTTTGATATATGGTAAAATAATGGATTGATATATGGTGAAATAACAGTTTGATATATGGTGTAAGAACAGTTGCATATAAAGTTAAAATAACGGTGTCATATGATGGGGAAGTTTGATGATATACACTGTGATATTTGTAGACAAGTTGATAATAACTGAAGTTTGGAATAAGTAGGAAATATATAAACATACTACCAAACCAGAGTGACTATAGAGTTTCAATTAGGCAACACGGTGTTACTACCAAACCAGAGTGACTATAGAGTTTCAATTAGGCAGCACGGTGTTACTACCAAACCAGAGTGACTATAGAGTTTCAATTAGGCAGCACATACTGGTGTTTTTACATCTCAGACAAAGTGTGTGGTTATGAAGTGCACACAATAAATATAGGTACTGATCGTTTGAGAGATTGTTTTCATTCTGGTTTGTAATAAAAACTAACGATCACATTATCATAACATAATTAGCATATATTCGTTTTTGTCTAAGGGATGACGCAATGTCTGGTCATACTGTAATTGTACATTCTGATCATGGTGGGTCAATTTAAATGTCAATTTGTTCCTTTGGAAATACTATAGAAATCCTGTTTTGAACTAAAGTAGTTGCAGATTAGTTGTCAGGCATCGATAAATGTTTTATTACAGTGACACAGGTGGTTATGATTTGGTTATGTTTGATGATTTGGAATTAAAATGGATTGTTGAAATTGACTTGTCATTGGGTCCTTTCTTCGGGGGTTTCCAAAAGGGTTTACACAGACAGACAGACAGACAGAGAGACAGAGAGACAGACAGACAGACAGACAGACAGACAGACAGAGAGACAGACAGACATACATACAGACAGACAGACAGACAGATAGACAGGCAGCTAGATAGACATAAACATTACTGTTTGAACAGTGCATTATATACATTACGATTGGTTAATACCATATCATGTTTCTATATTAAATATTAATATTGATTGACACTTATCTCAGGATGTTACAAATTTATACATATACACAGGTATATACGTGTACACGTATTTAGCATTGTACGTGATTGGTGTAATTTCTGTCCAAAGAGTAGTTTCAAAATGACTGTTCCTTTAAAATCGTTGGGAAAAGTATTTGCATTTATGGTTGGCTTATCCATTGGACCTGTGGTAGAGATCACAGTAAGTAAAGTTTCACAACAAATATATTTCCTGTGTATGTCATCCAAGCAAGACAGATTTGAACTAGACAATCCTAACAATAATATAAACCCTGACTGTGAACCCAATGATTTTAACTAGACAATCTCAGCAATAATATAAACCATCACTGTGAACCTAGTGATAACGAGCAACCATCTAATAGAAAGTGATCTTGTACGAGTGATCAATAAATGGTTTATGAACTTCTCCCTGGTAAGAATAACCCCATCCCCTCCCCTCCCCCTCCCCCAATACACGTTACCATTTCATTTACATTTAGTATATATATAATATTGTAAAACTCCATTATACAATCTACTGTTCAAACAATGCGAGATGACAATCGTAATGTCATGGAAGGCATGCACTGATATCAGCATTAATCTAAAATACGAGGTTGTATGTAAGTATTGGGCCAATTTAATTTCAAACACAAACTTTTCACAGAATTTAAGTTGATAAAGTCAAGAATTTAAGTTTTGTTTTATACAGTCACTTTACTGATACATATATATACCAGTATATACTCTCATTTTATACTCGGAAAATAAATTGCTTGAATACACCGTTAATACTGTAACAGGTTATTACCAATTCTAATTCCGCTAAGATTTTTAGCTTTATCAGACAGTGTTAGTATATCTTGCCGCTAAATTATGAATCTGTATATACAAAATATGAAGAAAACTAAATGTCTGATTCTAAGGCAATTAGGATTTAATATGTACTTCAATTTTGGAGTGATGATGGTCGAATGGTAAAAGTGTGGCTTGTTTGGAAACTGCAGGTTGCAGTTCGAAGCCAACGTCGCTGCCATTTAGTACTGAATGACTAATGTCCTGGGGCAAGATTTCAACCATAATTGTGCTTCAGTCAACCCAGCTGTATAATTGGGCACCTGGTAGGATGTATGTCACCACTGTGAGTGATTTAATCATATTCGCATATAAAGGATGCAATGGATTGTTTGCTCCCCAGGGAGTTGAGAAAGTATAAAGGGCTGTTGTACCACTATGAATACGTGCCAGGCGTGATATTTGTTAAGTACTCTTTGGACAGAAATTACACTACCACGTACGCTGCTAACACACATATATACACACACATAAATTTGTAACATCCTGAGATTTAGATATTATTTTAATCAATAGTAATATTTAATATAGAAACGTGATAAAGTATTAACCAACCATAATGTATATGAATGCCATGCACAGACAATCAATTGAATGTATGTATGTATGTATGTATGTATGTATGTATGTATGTATGTATGTATGTATGTATGTATGTATGTATGTGTGTGTGTGTATATATATGTGTGTGTGTGTGTGTGTGTATGTATGTATGTATGTATGTATGTATGTATGTATGTATGTATGTATGTATGAATGTGTGCAGGTGTGTATGTGTCTATGTGTGTGTATGTGTTTATGTATGTATGTATGTATGTATGTATGTATGTATGTATGTATGTATGTATGTATGTATGTATGTATGTATGTATGTATGTCTGTCTGTCTGTCTGTCTGTCTGTCTGTATGTATGTATGTATGTATGTATGTATGTATGTATGTATATGTATGTATGTATGTATGTATGTATGTATGTATGTATGTATGGAACAGTGTGCCTGTTAAGAGTAGATTTACTTGTATTAGTACTAATGTAGTGTATTGCATTACATGCCAGAAATGTAGTTTGTAAATATAGGTTCGATTGTATGTCGTCTTGGTGATCGTTTCGTGGAACATCTCCATCTGACCAGACAAAAGTATCGTAACTATCCTGTATCTATGCATTTTACTACCAAAGATCACAGTGTATCAGATATGTGTATTTCAGGAATTTGTATGGTTTCTGGCGATGAGAATCAATTGAGGTTGCAGGAAGTTGAAATCGTTTTCTGTCTCGGAACACTGGAACCCCTTGGAATTAATAGATCCACTCTAGGAAATCAACATATTTTCACATACTTCACGTTCTGGACAATCATTTCATGCTTAAATTACATCTAGATTAAGCGCCATTTCAGAGACACATACAATTTAAGTTGTCAGTTATGTGGGCATCTGTGCCTCATGGGTGTCAGCAGAAGTGTTTGTGCAATGGTTGAACAATTTCACAGTTCAACTATTCCATAAACAGTTCTGTTTATTCCCATGATGCAATGTAACACAACCTACTTCTGAGATCGGCTGAACTTGTTCTTAGATGTAATTATTTTACCTTTAATGACAAGTATTTTGAGCAGAAATAAGGCATTGTTTTATTTCCTGTTAGTACAGGCGTTAGGCAAGGCTGTCTCGTTTCTGAACTTCTATTTGTAATTGCTGTAGAAATGCTTGCGATCAAGATATGTAACTGCAATTGAAGGCATTAATCACCCGGATGTGGAGGTAAACATCTAACAACTCTCAGACGACACCACCCTTTTTATGAGAGACTTTATTAGTATTCAAAATTCACTTATTGTACTTATTTTATTTGATTGGGGTGCTGCCCTCAAACCTAACTGTGGCAAAACGGAATCACGGTTGGGAAAACCTCGTGTATTCCTTCAGAATAAAAACCGTTACGTTTAAAATGATCAAACGAACCTGTTTCCTCGTTCGGAATCTGGTTAACTTCTGATCAGAAATTGATGTAAGTGTTATTTTGACAATAGACTTAAGCAGTGCTGAACATTTGGTCACAGCGCAATCTTTCATTAATTGGTAAAGTTACTATTACTAAAACGCTTGCCATAACACAGCTCTCTAATGTAGCCTCAGTTTTACCCGCTACTGACCGTGTCATCAAACGAATACAGCCATCTACAACTTTCTCTGGTCTGGTAAGCCGGACAAGATTAAAAAGTGTACCATTTCAAGTTCACTTGAAAATGACGGCCTAAATATGATTGATTTTGAACGCCACGGAAAAGGCAATAAAGACAGTCTGGGTGAAAAGGCTTCTTCTATAGCCAGCTGGTAGATGGGAAGTCTTACACAGTGAGTTTCTTTAGTAAAATTTAATTTAATGACTTTGTCTCTTCTAATTGTGACAAATCATACATTAGGAAAGAATTGCCAGTGTTCTACAAACAAATATTAACCGGTTAAATCATACTGAATCACAAACAAAAAATCTGTTTGGTTTAATCTTTCTATTGTTACCAAAGGTAAAAGTTCATTATTTTACAAAGACTTGTATCAAGCTGGTGTAAAGAAACTAGAGGATGCATTTGACAATTCCGGTACTTTCCTAAAGTATGATTCCATTGTTCGCAAATACAATGGGATAACACATAACTTCCTGCAATATGTATCAGTGAAATCTGCAATACCACATCACTGGAAGGCAACCATTGTAAACAATGCAAATACGCAGAAAGACAACACAGATTCTTAGACAAAACCTGGGAAATTGTACACTGTATTTCTAAGTATGCGACACCCCATGAAGTATTTAATCAAACAAAATGGCGGAGTGTTTTCCCACTGATTCACGGAGATTGGGAAAATGTCTATAAGATTCCAGTTACGTGCATGAGCGAAATAAAATTAATTATCTTCCAATTTAAAATTGTGCACATGATATTTTCATGTAACACTATCAGATAGTTGTAGCTATTGTGAGGAGAAAGACACTTTGTTGCACTATTCTTGCGATTGTAAGTCCATTGACAGGTTCTAGTAAGGCATGACACAATGGCTATGTTTAATAACAGGTGTGTCCAGGGACGTCATGTTCGAAATTACAAATGAAAAAGAAATCAAACACATTCTTAGCTGCTGCATAATTCAGGCAAAGTGATTTATTTACACACAAAAACTAAAAGTACAAAAGCAAGACCTTTTCCACCTTCATGTTATTACAACCCTTCAGACTGAAAGACATATACACAAAAGAAAAGTTTGACGACACTTGGGGTGGTTTATTCCAAGTCATGTGATCATGTAACCGACTATGGTAAATTGCCTTTTCATATTTGCATACTGAGAGCAAGTTCACTGGCCTTCAATATTTCATGTTTTGTTGTGTTCTTTTCTCTAAGAGTCTTTTTTCTTCGTTTTCTCTTTTGTCTGTAATCTGTATATTTTCCATGTAATAAAAATGTAAAAATAAAAAACGAAAAAGCCTTATTTGTAGTTCGTGTCATAATCTAGTATTATCTGATATTTTCAGGTTTATAATTGTTTATTAGTTTAGACTTGTTTAGACCGTTTTTCAAGACGCTGTTTATTATCGTCAAATCTTCAGTTATGGTGTTACTTGCTACTATGCTCGATTTATTAAACTTTTTAATGAAAGTTCACCGTGGTAAATGGTTCTAATAAAGTACTTAAGTTTTTCACAGACAATTTTCTAATTTATGTTCAGTTATTTTAAATGTGTGATGATTATGTTCTTGTTTCTTATAGGTCATTAAGTACGTATGTTTTACAATGACAACACGAAATTACATTTTAAAAGCATTTTTCATTTTCTATCATATTCATGACTACGTATGTGAACGAAGTAAGGCATTATGTGCATCTTATGAATGCTTTCACTTTTAACGACCGAGTTTGGGTGGCGAAAACTTTCCATAACGTTCTGTCCTTCACTGCATTTATGATTTCTAAGACGTTATCTAGTCAGGTGACACGTTTGATGACATCACTAACATGTTATGAATAATCATGTGTAAAGACCTAACAGGTAATAGTTTATCACTGAAAGAACAATATAGAGGAAAGAGAGATTCAATAATGATATATCTTACCAACCAATATTAATGCAATGTGCAATCAAGATATGACTCTCCAGAACTCAAAGTGTATGACAATATCTACATTTACTAGAGTGGCACTTCCCCTTTTAAATGTAAGGTTTATATGTTTTTGATAGTATCAACAGGAGAGATGTGCCTTATCAAATTAGTTTGATGATTTTAAATGAGAGCTCATGTGGGTTTCTTTATTTGATACCTATCTAAAGACATATTACTTGCATGGTCCAGACAAAAACAAATGCATGCCTTGCTTGTATATATTATGGAAATAATTAAACTAATTACTTAACGACGCATAGGTCACTTTCACTTTGTATAATAATGGTTTCTGATGATTCAATTTATTTTATTTTCTCCATATTACAACACACTTATCAATAATATGAATAAAGAGATTTATATAACGCCTAGTATCCACCAATGATGGACCATGGCGCTTTACAATAGATATTGCTATAGCTAAGCTCTCTCAAAAAGGTATGTCTTTAGTCTTAATTTGAAAGTCTCCATACTCGGCACAGTTGGTTCCACAGATCGATCTCCATACGATTTGAGTCTTGTTCTGGGAACCTTGGGTGTTGTATGATGACTTGGGCGCAAAGAGGATATATAACTTGTAACTAGGTGTATTAACACTAGTAATTCTACAGTCTATATTGCATTATGTCATTCCTATTAATAATCTCAATATCATGTTGCTAGCATAATGAAGCATTACATACCTTATACAGACTATAGTTATTGCATAAATTTACACACATACTAAATACTCGTATATTTACACTTTACACTAACAAAGAAAGGAGATAGTTTCACGACCTCAAAACGGTGCTAGAGTGATTTGTCGTCATCAGCGCTATCCACAGAAATGTTACTTGCATTCGTGTATGCACATATAATAGTTCATAAATATCCTTATTAGCCAAATCTTCAAAAAACGCATCTTTACACATATTACACCGCTTACATTTTGATATCTTGTTTAGTATTAAATGTTGAGAGAGGTGCACTAACAAGAATATATATTACAATTGCTTCAAAGTCAACCCTTATTTTGACTTGTCTAAACGGTTACTCTAAATATCCAACCACCACTAAATAAATAAATGCATGCAAATTCATTATGTCAAATACATCAGTACTGTGTAAAATACTATACCATACCCAACCGTACATGACATTTGAGAAGTAAGTTATACAGATCCAGAATATCTATTGCAATAGTAAATTCCAGTAATTTGATCATCAAAAATGAAAATTTACCTTGAAACTAATTCAATAATATGCTTACTGAAACCAACACAAATACAGTTACTGATAATGATCGACAACCCTATATTTTTTAAAGAAATGTTTCTCTTGGTTAGCCTTAGTTAGACTTACACCTAGTTCAGACTACAATTTACTGGCATTGCCAAATATTCACTTTCTCCACGTTTTCCATATTTATTTATATATATATATCTTTTCCTGGGCAAATGTTATTTATTCTATTAGTTATCAGACTGCTGCCCATATGTATTTTCTTCTTGTTTGTCACCAGATTCTTCATTTTCTCGTTGTTAACACTGATTCCCGCCAGTATCTTTCCCTTGGTTGGCTCCAGGTTCCTTGCCTTCCAATTGTTTCCATTGCTTACTGCCAGTATCTTTCCCTTGGTTGGCTCCAGGTTCCTTGCCTTCCAGTTGTTTCCACTGCTTACTGCCTGTATCTTTCCCTCGGTTGGCTTCAGGTTCCTTGCCTTCCAGTTGTTTCTTTCTGCCTGTATCTTTCCCTCGGTTGGCTTCAGGTTCCTTGCCTTCCAGTTGTTTCCACTGCTTACTGCCTGTATCTTTCCCTCGGTTGGCTTCAGGTTCCTTGCCTTCCAGTTGTTTCCACTGCTTACTGCCTGTATCTTTCCCTCGGTTGGCTTCAGGTTCCTTGCCTTCCAGTTGTTTCCACTGCTTACTGCCTGTATCTTTCCCTCGGTTGTCTTCAGGTTCCTTGCCTTCCAGTTGTTTCCACTGCTTACTGCCTGTATCTTTCCCTCGGTTGTCTTCAGGTTCCTTGCCTTCCAGTTGTTTCCACTGCTTACTGCCTGTATCTTTCCCTCGGTTGTCTTCAGGTTCCTTGCCTTCCAGTTGTTTCCACTGCTTACTGCCTGTATCTTTCCCTCGGTTGGCCTCAGGTTCCTTGCCTTCCAGTTGTTTCTTTCTGCCTGTATCTTTCCCTCGGTTGGCTTCAGGTTCCTTGCCTTCCAGTTGTTTCCACTGCTTACTGCCTGTATCTTTCCCTCGGTTGGCTTCAGGTTCCTTGCCTTCCAGTTGTTTCCACTGCTTACTGCCTGTATCTTTCCCTCGGTTGGCTTCAGGTTCCTTGCCATCCAGTTGTTTCTTTCTGCCTGTATCTTTCCCTCGGTTGTCTTCAGGTTCCTTGCCTTCCAGTTGTTTCCACTGCTTACTGCCTGTATCTTTCCCTCGGTTGGCTTCAGGTTCCTTGCCTTCCAGTTGTTTCCACTGCTTACTGCCTGTATCTTTCCCTCGGTTGTCTTCAGGTTCCTTGCCTTCCAGTTGTTTCCACTGCTTACTGCCTGTATCTTTCCCTCGGTTGTCTTCAGGTTCCTTGCCTTCCAGTTGTTTCCACTGCTTACTGCCTGTATCTTTCCCTCGGTTGTCTTCAGGTTCCTTGCCTTCCAGTTGTTTCCACTGCTTACTGCCTGTATCTTTCCCTCGGTTGGCTTCAGGTTCCTTGCCTTCCAGTTGTTCACATTGCTTTCTGGCTGTATCTTTCACTTGGTTGGCCTCAGATTCCTTACTTTCCAATTCTTCACTTTCATTTATGCCTGTATCTTTCCATAAGTGGTCTTCAGACTCCTTTCTTTCTACTTTTTCACATTGCTCGGTGCCTGTGTCTTTCTCACGGTTGGCTTCAGATTCCTTACTTTCTAGGTGTTCATATTGCTTCATATCTGTGTCTTTCTCTTGGTTTACATCAGGTTCCTTGCTTTCTAAGTTACCTAAATCATCAGTGTACGTATCATTTCCTTCGATGGCCCCTGATTGTGAATTTTGCAGGTTTTCAGACATTTCCATGTTAGAACTGCTCTCTTGGATGACTCCTGGTTTATCATTTTCCGCATCTTCAGATTCTTTTTTGTCAATCGCCTCCGAGTTCTTGTTTTGTAGGTTTTGTGTTTTCTTTATACCTGCATCTTTCCCTTTACTGCCTTTTGATTCCTTACTGTTTGGTTCACTTGAATCTGTCTTCTCTGGTTTTTTCTTTGGATTTTCACACATCAAGAATGCTCCAGAGCATGTGTCCTAATAAAATGCAAATTTGCCAATAATATCTTAATTAATGAATAAGGATTTCCTCCTAAACATGTTAGTGTAAACATAAATGTACTGTCATACCCATATCTAATCTAATAGACCCCGTGTTGTCCACTATTATATTAGCAGGCAGTAGCAAAAAACAATTCTTGAATAAAAGTGTTACGAATATATCAGTAATCATAAAAGGAAAACAGTTTAAAATATTGTTTTTGTACATATAGGTCAACTAAACCTTAGGAACTTCTAAAGTGTAAGTAATCGAACGGAAGAGAATTTACGTTTTGTTCAATCACTCATTGTGTTAATTCGCGACACATAAACTTGAATGCTTATGAAATTTTTGTCTTATGAAGAAAATACTGACTCGAGTAATTTATCATGATCATCAATAAAAGTCGATGACTTTAGAAGCGTGTTTAGACGAAACATCTGAACAAAAACAGTATCTCTACAGCAGCAGCAGCAACAACAAAAAACAACAACAACGAAATAACAACAACAAAACATCATCAACATCGTCACCTACATCAGAAATCAAATTACTTAAACAAAATATTTCGGATACAAAATCAAATGTAACAAAAATGACAAACAAAACATACGTCAGTTGTATCAATCATGACATCCTCGTTTGTTATGTTTTCGTGATAACATTCGGCATCATGAAGTAATTT
This sequence comes from Glandiceps talaboti, assembly GCF_964340395.1. NCBI lineage: Eukaryota > Metazoa > Hemichordata > Enteropneusta > Spengelidae > Glandiceps > Glandiceps talaboti. Next base: position 9,332,577 of record NC_135567.1, on the reverse strand, counting down.
TAGAGCTGTATGTAGATCGTCGGTTATTCTTCGACTCTCTTCTTTCAGAATTATATCCCATTTGTTGAACACACTTAGTTTAATCATGGATATTTCATCACCATTTTGAAATACTGGTGTCCAACAAAATCTAGATGTTTTCGTCATGTACATCTGCTGTCGTTTGAATTTCTTCCGTAATCCTTTTGAACATACAATGGTATTGGTTAAGAAAATTCCAGGGAATGGATTGATTGCCAAGAAACATAAAATTGAAATTCTTATTCGCTAATGTACTAATTTCAGGGTTGACGCATTAAAATCATGCAAATATATGAGACAAGCAATACATATTTATGATTATTTATCTGCTGGTTATAAGCGCTTAGGATTTTTGAATATTCGGGGTTTAGCTCAAATATATCCAAGTTTGCTAAATCCCGTGATGCAACAGCATTAACGCTACAAGAACAATAAAGTTGAATGGAGTAAACATGTGCTGTTTGCCAGTAGTAAGAAATGTATGTGATGCGAAATCGTGAAATTATTCCACATCCCAACGTTTATGAAAAGATACCGGTATTTCCTGGAGTGGAGTTCCCCTTAAATTCCCCTCTAAGACCTTATTGAGTTGTCATTTGAAACGAATTTCGCTCATACAAAGCAATTTGTGAGGCCTCATACTATTCTAGAGTGTCTTGAAGTTATGTTTTAATAAAATATTAACTCATCAATTTGTGTTTAATATAAAATAATTAGGCACCGATAAAAAAATGCGACTGACAAGCTTTTCGTGGTATCTGGAAAGCCTTTTTTGTGGTAGCATGTGCAATTTTTTAAATAGGTCAACTCAATTGTTTCACAAGCAACGTACGAGGCAGCGTATTAAAATGAAAGAGAATGGAAGAGACACACATGTTACGAAAAGCCTCGACCTCTTGAAACCCTAACTATATATCCGTGTTGTGTACAAATAAATCGCGTGTTGGTGCTCAAGAGGTGAAACGAATGAAATATTAGCATGTATTCTATCAGTTCAGCTCATAAAAGAAAATTGCGATATGAGGAAAAAGACACATTTCTAGCTCTTGATCATTACTTTGGGTTCATATCGAGACTTCATTAATTTAACGTACACATGTAGTAGTTCTGACAAAACATTCTTTGTAATAAAGTTTCCATACCTCCTTCTGCTTTCTTTCTTAACTTGGCCTTTGTCTTCTTCAGTATTCTCCTGATGTTTATAAATTTATATTTATCGGTTGTAAAGTAAAACAGAAAAGGATGAGCCAATGAACTTAGTGGTAGAACAGTAACTGCTATCCATGCATACACGATGCCTGACAATTTCACTCCGGCAATACCCACGAAGGTAACAAAGACAATTGGTAACCAAACTAGAATATCTGCACCAATTATACACATCACCATGATTATCATCTTCTTTTGAACACGACACCGTCGGTTGTCACTAGCCTTTTTACTACTCTTATTCTTTTTAACCAGTATGATAATGTAGCATGTTGATATTGTAATAAGGTATATTACTTCGAGCATGGTAAACATCACAAATGAGTACTCCCAGCCAGGAGGTCGGTCATGTCGAAGGTGGAATGGCAAGCAGACAGAATTATCGCCATAAAAGTGTTCTCCGAAATAGTTGATGGGACAGACGGGTAGAATGGCAAATACAAAATGAATGGTTATGCCAACGGCTGTAATTGAACCAGCCCGCTTGCGACTCACATGGATCATCTTCAATGGATTAGAAAGAACTATGCACCGTATTACAGTCATGACAGTCAATACATAGAGTGATATCTGAACTGCCATACTTGCTAGAATTCCAACAAATTTACAGAAAATACTACTACGCCATATTATATCATTAATTATATAGTCGTCTCTGTAGAATCCGTCAACACTGCCAATGATAATCAAATATACACCCTTTAGAAGATCAGCTATTGTAATAATTAGAATCATGATGTTATCAACTGATTTGAGCTCAGATCGATGTTCCTTCTGCAGTCGCCATGCTAAACAATATAGGTTTAGCAAAAATGACAATATACCAATTATCCAAGCGAGGACACGTACAGCAGTATTTGGTAGTAAATCATTACAAGAACGAAATACGTTGGCTTCAGGCAAGCATTCTACAATCACTTCTTCTGGAGTACCAGCAATACAGCAAAGGGCATACACATCGGAATACCTTGAATAACAAAACTAACCTTTAGGATTTATAGCCTCACACCAACACTCTAAAAGTTGTGTTTTTCCCTGGTTTGATCAATTGATTAAACAAATAGTTTATTCGTCCACCTAGGACGAAGGGGTCCTAACAATGTTTTAACGAGAAGTGCGCCCAGGAAATAAACTGTTTAAACGTTTGTGGCTACTTCGTACAAGAAAACTCCAAACCATTTTCAGCTAAAATCAAGAAAATCATTCAGAGTCTTTGTAAAAGAATATTTGAAATATTTTCAGTTTAGTGAGAATGATGTCATTTGCGCTATATCAACTCCATGTTCATGATGAAGGTACCTTTAGATATGTAAATGCGTGTGTAAACAGTTAATTTTACTGACCTTCTTGAACCCAGACAAGGGTGTGGGGGCTGATATCAGAACAGTACCTTTTGATAGTTTTTAATGAATGTATCTAAAAACAATTTTAGCTGTATTTCTTGAGGTCAGTGAAATGTTTTTATTTAATTAGCTATGATAATTTAAAAGCAGAAGCAGAAAATACTAGTAGTCTTTCCTATTAAAGGTTCGTTTTCTGGGCAGTCCTCGGCTTTCAAACATTGCAAAAAAAAATGTATCAAATTTATGATCGGGATCAATGTCAGAGGTGTGATGAACTAGAATTAGGGTTAGAATCAATAAATTCAAATTCTCTGCTAATATGGTGTGTGAAAACAGTATATATACACTCGTTCTTTTCATTTGATATTAACATAACATCATTAATTAAGTTCTTGCCTATAGCGACACAAGAGTTAAATACTAGGAATCAAACAACTTACAGTAGCTGTAGACTTGTTAAATCTGAAAACAGGTCTCTCTCGAAATAAACAATTGGATTGTTTCGGAGATCACTGCAAAAAGAAATCATATTTCAATATAATATTCCGTATGAACCAGAGATTACTAACGTTAGTGCGCGTGCATACTAGTCTTATTTGCAATACAGTGCAATCCTGAAAACTGTATTGCATATCTATACACAAATGATATGTAGATGATGGTGCGATCGTTATTTGTACTTGAAAGCACAGTATTGTTTTGCGAAATTTGCAGTTTCAGGATAAGCATATATGTACCAATGACATGACCCCATGATGCATGATGCAAGAGTGACATCGCAGATACATTATTAAAATCCTAACCGTTCTCATATATGACTTACACGGGTTATAAGGCACAGGCAGTTCAATTTTTCCAGCACTGTCTGTTATGTTATCTGCATGACAATTTCATAGTTACAACTGACCACCAGGTGGTAGAACAGTGTGATAATCATTACTTAGGCACGGTTTAAAAAAATGTTTTCTTCAGAAAAAATAGTAGGTAGGTCGGATTTTTAATATAAGTTTGTTCTATTTTGGGGTGTGAAATAAGACAAGATACCCGTTCGTCAAAGTACGCTTGTGACACTTTTGATGAGATGTACAAGAAGTAAAAGAGGACAATTACACGTAAAGTTGACTAGTACAATGTGCAGATTGTACTAAATAAATTACACTTACAGTTTTGAAACTCCCAATTTCCCTGAAATGAGTTTATTTCAAAAAAATAAATGAACGAAGATAATTTTGCAAGAAAGTTAATATATGTAAATTTTCATTTTGTTTTTTACCTTTTTGAATATACAAACATGCTTAGAGTTCTTTGGCTTAAACTAGGGTTGGCAGGGTTACCGGAAAGACGCCATTACGTTTTTAAAATGTTTTTTTTTTTACTTTTAATTGACAGCTGTAACTATAGGAATTCCATTCTGATGACGTTCGTACCGTCACAAGATAGATGGAAAGCTCAATGCTAAAATGTATGAACCGCTTATGCATTTTAACCTAGGTCATTTTATCTACGAAGGTGATGAATAATTTGGACACTATTAAAATTGGATAAAGTTACAGTGATATAAAAGCTTCTTCTTTTTTTAATTGCAACATGTGATTAGATGATACATTATACAAGATCTTAAGGTGTTGTATTTAACATTTGAATATAATCAGACATAACAAATTATTAATTCATAATTTCATTTTCTTTGTAATCCAGCTTTTAAACACAAAATGTACTCACAGGAGATGTAATCTTTTCAATCCAGAGAATCTCTCACGAATCAGTTTATTCAGTCTGTTTTCTGACAGGATTCTTGAAATAAGAGAAATAAAATCCAAATGTCAAACCATCAGAAATAAAATAACATTACAGCATACCATCAGATACCAGATTTAAACTAAATGCATTCCATATGGGCAGTCTTTAATTTTTTTGTTCCTATACACATTTTTTTTTTATTGGAATACAACATAATATATGGAATTAGTTATTATTATTATTTTATTTCTTGTAAGTAAACGCGCTACACATGCGTCTCAGCGCGTTGTACAGACTGAAGTTTAAAAAATTGCAATAAAGTAAAGAAAATAACAACACACAAAAAGGGGCTAGGTGTAAAACTGGCCAATAAAAATAATTCACAATGTATAAAAACTGACAAGTTAAAATCAATCACTTAAAATGTTGTCTAAAAAGATATGTCTTTAAACTACGTTTAAAAATGTCAACAGTCATTATATTTCTCATTTCAAATGGAAGTGAATTCCACAGAGAGGGTGAGCACACTGAAAAAGCCCTCTGGCCATAAGATCTATTGAAATTGCCACGTGAATGTAGTTATGTTTGATTCATGTAAACATTGACTTGAATTTGAAGAGCATTTCTAAGATATAGCCTAATTACTGAAAAATCGTTAAGTATGCAAATAAATTATTAAAACCTAAAGCTACACGCCTCAGATTTTCAAGACTTTCAAGACATATTTGGCAAATTATATTGAGGTATGTATTCCTAAGATATAGCCCAACTGGAAATCTGAGATATATATGTAAACAATTATATTGTACTTGAAGCTTGCACTCTTCACTTAGTTTAATTAGAAGAAATCATTAATTATGGAAATGACTGATTAAAACTAAAAGCTTCCAGTTTTTTTATGATGTGTAATGTTTAAAGTATGTACCAACTTATATACAATTTGAAGAGTGTATTCTTCTTAAGTTATTGCCTTATTACCGAAAACTATTCACTATGCAAATTGATCGTTAATATATAAAAATTTAATATAATATATGCACCTAATTTCGTTTGTGTTGAGCCAGTAGATTTAGAGAAAACGAACACAGAGACATGCACAGACACAGACACAAACACACACATTCACTTTTCATCCCTAATGTATAACCAACCATATATAATATAATAATGGTATGTACATCTATACTTACAAATACAGTAGATTTCTAAGGCCATTGAATAGATTAACTGGTAAGTTCTGTATTGAATTATTCGACATGTCACTGCCGTCAAAATAAAGAAGTAATATGAATATGAACATTTTAGTTATTTACAGTACTACATTGCATTGCATTGTATTGTGTGTATGTATGTATGTATGTATGTATGTATGTATGTATGTATGTATGTATGTATGTATGTATGTATGTATGTATGCAGAGACATGGGGTGACGTATTTATATATATATATATATATATATATATATATATATATATATATATATATATATATATATATATATATGTGTGTGTGTGTGTATCTATGTATCTATCTGTCTATCTATCTAACTATCTATCTATCTATCTATCTATCTATCTATCTATCTATCTATCTATCTATCTATCTATCTATCTATCTATCTATCTATCTATCCATCTATCTATCTATATATCTATCTATCTATCTATCTATCTATCTATCTATCTATCTATCGATCTATCTATCTATCTATCTATCTCGCACTTTTTATATATATATATGTGTGTGTGTGTATCTATGTATCTATCTGTCTATCTATCTAACTATCTATCTATCTATCTATCTATCTATCTATCTATCTATCTATCTATCTATATATCTATCTCTCTCTCTCTCTCTCTCTCTCTCTCTCTCTCTCTCTCTCTCTCGTTTTATATAACCCTCATATGTGTCACCTTGGTGATCTTCAAGTTACAAACTACTTACAGATAACCCAAATATGTAAGATAGTTGAGCGTGAAATTAAAGGCATCTCTCACAAAATACCCGCGGTTAAAGGTCCTGAAAATAGAACATATCAAGAGCTTAGAATATTGCCAGTTAATAAAATATAACTATTTTGGTGACACAAACCTCAACAACAATTTCCAAAATTTACTTTATTATGCACATAATGCATACACATTATCACATATTATATTATAGCCTAACCAATTCCAGTGAATTTTGTGACATCATCGCTGTACATTATTACTGATAATGTACTCCGTTACTGGGCATCACGGCCCCGGAACGAGCATAACAATACAAGCTTATTTGTTCTGTTTCTTCATACGAATAGGTATTTTTTCGAAATGTATGTTGTTACTTATGACTGTCATTTCCACTGTTAAAAAATACAACGCAGGAAACAAATTTGTGTTCACAGCAGTTCATTGAAGTGTATATGTGTGTGTCCATGTACGTACGTGTGTCGCTATGATTAGTATTCAGCTTTCGGGCCGAACATGGCAGACGATGTTCAGCGCAGTGTATATTTTATGTTGTTTTGCCTTTCTCCGTCTACAAATTCACTGGAATTGGCAAAACTATAAAATAATAACAATAATGTACGCCCTCCCAGTCCATTATGTCGTTCAAAGTTTGCTTTCGTCCATTATGGGCTGTGAGGGCATACATTATTGTTTAAATATATCTTTAAGGTTTCCTATGAATTAGGCAAGCTTAAGTGCCGTACTTGTAGCAAACGTATTATTTCAGGGCTTTTCATCTGAACTACAACAATTAGAAACGTAAAAGAAATAAAAAGTAAAAGAACATTTTAAACACATACACCACTTGATTAGTTTAATGTATACATGGACAATTGAGAAACATATAACATTATATGAAAACAGCAATTTCAGAGTTGTCGATATTATTTACACTTACAGACTTCTCACTTCAGGACTCAAGTCATGCAAGTCATTCAATGACGTATTGAGACATTTGGCTTCAAGGTTCCTGCACGAACAACCATCTGGGCAAACCACGTCTTTTAAAATTGAATTGAAATGTTACCAATATTTATATATCATCTCCCGATAGGGAACTTACATACCCGCCATTTTGAATGTTGCACCATGGGAAATGTGATAATAAATGCTAATCAATTAGTATTATGAATGATATTGTTATACAGTTTGTAACCACAAATGATCAATTCATAGTCGCCCTGATCATTGTGGGAGGTTTATGTTATCGGTAGCTCCAGATTAGGTAGTACGATAACCTCATAATCCCACAATCCTTTGCGTCTGAGCATGCTCAGTCTTGATTGCAAATTCCCTATTTTGGCCGCATTTTCCAAGTCGATATGTAAAGAGGAATATAGACATTGGAGTTAGGGAATCAGTAATCTGACATAGTGTTATGAGTGACATTTAAACAATGAGGGTATTTACTAATTATATACATAACCCCATTCAGTTTGCTATTTGGAATTCAGTTTTAAGGTATTGTATTTTTAATTTGGGGAGAGAGTGTATTAGTTTTATGAAGTTAAAATGTTACAGCCCTCGACTGTTCATTCAAGATTCAGATGTACTTGATGACTAGCGCCCTCACTATGCCTATGAACTACTGCCTTACACGTTTAGATCAGTAGAATCACACCATAAATTTCTATATAGAGAAGAATTCGTCAATGAGGAGACATTATTCAAAGGCAGTGACTATTTCAAATTATAGACACTTTCGTTGAAAAAATGGAAACTGAATAATAAATGGACGTACTAGCTATGCATATAACTAAGGCCATACACTAAAAATACTGACCTAAGACTTAAAGTGTCGAAAACTTTATTTATCTTTAATTATTTGATGTAACCAAAACAAGTCTATTTCATGGAGGCTAAATGAGCGACAGTGTTTTCAAGTTTTAACTTTTATGTACCTTATTTAGTGTCGAACCCATGTTGTTGTTTGCATGTTGTGTGCCGGACACACATGCCATGAATCAAAATGAAAACATAGATTTAAAAGGTATCTTATTATTTGTAAAATCAAATTTTTAGTCATTACAAATCATGATACATACCTTTAATAATAACATCATAGAGTCAGTTTGATATTTATATTAAACAATTAAAATTGAGTTCCGACCATGACGTCAGATTTACAGTAACATTAAAAGTATGAATTTCATATTAAGCTACTTGGATGTCAAACCCTGGGAATATGAATGACTATGTATATAAAATGTGAGAGAAAATATAATGTTCAAAACAGGAATTCTCGCAAATCTGTACAGTTATGAAGCAACGTAGATCACAGTTTACTGTCACTCCTTATCTCAATACACGATTACATGTAACATAGACAGTGTCCTAGAATTGAATATCACACATTTTTTTTTTCAGTTTCATTCATAAATAACACTATATTGAAGAGAGAAGAAAGTTTTATTGTTGTCTTAAACAGTTCATGAAACGCACTGAACTAGTAAGGCTGGGATGTAGCTACTATGATTGATTTCATATTTTCACTTTTTGAGAATTAGAAAAACCGTGTTGTCTACCTACTTGGTTGGGTATTATTTAATTGTTTGCATTTATAGAAGTTCTTGCATTGTTAGCGATTACTGATAATACATTAGGGTTCCGCCGCTTGAAATGATTTACCATAATATTATCAGATGCGATTTATATTACGTGATCTTAACCTTTGACATTGACCCTTTGGCCTAAATATAACAATCTAGGCAATTCCTGCCTACCATAGACACAATGTAATGTTTACATATTGCTAATTTCTTTTCTATCCTGCTGTTGATTTTAACATCTAAAAGGCGTGAAACTAATAAAAAAGTGTACTTACCACAGTAGAGTTCATCATCGCCATGGACACAATGGCGAATACCATCACACACATACTGCAGGCTAACGCAACTTGTGTTATCTCTGCACTTGTATGACCCAGTAGGGCATTTGAAATCAGCTAAAATCAACATGAAAATAGGAAACATAATTAAGAAGTTTTAAAATAAAATTGTAGTGTGATTATACAAATTGGTTGATACAGTATTAGTGATTATGGTATCTTGGGTATGTTTGTGTCATTCTGTCACACATCAGTGAGAAAGAAGCCCTGTTACCGGAAAAAAACTGTCAACGTCTATTCTTCATAAACGTTAAATGTAAATATTTGACGGACCGGAAATTATTAAAATACAAATATATCCAAGATTTATTTGATGATTTACAATTTACAAAATGTATATTCTGTTCATGCTTTCATTTTGCAAATATATTGATCAGTATGTATACGATTTTAGTAAGAACATAGATACAGTGTCAGCCAAAGAGTAATGAGCAAGGTGGTATTAGTTTTTTTGTTACTATGTTCTCACTGTGACAGAACACAAGTCAATCTAAACATGTCCTTTCTGGTACTATAGCATTGGAAACTAATTTTGGAGCTAAACAGGTAGTGAACATATCAAAGTGTTAATCACTCGCAGATATAAAGTACATTTTTGGGGAATGAGCTTTTTGAAGATTGCTCTGAGGTCTCTTATTCTACAAGTAATGCTGTTGATTATTTAGTTATGTGGTTTAATCCAAGTAAACTATGGCGTTGTATATTACAGATCATGGTCAAATCAAAGTGTAAACCAAACCTGTGACCTTATAGATGAGAATGGCAATATATTTTCTTTGATAAACTTCTGTAGAAAGTACGAATTTACGGTTGATTTTCTAAATTTTGCCATGATTATAGAAAAGAAAAAGAACTGTTTACTTCTGAGCCTTATGCTCCATTTCTAAACAGTGACATTATTTGTAATAACATTTGCAAGGAAATGTAGACAATATATATCTAGAAACGGAAGTTGAAAATAGAACAACAGGTTTGCCATATTCAATATCTAGAAAGAGAATTTCTCACAGAGTATTTGGTTTTGATCAAGAAAGTTACACATGATGTAGTATTCAATCTTCTCAGGACAAGGTGTTTGAACATATAATCTGCACAAACATATTTCTGTTATGTTCTGCAACTCTCAGATACTGAGTGATGCAAAATTTGTGATCATGAAACGGAAACCATCGGGAATATATTTTACGATTGTTCATTTGTTTGGCAGATCTGGAACTTTATTTTCAATCTTTGTAATGTGATATTTTCTCAGGAAGAAAAACATTCTAAGAATAATTATTTTAGATCAACGAGCTCATTTTTGGAATATCAATTATCTACTTGCCAAAAAATATATAATTTGCATATTGACCAAGGTTGACCCAAACGTCAATATTTAGGCAGAAAAACAATCAGATGCTCTAGGCAAGTTGCATCACCATTCTCAAATGAACCCAAGACAAATTGGATCATTGATCATTTAGATACATGTTTACATTCTTTAATGCCAAACAACAACAACAACAACAACAACAACAACAACAACAACAACGATGACGGCGACGACGACGACGACGACGACAACAACAGCAACAACAACAACAACAACAACAACAACAACAACAACAACAACAACGAGTACTACGTAAAGCAATCTCACTACAAGTTCGTTGGTCCTCGTCTTCCCTATCTGGACAGTCTGCCATACCATTGCATACTCTGTGCAGTGGGATACAATAACTTCCAGGGCATTTGTATGTATAGTCTGGGCATAGGAAATCATCTAGTAATGATAATACAATTTTACATTATGTTATGTAAAACATACCTTACCGCCGAATTTTATTTCAACTTATAATTGTCATATGGTATATACTTATCAGGTTCATCGACCATTTTACCACAAGGTATATGAGGAATATATGCCAACATTCACATATTGTTATGCCTTACGCGATTGTATGTTTAGTAAAGTTTACACAGTGAATAGAGACATTTACCATAATTTGTTCCCAATGTTTATTTCAAGCTTTTTGTATGATCTTCCTTCTTCCTTCTTAAGCTAGACGGCGAGTGGTTACAGCAGGGATATAGGTGTGGCAGAGCAATCAACACCTTGTATGTACATCCAGTGCTGATAGCAACTCATTGTCAATAAATTAACAATAAACAATGGAGTCGCAATAGAATTACCTTTATTGGAAATATAGGTAGTCACCATTGTCACAGTGTGCAGAGTTTTACAATAATGATATTTTGTCAAGTCTATTTCTGTGCGATTCTCGACATATGTGTCCACATTTGAATCCTTATCAATAGCACAAATGTAGCTATATGCAAGTGTTGTGTTCGATATTGAACACAAATATAAGACGTTCGAAAAAACAAGTAAACATATAAAGAAATCAAACAAATGTTTGCACACACCACAATCACGTAAATGTGAACCATCTCGACATCCAACTCTATAGCCAAACTGATCCAAATCATACAAACACCAATCCTTAGAAGCAATACAAAGACCACTCTGACATTGTCTTTCGGTTACTTGGCAAGGCTTGTCGTTATCTGGAAGACAACAGGTTGTTTTGAAGAATATATGTGCCATTCTACTCTTTACATTAAGTTACAATGCATTGAGATTAATAAAAAATGTAAATTAAGGAAAGACCATTTAAAAAAGGCAATATTATTAATTGAACCATAAACTTATTCCATGACAACAGTGGCATTAAGATCATACCACAAAAAACTTCGTCTTCAGACTCTCCATAATCACAAAACACACAATCTGTAATTCCATCGCATCGCAGAGTTGGTGCTAGGCATGTGCCATCAAGACACTCAATAGCATTGCAAATATCTAGATAAAGATACAATTGAGGAGAAAATGTACAGTTTATTTGGAATGACTAATTTATCAAACAGAACAGCGTGATTTAAACATTTACTGTTACTATAGTTCAGTGGTACTAAAGTACCACATGTACATGCTCAATAGCTAAAGTGTTAATTATTAAATCCACTTTCAATCTTATTAGGACATATGTCATTTCCTTTGTTTGAAGTATGTACCAAATTGTATTCATTTTAAGTATCAATGTATGTCCTGCATTATATTACATTTTAGCCTTGCACTCAAAAATATTGCATAATTACCAAAAATCATAAAATGCTAATTATATATTGATTGCATGCTATATTTACCAAAAACCGAATCAGTTCAAAACATTTCCCCCCAAAATACTTCCAATATGTTTCGTTTAAATTGAGCAAGCCTGTTTTTGCATAAATCATAACACAGACATACATACATACATACAGACAGACAGACAGTCACACACACATGAACACATTTTCTTACCGATATCGGTACAATTGGCTTCATCAGTCCCATCTAAACAGTCAATGGTTAAATCACAATGTTTATTTGCATCAATGCATTCCCCACTAGAACAAGAAAACTGATTGGTTCCATTGCATCCAGAGGCATCTAGACGTTTAAACGTATGATTTCATGATTACTAGTTTATGTCCGTGCATTCAAAATTACTTTCTTTTATGATATGAACTATTTCAACTGATGTTTACATGGTATATATTAACATCAACAAAAACAACAACAAAAACAACAATAACGATATTAAAGAATAACCCTGTATTTTCAACAGCATGATAAATTACATATTGTTATATAAATGTTGATTTCACAAATGTGTATAAAACTAACCACAGTCATTCTCATCAGATCCATCAAGGCAGTCTTTGTGAAAATCACAGAACTTAGTAAATGGTATGCGTCCACTACCATAGCACATAAACCAATCAGCAGAAGAATTACCTACAAGTGGGGATAATCGGTGAGATAACACAATTTCAGATTTGTCTTCACCCTTCCAACCCTGGGCCCCTGGCATGGCGTTATATAAATGATTGAACTAAGTTACAAAACACCTGGTGTCCAAACTGACCAAGCTAGTATAATTTATGTTTTGCCATGTAACAATGATCCCCAAAATATGCAAATATTGCACAGGTGACCTCATTAAATACTTACATATAATCTCCCGGTATTCCGAATGAGTGTTACGTCATCGAGGACAAATGATTCCCCTCATGTCGGCCGTATCCCTCCGAGCCGATAGGTATAGAGGAATCATGAATCCGAGATGACGTAGCACGAATGAGAAATATCGGGAGATTATTTATTTATTATATACATAGACACACTATTTTATTCTATTATGGCGACAATTTAAACTACAATTTTACTAAGTGATGGGGCTACAGCTGTTCATTTAGTTTTCAGAATGTAGACGTCATTGCGACAGTTGCAGTCGCTACTACTACTACTACTAGGAACTTATATGTTGAGATCAGTAAAATTACACCACAGACTTTTAGGTAGGGAACATTTTGCCAACGACGGGATGTTTGTCAAGAGCAGTGATTAATTCTTTGATAAAATATGGACATATTCAACGCAAAAAAAAAATATCAAGAGGCTGACTAACAAACGGGTACCTACACCAGTTATGCATAAAACTCGGCTCAGAGTCATACACTAAAAACATCAATACTGGCAGGTTAAAAATTTCAAAAACACATTATCAAAAGACGTTAAAATTATATCAATAGTTCAATTTAACGGACACAGATTTCACTGTGATGCGCAACTATTACAACAGCAAGTTTTTTACGATGTTGATGTTGGCATGTCTACATACGTTAGTCGTTACTGGGCTGTACGAAAGGCGATATATGTGTCCAAAAGAGGTGTTTTTATTCACTGTTTACACTGATAATGATGGTCGATATTCGGCAAACCATGAATATCAAGGAAACCATATTTTCAAACAACAACAACAACAACAACAACAACAACAACAACAACAACAACAACAACAACAACAACAACAACAACATCGTTCCTGTCTAGGTTGATGATGTTTACAGACAATTCAAAGTAGTTCCGACCATATTACCATAGTGTGGCGTCAGAGTATAGTAATACGAAATGAATGGATTCCATATTACTATACTTTGATGTCACACCCTTGGAATATGAGGGTCTATGTATATAATAATAACAATTATGAAAATGGTCATTACTACAATAAACTTCTTGGATTTCTTCTCATATTTTTTTTCAATTCTTATTGGTGAACTTCAAAAAATTACATTTTTTTAATTTCAAAAACCTATCAAATGATACACAAATATTTCATGAGATATAATTATAGCGACATACAATCTTCTTTTTTATCTATCATGTACACAACAAACATGATATATAGATAACATTTTTTTATGAATTCAGGAAACGTAAGTATCACAATACTGGATTACTTGAGACCAAACCTCCTAAGTTTGGGCAGGTAAAACCATATAATTTTAGAATCAACATATTACAATGATCCCAAGAAAAATTTCCATTAACTATTCAAAATGACCACAAACTGCAGTTAAGTTATTAAATTGTTCACATTTGTTTGTTTGTTCTTGTGAATTTTCTCATTATCATGATATTGTGTTTGTGTTCACAGGTTATACAATTACTGTAGTCATTTCAGCGCTTAGCAGATTTATACTTACCACACACTGGCGGTATACTAGTATCATAACAAGTTGACGTGCCATCACATATATCACTTTGGTGAATACATTCCCTGCTCGCACATTGGAACATATACTCAGGACATGTGATGTTAACTTTCAGGATGAATACCACACAATAGATAATAATGAACACATTATGATTGAAAAGAGGACCAATTTGCATTAAAAGTAATAATATAAGCTTATGCCTTTTATATTATCTAAACAGTAAAATAGTTTTGCTTCATAACACCTGGTTTTAAGTGTATAATTAATACAGCAGATGTTACAGTATTATTAAAGTTATAAGAACAACATAGATTGTCTTTTAAACAATGTGCACATCACAAAACACTTGAACTTGGTGCCACAGTAACGTTGTATGAAAACATTAAGAAAGGCAAGAGGGAACTCAAGCTTGGCAGCATGACCATTATGTGATTTAGCTAGATTAAATTTAATTGATGTTGACATTTTTTTTCAACATGACATCACACAAAACAACGTACTATAAAGAATATGAACTACCTTGTGATAATATTCCTGTTGAGATGTTTATATATGGCCAATCTCCTGTATTCGAACCTGTTAAATTGCATTTAGATATTTGGTAAGTGTATCGTCAAGAATAATAGTTTTGACTTCAATGTACTAAAAGAAATATAATTGCATCTGATTTTAGCCAAAATAAAGTGAATTGCAAAAGTTACGTATGTAAAGAGTTCAAACAAAAACATAATGGAATTAAAATGCCAAAAGATTCCCCAAAACAAGAAAGCAATCCAATAATTGATGAGCAAATACATAATTGAGTTTAGTTTAATGATATTGGCAGATGTCATAGATGCAGGATGTATAAAATGTTATCAAAGTATCATTTAATGTTACAGTAATTCTTATCATCGTATATATAAGCATGGAATAAAGGAAACATACTTACACCTGTCCTATTATATGTGAAACTAGTGTAGCACTGGTTGAAGTTGTGTGATAATAATAGCTCTTTAGGTAGGAGTTGTGTAGTTAAGGATGCATGTATGCTTCTTATTCAAAATATTTATATATGAACATTCTTCACTGAAACAATTACTTGTCTCTGATCACTGCTATGCCTTTTTAAATGCATTTGAATTGGTGTTAATACTTACCGATGTTAAAGCTGCTAATTGCTTCTTGTTTGCAAATAAACAGAGAGGACAGGTTTGCATCGCATAATATGTCATACCAGTGGTTATGTGAATGCAAATTTTCAATGTACAGTGCAGTACAATCTTGATGAATACTCCCATCTGGCTGTGATCTAAATTAAGGGAAACGTTATCAACTGGTATAATTTTGTATATATACACATACACTGCCATTTTCAATTCTGAATCATCACATTATGAATTACTTCGCCAAGTAAATGCCCTTTCGGAATATATTTCGAACGTACGTTCAAGTAATTTACAACATTTTTTTTGTCTTTCATTTTGGATACAAACCTATGCTGTATATGTCTTATATATCTAACTACAACATACTCAACATTAATATTGCAATGCCTGTGTGAAAATTTTCCAAAAAGTCCCTCAAAAAGAGTTAAATTTGTGGGCGACAGTGAGGAATTGGTTGGATAGTTCTTAAGAAGAGGACATGCCAGTGAAGAATACAATCTAATAACATCACAATATTTTGCTCTGTCCACTTGGTCGACAGATTATTCTGGCAATCACTTTTGGTGGCTATTCAAAGTGGAGAAAGTTAACTAGTTAATAAAAATTCTATGATATATTATCAAAACTAAAACACCGGACTTTACTGAGAAATCGGGATGGTGATCATGTCAGAGAAAATGAACATATACCATGTTACATCATAGTAATATGAAATAAAACTATTTAATCCTATCTTACCCTGTTGTACTCCAGTCAGAATACAAAAATGGTTTCCCATCTGTCCAAGTGTATTTACCTTCTTTATCCTCATCTGTTAAACCTATATGGAATATAATTCGCAGATAAGTATGATACAGTGCATTGCAATTTACTGTTCCAGATACACTGAAACAAAAAAATAATGTCACCCTTTAAATGAGCAAGCTGAGAATTATTTACTACATATAGCGTAAGAGAAGTAAACTATCTTAAGATACTATAACTACATGCAGGCATATTGGACACAATGAAGCAATAAACTGCATTCCTTCAATCTTCATATATTAAAGTGTAGAATATGCTAACATATGCATGTTAGTTATTGTTTACTGTGTGATTGTATTAAAGTATAAATGAACCTGCAACACGATATAGAAATTTCAAAGTGCACATTTTCCCAATTACTAAAAAGTAAAGCACTCACCAATATAAACCCAACTCGTGAGATAGTCTAATGTTAGTTCGTGTATGAACTGGGCTTCAGATTCTGAAGAAACACTTGTGAGAGATCCGTTGTTTTCTTTACACTTAGTCTCACTCTCCATCCATGTAAGCAGAGACGGTCCATTGAACAAACGATAGCATTGACCCATGTGCAACATCCACGTTGGTAAACATGTAAAATCTATTAAACCCAGAACATGACTATATATATGGTTTCAAGAATATGTCACTTTGTTGTGTATGAAATGTTTGGTAGAAGTAAACACACACATACATATACATACATACACACATACGTACATACATACATACATACATACATACATACATACATACATACATACATACATGCATACATACACACACATGCATACATACATACATACATACATACGTACGTACGTACGTACGTACATACATACATACATACATACATACATACATACATACATACATACATACATACATACATACATACATACATACACACAGGTATATACCTATAATTGTATATTTGGTCAAGGTAAAACATTTCAATGCTTTACAGAAGTAAAGTAACATTTTTTAGTAAGCTCTCTTAATAAATCAAAGACTTGATTACTAGAGTCGTTTTACTACTTACTCACAAAATCTCCGTTTGTTTTTCGCTTCACTTGATGATAATTGTAGATGGCAAGAAACCCCAGACTGTAGTCATTGATATCATTCGATGTAAAGCTGATGAACATTTCATTAAAATCAGATAATATGGTTGCTGGTGGAGGCCTGTGATTACAATGTCGTCTTCTTAGTCCATGACTAACGGTATTACCACTGTAAACCTCTATATTATCGGTTAGACAGTTACTAATGGCTCTTCCTACATCAAACTCTTGAAAGGTAACATTAATGTATGAATATACATTAGCCACTAATTGCCATGAACAACGCATCATTTCTGGATAAGGATTAGGGTAGTCCCTTGTCGAAATGATACCAGATGTATAGTTTCTGCATAACATTCCACTGATGCACACTCGTGAGATGTCTTGACAGTTTGTAACATCTGTAACAAAGAACAATTCATATATCATCATCATCATTATTATCATCATCATCATCATCATCATCATCATCATCATCATCGCTCCCTAGATATTTCCCCTACTTCCCTCAGCTAATATACTTATTGTCCATTTTTGAACTTCTTTGAATTTGGCAAATTTTCTAGTATGCTGATGACTCGTCGTCCAATGAAACAAAGTACTCAACATATTATCTGGGCGATCATTAAGTTTTATGGTTCATCATGTGTAACTGTAAAATGAGCACCATACTAGGGGGGATATTACTAATTGTTAGGTCAAAGTATAAATGTAAATATGGACAATTTAGCAAAGCTATATTGAAATGTGTGAAGGAGTCTACCAGTTAGCCTGATAACAGGCTACTATTTAGTCTAGTTGATTTTGCATATTGTGAAGGGATATTACACGCAGTTGATATTATCATGACTAATGCTAAACCTGCAAAAGATGTAGGGAGAGCTGTGAAGAAGTGTACCAGCTGGCCTGTTATCATGCTATCATTTAGTCAAGTTAATTTCGCTTTGTGAAGACGTTATGATTAAGCCTGCAATATCTAAACCAATCAAATGAAAGTACGTACTTACCATCTGTCAGCCGTATTAAGTATTCCGTGAAAATCGTATTGTAATATTGTAGGTTGCGAATCCAAGGACAAGGTGTCATGACGTGACAGAAATTCCGACCATACAATAGGCATTTGCAGTCATCTTTGTACCATTTGATACACCAATATAAACAACTCTCCTTGGTGTTGTATCCATACAAAATATAATGTGTGATACTATTGTAGAAAGTTCGGTGCGTCTGATAGAAATCAGGTACTTTGATACCTAGTAATCCCACAGACAAAAAAAAATTGATTAAAATGAAGGTCACAATCCAAATAAGACACTAAACTTTGGACATTACGGGGTTCACTAATCATGCTGTCAGGATGCCCAATAAACTGGAAACTGTTCTACTGAGACTTAACAAATCCGTCAAAGATTTGCTTACTTAAACACTATACCCACGACTCGATAAATACTGTAGATGTTGCATTGTGTTTTGTTGAAACCAGTCACACTGTACTATCCAGTTTATTGACAGTTAGAGTCGGTAAGGACACATTCAGACTGTACAATGTATGCTTAATCCAGATTAACAGATAACTCCGCCTACAGCTTATAATTTTCAAGTACAAACTATGACAATGACCTATATCTTCTATAAACCTAAAACTAGAAAATAAATTTTAAAATTCTTCAAATTTGCTAGGGTCAGTTCAGGTTTATAACCAAATGAATTTAAATTTCACTTGAGAGAATATATAATATTGCAGACATATTGGAAATTTGCAGGTAATATTTATTTTAATAAATTAAAGATTTATCTTAAGAAAACATCGTCAGTGTATATAAAAAAAGACTCCAAAGCGCTGTACAACACAATAATAAAACATAGTTACATAAATCAAGAGTACAGTAAAATCATTAAAATAAGAATCCAAAAACATTAGGAAAAAACGAACATTTCGATTGTTAAAAGGTCAGAAATTAATTGCTAAAAGGTCTTGTTAAAATATGTGTAGCTGTTTTGCACAATATGAACTTTCTAAAAAAGATGAGTCTTAAGGCCAGACTTATAAGGTTATTAGCACAGCAAAGTTCTTGCGGTAGCCTATTTCACAGCCATGGAGCACAAATAGCGAAATATATATACCCATAAAAAACGTTGAAATAAACTGGAGCCATATCATTTCAAACCTTATATGTTTAGCACAAAATGTTGAACACCATTCGCCTATAAAGAGGAACCTAAAGCAAACTATTCAGTACTGGTTGGACATGGCTTATTTCTTGAAACAAGACGTACTCAGAATAAGTTGTAATTTATGTACTAGGTAAATCGTAAGGCCGAAGAGTAAACTGTTACAGTAATCAAGTGCAGAGATGATAAAAGCAAAAACTTTTTTTTTTCTGTTGAACTCTGTTGAACTCTGATCGGGAAGATTACAAATTATGAAAAAATTAAAGGACAATTTACATGACGTGATGAGTGACAACATTTACATGACAACATTAAACGTTTAACATGTGCATCACACATTTTAAGATCAGATCACAAATTGTTATAAATATTTGCATAACTGGATTAAATGTTTTTCTGAAGTTTGATATATCAGCTCAGTACGACAGTAATTACCCAGTCGGTTAGGACATTATGATTGGTAATATAAACAACATGATGGATCTTTCAGTTTACCTCAACCATATATACCAATTTTGCGCAAGGAGTAGTTGCGCAAGGACGGGGTTATTCAAATGCTTATACTGGTTTATGTTATTAGACAGCAAAGCATATTTTCACTTAATATTTCCAACGCTGATCTGAATGCCTTATGTGGATGACTATACTTGCTGAGTGAGAACCGTATATGGGGTGTAATGTGAAATTCGCCACTAATTATTAATGAACTTAAAATCATTATCAAAAGATAATAATAAGAAAACATGGCAGATCATGTGCAAGTGGTGAGTGAGATCCCATCAAGTTCAAGTTTGCCCAATTTGGTTTAATCTGATGTTACCTTCACTGTTTTCTAAACACTCAGACACTTCGACTCTCAAGTTGCCTTCGTACCTCCATGGATTGTCAAGGTGAACTTCAATGTTTAAATAGGAGGCGCTGACAGGGGGATATATTGTATGGCGTCCCTCAAAAAATACCTGAGAGAGAGAGAGAGAGAGAGAGAGAGAGAGAGAGAGAGAGAGAGAGAGAGAGAGAGAGAGAGAGAGAGAGAGAGAGAGAGAGAGAGAGAGAGAGAGAGAGAGAGAGAGAGAGAGAGAGAGACAGACAGACAGACAGACAGACAGACAGACAGACAGACAGACAGACAGACAGAGAGAGACAGAGACAGAGACAGAGAGACACACAGAGAGACAGAGAGACAGAGACAGAGACAGAGACAGAGAGAGAGACAGAGAGACAGAGAGACAGAACATAAGCTACTAATGATTTCATTTGCTACATGAAAGAGTGTATTCAATATACGCGATACCATCGGATCTTTAAATGGAGGCAATATGTATTATGTTATCATTAATGTATACTGCAGTTTATGAAATGTGTAGCCTGCATGCTTAGATAAAGTCTAACAGCCCCTCAATCACTCAATATGCAAACTACAGATTACAGTTCAAACATATACCAATAAGCCTAAATGGTAATGCCACCCTGGGAAATACAGTTGAATTGATAATATCTTGGTTCTGGGGAGTCGTTTCAATATTTTACATCATTAAAATTTCGCCGGGTTGCCAAAAAACACCAAACTCTTGTTCACCTATATTGTTGTTTAAGTGATATACCATTGCACGATGGGTCTAAGCATACACGACTATTTGTAAAACTCGCTCATGTTATCTTATTATATTTTTTTTGCTGGATTGCGTACTTAGTAGTATTGAATTGGTCAAGTAATGACAAACATAACAAATGAAATTAGTGTATTTCTGTACATCACATAATTTATAAATGGGGTGAAGCCTATATCGATGATGATACACTTACCATATGTTCGTCCTCACTGTTGTAACCATAAATCCATTGAATTCCATCAATACTGAATTGATACTTAAACCACACTGCAAATTCTGGGGGTGAAAAGAAAGTAGACACAGCGGCCACAGGTACAGTCAACGGAAACGCAAGCAGAATAGTTTGAGCCTTGTAATGTTTCAACAATGTAAACACAAGAAAAGGCGAAGGTTCCAGACGATCGGGCTGCGAGAGGAGAATTTGAATTGCTCTCTCGAAATAAAATGGTGGTACAAATTCAGGAAAGACAGTACAACCTTTGGATGTAGCAAATACATCCATGTATGCCTCTTCCAAACGATATCTTTGTTGTAAACCTGTTAGCAATGAAGCGAAGCAAAACCACATTTCGAGTTAATATTGTTGATGCTGCTGATGATGACACACATACACACAGCCACACAGACACACAGACACACAGACACAGACATATATATATATATATATATATATATATATATATATATATATATATATATATACATATATACTCAACATATACAATATGTCTATACTGGAGCAAACAGTGCTCAATACATATACATGTAGAGCGGTATAACTATATATATATATATATATATATATATATATATATATATATATATATATATATATATATATAAATATTATATATATATATATATTTACACTGCCAAGAAAGGAAAGTTGAAATTTGTTCATAGCAAAAGTATATATGCAGCATGATTTGACCAGGAGTCACAGAAATCACTAGGGAAAAAGAACACAACTTTTGTTATTTCATTGCTAGGAATTCGTTACAACTGCAGACACAAGACTGTGGAGGAACAGAAACTGTTGCAAACAGGGAACAGGGAACACTTGGCTCCGCATGTTTGAACAGCAGAGACTTGTAATGCACACAATTGTTTGATATTGACAATTCTGTCCTTTTTATGGGTACATAAAATACCAGGGGACTAGAAATTCGTTTGTGAATGTAAACTATTCCATAAATAATACTAGTTCTTATATTGCATTTTCCCAACTAGTCTGGGTGCACGAAGTGCTTTACAATTATTACCCTTGGCCCAAATCTATAGCAGCACAATGGCCCTTTATACTTTGACTCCCAGGGCAGCATAAAACCCATTGCAGCCTTTACAAGTGCATAGTATTCACATAACAACCTATATCCTATCAGGTCCCGAATTATACAGCTGGGTTGACTAAGGCATAGTCATGGCTGAAATCTTGTCCAGGGATGTTAGCTACTCAACAACATATGGCATCGATGGTTAGTCACTCTATCCATTTGCCCTTCATGACTCCATAAAGTTGCCATAAAACTGTTCTTATTTGAAGATAGAATGTAAAACAAATGTCTGTACTTCCAGCATGCTGTACCAAGTGTTATTAGTCCAATTCATGTGTTTACTTTCCCTGTTTGTAACAGCTTCCATTTGTCTATGGCCTGATGTCTGAAGTTGTAGCTTCCATTCGGTTAGCTATTGGAAGAAGTGTATGTCTGTCTGTCTGTCTGTCTGTCTGCCTGTCCCTCCTTCCCTCCCTCCATGCCTCCATACATCCATCCATCCATCCAACCATCCACCAGCCAACCCACCCACCTGTTCGTCTGTCTGTCTGTATGTCTGTATCTCTGTCTGTCTGTATGTCTGTCTGTCTATTTGTATGTCTGTGTCTGCATGTATGTCTGTGTCTGTATGTCTGTCTGTCCATCACTCCATCCATCCGTCCGTCCGTCTGATTTCAGTTACCATGGCAACATATGTTCATAAAATTACCCCTATTTTGAACCTAGCATAACAAACTACCCCAGGTAGGGTGGTTAATAATCAAATAAACATGATTATTACAAAAATTATCAGTTCTATATAATATTTAATTATTATTACAAGTGAAGGGGTTGGATATTATACAGTTATAAAGCTTTGTGTCAGAGACAATTTAGAGGAACGGTGCCTTTTGGTCCTATTGTCAATAAAATGTATCAGTTTGAGCATATATTTGCTATGCCTGCTCATGTTTGCTATTTACTATGCTGTCTGATGTTTGAGGGCGCCCTTTCACAACTTTATCAGTACATATCTGTACAAAGTCAGGCGGGGCGGGTGGGTGAAATAAAAAAAGGGGGACAATTAAAAAAATCTGTATTTTTTAAGTTCTATTTTCTGTCCTTTGTGTCCTGTAAGACTATCTACAACTTCTTTTCTCTTCTCTTTATTGAATTCCTTGTTACAGGTCTCTTTCCATCATTTTAGCAAGGTTGACAAGTTCATAATACAACTTTGTAAGAAGATGGACACTTATCATCATGATGGGTGTATATCTGTAGCCAAGAAATATTGTATGATTTTATCAGGAGTACTAATACATTCGTCCTATTAATCAAAGTTGCATTGACAATTGCATTGAATAATTGTTTTCAAGTTATCCAATTTAAACTTCAGTATGTAACTTTTTGAAACACTTGAACACTTGCATGATCCTCATCAGTGTGCTAGAGGGATGTTCATATATATATATATATATATATATATATATATATATATATATATATATATATATATATCATTACTTCTATGAAACATTTTTCTTCTTTGTGAACTTGTCAAATAATCCACCAAATAACATGTAAACATTTCTAGAGCTCAGAACTCCTTTGGGATGTACTGTTTAAGAGTAATGAAAAGTAATAATGTAAACATCGGCAACATTCCATGCAAGCCTTGGTTGACCTTGCAGTACAGTATACATTATGCATCTTCTGTAACTTGTAAGTGTTGTTACTAATGTTAGCAATAGGCAATAGAAAGAAGTTGTTGCATAATGTCGACACCGACACATTTACAGTCAAACATTCCAATGCTTAAACTATTTAAATCATCAATCACTGCTCTTTTTGTACAATTTTTGTAACATCCATGCCTAAAACCTGTGTTTATGACACAATTGAAGCTTGTATAATTTGTCCCCGATGATACAACTGATTTAAAGCTAAACACTGGTCAATAAATTGTTTTGTTTTTTTAGGAATGCAGTATGACTTTTACCCATTTTAAGCATAATTTTTAAAATGATAGAAATATTCTGAGCTATTATTACATTGCAGCAAAATGTATGCGCAATGGCATTAATTTTGATCCCTGTCCCTCACCAAACCTCAACGACTTCAGCCATGAAAGACACATGCTGTTCCGATGTAACCAGGGGGAAGGGGGTAAACGACTATGTTCTGCCAAGGTTTCCAACAAAGGCACTCTGGTTGCAAAAAGTGGGGTCATTTGACAGGGAGTTGGGTCAATTATTATTGTGTATGAAATATTCATATATATTACCTCAGACCACTATACAGATACTGTGGTCTGAGATATTCCTTTACACATAGACTAAATTACCTAACTACATAAAAAATCCATTCATAATAACAGTTCCCAGTAAGCTATTTTGGACAATTGTGTACACATTACAGCTCAGAACAAGAAGGCAATTAAGATTGTGTAATTTTAAGAGAATATATTATATATTTTTTTGAAAGATTTGACAGCCAGGTAGTCACAATTTTTAATCTGAATATCAATGAATAGCAGTGATCAAATTTATTTTAAAAAATTCAGACAGGGACAAAGAATAACTTCAAAATAAGTCACAGTGAACCTATGATTGAAAAAAAAACTTTGAGAAATCCTAATCTTCTAACCACTTGTTTCATTTTAAGAACTGTATAGTACAATGCTGTGTTTATCATTCCCTCTTATTCCCTCTTC
This sequence comes from Glandiceps talaboti, assembly GCF_964340395.1. NCBI lineage: Eukaryota > Metazoa > Hemichordata > Enteropneusta > Spengelidae > Glandiceps > Glandiceps talaboti. Next base: position 9,307,055 of record NC_135567.1, on the reverse strand, counting down.
AATTTCCTGACGAGGTTAAGAAAAACCAACAATCTGAAGAAAAAAGATCCCTGACTTTAAAAATTACCAAATGCGAAAAAAAACTTACAATTAATATAGTCAAACAAAATTTGAAATAATTTATTTTTCATTAATTACCGTTACTATCTGTGTATAATGATTTGGTCCTGCTATATCAAATAACAGCATTAGTTACATACTGTAAACTTCGTACGGAAAGCTGACATTGGGTGTCCTTGAAACTCAGAAATCTTGAACTAAAGCTATCAACAACGTCAAAGTTATTATTTTCTGATTTGCACAACAAGTTCAATCTTCATGTCTGACCGGGCGCACATACATCGGCCGTCTATAGTGACCATGCCAGTGATCACGCGTTGATTCAGTGACCAACATTTACATGTCACTGTCAACATCATGAAACACGATCCCCTAACACAGCTTTTTTTTCGGAATCAAAATACATATGTACTCATTTTCTTTCCATTAATCTAACCCATCACCAAATGAAAATCACAACCTGTCCCATAAATTTGGTTTACTCAGGCTTCTGAGCTGTGGCAGATAGATGTTCCGATTTCCGGTAGCAAGTTCAGTGTTTCGCAGGTAGGTCAGAGGTCGCGACAGTGACGGTAGACAAAACATGTGACGAGAGACGTCCATTCTGACGTCTTATCTCAGATACTCCCTCTAATATTTAAATGTGTAGGTTAATTTTATCAAAGTTGATCTTTTTTGTGGCATTTCTTATGTTAACAATAGAACTGTGCTTTGTCATTGTATCTTATATAATGTCAACAAAACTTTTCCTTACGGAGTCAGTTTACGTATACATACCCTTATGGGATTGATGTGAGGGCCTGGCCCTTGACTTAGATAATCTTGATGTCTGCCATAAAATGAATGTGCCAAAGCGATGCAAGGTGGGAAAGTTATTACGTCATTTGCAATTTTAGGATGGAGGCAGGACACTGGTCTAAGTCGCCATGAGGAACGTTTGATGTTTGCAAATTAGTGTCGGTCGGGAGATGAGAAACAGAAAAATAAAAGGGGCCGCCCTAAAATATAATAAAAGTAATTTCAAAATTGCATGTCGGGAAAATAAAAAAGTGAAAGGGTTTATAATGACGATAAAAAATAGAAGGATGAAGTTTATATGTCCCTGGTCGAACTTTGTAGTAGCATATGAATTCAGAGCCATATTTACATGTAAACACACCCTGTCCTGTGTGTTCTACCTACAGCACACTACTTTCGAAATGTAACATGTCACTGAAATGAACCAAATGGAACATTCTAATTCCCAATTATTATGAATTATTGAATTCTAATAGAAAGTGATCATATATTTTCGTACTTGCAAACTTACAGAAATCAGTCTGGTATTCAATGGCCACGTCAGTATCGAACCAACGCTAGGTCCCCCTTTGATCTAGACGTATCATGTGTCGTCGCACTACAATATACTAAGATTACTCACAGTGTTACAGCAAAGTGGCTAGCTAGCCTCACAAATAGCAAAGTCATCGGTAATGTTGTTTGATTACTATCTCTGATGATGTACTCACTTTTTAGCTCCGCTGTCAGCGAAAGCTGAAAGCGTAGCTTTAGGTATAGGTTGTATAGAGTATAGAGAGTAGAGTGAATCATAGGTGTCCGTCAAACTTTTATATTTTCATTATTTTCTCCGGAAGTGACAGTCAGTATTCTTAGATATTTGGTGTGCATGTTCCCTGGGGGGAGGCTATTCAGATTTGTTCATGCCAAGTTGATCTGTGCCATTTTCAATTTTTTATGATTTTTTTTCATAAAATGTCATTTTCATCATCTCCGTGAAAACTTATTGTCAGATTGCTTTGATATCTGGTGTGTTGATGCGCAGGGGGTAGCTTACTCAGGTTTGTTAATTTCAAGTCAGCACATCTTCATTTTTATTTTTTATGATTTTTTTTTTGTAATTTGAAAAAAAAAATGAATATGTTAATGAGGATAATGACCGACGCCATATTGGAAATCATTCGACGAGACTTTAAGTAAACTGCCACTTTTCAAAAGACACTATTGACGTCAAACAAGCAATGTAATATGTGCTATAGTCATAATTCTACGCATTGGGCGCCCAAATGCATGAAGTGACAAGCGTTTATTCGAAACTTCAAATCCAAATTCTGCACCCTTCTACACAATCAGCCAGTCCGCAACGTCCTTATTTGCATACTCTATCATGATTCGACCAGAAGCTGAAGCTGACCTCATGTGACCGGGCGATTTTCCACAGCAAGCAACAACACAAGACGTTCTTGGTACTCACTAAAATCTCACTTCAGACCCACTATAAAATGTGATGTTTTCAGATAACATGTAACTTGTGATTAATTCTATATTGTCGTGCAATTTAGAGTGACAGTGAACCAGAATTAAGACAACTTGCGTAAGGAAGGCATGCGGTTGAAGTTATGCAAGAGCAGTCTAACTGCGGACTGTGAATCAACCAAATTTTGTTTATTGGCCGACAGTTCACATGTAAAGTTAAACGACATGAACGTGTCTTGCCATTTCCAAAATGCAAATATTTGGCAAGTAAAAATAATTAAAATAATCACAACTTTAATTTGGCTTCAGACTTTGCATTATGTTTTGCGTATCTTTCCCCGTTTTACATGTAAATCCGAAAAGGTTCTCTCGTCATGTCATCAGTGATCATACCGCGAGGGCCGAGGGGCTGCTTTGAGCACGAGCGAAGTGAGGCATGTTGAGGTATTTTGTTGAGAATTATAAATATTGCGAAATGTCAAGTACAAGGTTTAAATACAATGGAATGATGAAAAAAAATGGCCGAGTCTGCTGACAGGCGCCGCGCCGGTCACAAGAAACACTGCAAATTCCATCTTTCTGTCTTAGTTTCCGTACGGCGACAACCCCAGGTACCCGGATGCACGAGGGACTAACCCGGAAGCAAGTCGTTGTCAGCCATACGTTACAGTGGTAACATCGTCCGAGAAATCGCTGCGTTCAGAGTGTCATTATTCACAGAATTGTCGTTTTCGAGTGAAAACGCGTCTTGAATTGTATAAATCTAACAAATGAAGACATGTCAAGTTATATTTTGAAAGTTGTATCGCTAGTTTGAGACGATTTTCTCACGTACTATCGAGGCTTACTTGGACTTGGACCTTACTCCAGTTCATCGGGAAGTTTAGCCAGTCCGATAATTCTTTCTGGTTTAGTTTGCAACACTTTTGATCACGCAGATTTTGTTGTTGTGATGAAAAGAAATTAAAAAAAAAAGATCACTTCAACCATTTCGTTGTGTTTTCTTTATGAAAGGTAATAGAACATGAACGAGTGTTACCACTGTAACGTATGGCTGCCAGAATGACTCTCTTTCTGGTACTTGGCGGGGATTGTCGCCGTCCGGAAGCTAAGATGGCGATTAATACATTTCTTCCCTATATATATCTACTCAACTTGTACAAGTTGAATGTTGTTGACTTGGTAAATTTGTTAGAAAATTGAAATTCAAATTGCCTCAACATTATTTTAGATCCCTAGTTTATTTCATTCATCATTAAAATTTCCCAGGGTTAAAGCTGTAAGACAATGGAATTATTTATAGCCAACCTCAAAATCATCTTTTTTTTTCTTTTTCTTGTGTGCATTTCCCAGTCATTTTTTTTCTGAGATTTTGTGCAATTTTTCATAACAGTAGATTTTTGTTATAAAATGGTGACTATGGTATAAAAGTACAATACATTACCAACTTCTGTGTAAAATGTGTTTTACAGTGAGACATCATATGAACCACTAACCACTTTATTGCATCGCTAAAACAAAACTGCATAGTAAAGAGCTGAAGAACTGAACCACTTCTACGTGTCACCAAAATAAAAAATAAAATTAAAAAAAACAACAGCGGAGCTATTCTGACCGATAGGTCGCTTGTTAAAATTATTTCATGTTCTATTGATTTGGTTCATTACCATTCACACAGCAGCAGTTTTGTCATCTTTCAAAAAACTACCCAAAACAGTGTGTCGTTGTGCCGTACATCATCTACAACTATTTTTGTCTCGTAAAATAAAATAAAATTTGAACATGCTGCAATGTTTTATTTTATTTATTTATTTATTTATTTATTTTGTTTGTTTTGTTGATGTGGGAGCGTGATAATTCACTGCACTGTGCGTCTGTGCTATGTCCATATGATCGTGTTTTCGCCACGATGTATGCAATCTTCCAGATAGACACAACAATTGCAACATCATTGTTGCATCTTTTTACATTGACTGTGTCAGTGGTACATGTTATTGTATCAATATAAAAGCAATCAACTCTCTGTAGTCTGCTTGAAAGCAAGACAAACAATCTGGACTACGCGTGTATTACAAAATATGTGCAATGTCCCTCTCTGTTTTTAAGTCAACTTCTTGTAAATTTTAGCAACTTGTAAATTAATGATTATTCCTAGTCGTTCGGCAAAGTCATGTCAACAACAAACTAGTGAGTTGGTTATGTTCATTGCCTATCATGCTTGTGTATATGATGTGTGTATGGCACACCTCGTACTGCTGCATACACACATAAATGCAGTGCACATGACATGCCTGATTCGCGTGATAACTATAGCTACATTGTAATACATTCTAGTGACATCAGTCGACTTGCACATTCAAAGTATAACAATCGCCATCTTTTTAACACGACTGCGAAAATCTGGATAATAATATTGATATTCCTGTAACAATCGGTGATACAGTACATGTATAATCCCCAACTACTAGTATATTCAATATCCTTACCATTTGAATTTGGCACGAGTCACTGGGACCCGGAAATACGTATGTACGCGTATATGCACATTTTTCTTGTCAGTTGAGTTGGAGAATTTAAAGCAGATGATGTTTTGTTGGATAAAATCCAAGTACAAACAATAATATACAGTTGGAGTCAAAGATCATGTCAACTTGTACTCAAATGTATGTGTACACTTACTTTGAAGATTTTGTGATAAAAGACTGGATCTAGCTGCGTAGATGGAAATCACAAGGACTGCCGATATTTTAGGTATTTACAATTTATTCTGGCGATGTTAGTGTTCTAGAATTGATTAAGTTGATACAGATAATTCAAAATCATGAAACTTTGTTACACCAGATATCATCAACTAGTACATGCCAACAGCAATAATGTTTTTTCCTAAATTTGAATTTTTTTAAAGTGTTTTATGTCAAATTTTTCAAAAAGTCACATAATATGGTTATTTTGGTTACATGGAAACTGATGTTCATTAAATGACCACTTTTTTGAACTTGTTAAAAAAAATGTAAAAAATGTTAAAATCTATTTTTAAAAAAGAAAGAAAAAAGACCTTTGGTCTCTATTTATGAATTTTCAGACCGATTAGTGTGCATTTTAAAAAAAAAAGTTGAACGTGAGTAAGTTCAGTTATCATAAAAGAACACGGCCGTTATTTTTCTACAGGAAATCTGACATGGTATTGGGAATTAAATGTCAAATTCGCACTCCTACAATCACTTGGTTTGTTTTTTTATCTTTGCGTTACTTGCAATAACATTTTGAGATTTTAAGTTGTTCATTTCATGTCAATCGAAAATTATGCAATGTCATTGTGTCGGCATGCCATTAAAGTTGTTTTGACCTGTGTCATAACTTCTGCTGTAACAATATTTTTTTTCATTTATTACAAATTGTACTATGTATAGCCAATAATATATTAATCCGAATGCAAAGCCATATCTGAAATTATGAAATGTACCGCATACATGCAGAGTGCACGTGATATGTCATTCCAGGTATGATGATTTTGTTACACTGTGTAACATATTGTATCACATTCACAAGATGTTTACGTGTGCTTCTGCACAACACGTGCGTAGTAAAACACTGCAAATGAAAGATCACAACCTTGATGGTGACACAACTGTGAAATCATGGATAATTTATCAATATTCACGTAAAAAATGGAAGGTATGGAAGGCTACTCATCCAAAACTATACCCAGCAGCATTGTGTTCAATCATAATGCAACTAACGGTTTCCTTGAATGCAATATTGGATGGATATTTTGGTACACGACTGCCAATGTTGTGTCAAACTGGACCTTATTACTCAAAGACCTACATAACGAATGGCACACCAATCATTGCCATTTATTCAACTGAAGTTTATGCATTATCGTCTACACACACACACACACACACACACACACACACACACACACACACACACACACACACACACACACACACACACACACACACACACACACACACACACACACACATATATATATATATATATATATATATATATATATATATATATATTTACACTGCCAAGAAAGGAAAGTTGAAATTTGTTCATAGCAAAAGTTATGTAGAGCTGATGACTTCATTAACGTACATGTTTATAAATGTCAATGAAAATGAGAAGAGTATGTCAAGATGGGGGTTTTATTTTCAAACTGAGTAATTTCTATTAAATCATAATTTCGCACTGTATATTGTAATATCTGTGTTATGCTGTCATTATTGCCAACAGTTGCATGCTTTAACATTAATATTTAACTAGCGAAGGCCTGTAATTTTCTTCACATTCCCACACACTGGTTTGTGTATATATGTACATGTACTATGAAGTGACCTCCTTGCGCGTGACAGGTTGTAATGTAGTCTGGTCCGTCCCTTCGAAATTTGGGATTGTAATTAGACCTTGTAATCAGCACAGATCTTCTGACATGCATGTTAAGCTTTTATGACCACTCAGTTTTTAAGTCGTTGCATATTGTATTTAGACCTGGAGTAACAAAATAGTTGGTATTTTAATAGCAAACCCATTCGATTGTAGTCGTATGTTAGATGTATTTTTTAAACAAAAAACATGGCATTTGTAAGCATATTTTTATGTTTCCATGAAAGCCACTATCCAATTTTAGATAACCTGTTCTACAAGGGATAGCACTAGTGCATATATGCAAAAAGTAAGGAATTTTGTTTGTAATTTTTTTTTTTGAATTTTACATAAATTTTGGCAATTAAGGTGGAGATGCACAAAGGGAAGATTTTAAGGGTGACATATTTTCAAGTTATTGTTTCCCAACAATGAATAAAGTTTACACCATCAACCCATATATTTTCTAAAAGTTTTTTCTGTCCTCTTAAATGCTGTTGTATTTTCTATTGTCTTTGACTGAAAGTGAGAGTTTGTGTGAGGTATGAATAGAGGTGTCTTGATTATTTCAAGGCGGCAATATAAATGCCTCGGAAGAGACCACTAGTCACCCGATTTTCCATTTCTTTGGTGTTTTAGAATGTTCACTTCGCACATAACAAAAGAGTGTCTCACTTTTTTTTCTGCAATCTGTCGTTCCTTTACAACATGCCTCGAAAGTTGACAAATTATAATGGGACGCTTATTGACAGAGATTTCTCACTTAATTTCGAACTTACAAATTCTGAGACACACTTTGTAAGAACAATACGAAAGAAAGCACCAGCGAAAATTTGAGATGATTGCGAGGGAGTACTGTCGACTTCGAGTCTTTAGAACGTAGTCTGGCAGCTTGAAAATGTAAACGGAGAAAATGCCGATTTTCGAAATACAGCATAAAATATGACTTGCAGAAGATTTCCCGGCGTGTCATGCAATAAAAATATCACCAAGCAGTGGATAAAACGAGTCTTCAGTTATTCTAATTGTCTTTTGATTAATACAAGTGTAGCATCGTAGAAACACGGCAAATCGAGGTCGTTCGACAGGAATGTGATACACAATTTTGTAAAACATGACCCTTCCCATGACAATTGCTTATAATCCCACACAATCTAGTTAGTATCTAAAACGTGGTTTCCATGCTGTGCATACTCTGCCTGATCTGGTCACTTGCAAAATTTCCCTGATATTATTCTCATTATCATCACCTTCACCTTCAGAGTTGCCATTATCGGTGTCACACTAATCTGACCCACTGGTACTACTTGAATCACTACATGTATCACTGTCCGTGTTCTCTATGACATTCATAACTAAACCATGGCATTCAAAACTAAAATCATCATCATCATCATCATCATCATCATCATCATCATCATCATCATCATCACTGCTAACATCACCATCATATTTTAACAACATTCACGTGTGGGTGATAAGTTGAAATGGTGCACTCCCTAAAATGCATCGTTTTATGAAACAATTTTCTTACAATATATGTATTTTAATTTTTGTATTTTGGCATGTAAAGTACTCATAAAAATAAATGTTGAGTGTTCATCTCACTTTTTCATCTGAAAACACACAAATCAAATTGACAATAATTAGGTCTTCAATTTGGTCACAAAACTACAGATTGTAAAACGTGACCCTCCCCCAAACATTGTAATGCAAAATATAACCCTTCTCCAAGAACAGGTATGTAAAATGTGAACCCCCCACCCCCACGATTCCTCCGGCTCTCCCCATGGTAAATACTGAAGGCTCCTTAGTTTCCCCGGTGCTTTTAACAAGAAATATGGACACAATTCAAGTAGTTCTCCGGCTGTCAAAAACTCAAAGATATATCAAACAGCAGAACTTAACTCCACACTTACTCATAAGTGCAGACGAAGTTTGTCATGCACATGTTTTAAATGGTATCTCATATACAGATTCATATTTGAACTTTTTCAACGAAACAGCAAATTCAGTAATGGGTGATGAAATGCCTTCACTAATGGCTGGAGATGTCGTTGTCGTTGGACAATTGTCGGATACACCAATTTTGGGGAGGAGAACTCTTAACGCAATTTTTATGTCATAAGGGTATTCAATAATTATATTTTCACTCCGACATATTCACCGGATTTTAATCCGGCGGAATGTGCCTTCTAAAGTTTGAAAACAATCATAAAAAATCCAGCTTATAAGGAGATTGCTGAGCAAAATAAAGAGTATGCTGTTCTTTGTACAGTTACGGATATTACCGCTCATGCTTGTCATGCCTTTTATCGAAAAGCTGGTTACTTGAATATGTAATTGTTGAAGATTGTATAGGTTCGTGCAAGTGTAAATGCAGTTGGAGTTTTTCCCTGCACATTTGCATGTATTTATTTTATTTCAAATCATGGGACCTTTGTTTTATCTATGTAGCGTTCAAACCTAGTTTCGCCAACCGTTCTCTTGAAATAGGACATCGTCAGGGACCCTAATTACTTAATGACTCTAATTACATACGTAATAAAGTGAAAATGCATACAGTATCGATTAAATATTTATTAGTTTACTCACTGTCAATTATGTGCCTATAAAACTTATGTGGTATGCCAATGTCCGATGTCAAACTGGGTGCGGCGCGACTGTTGTTGTTTATTTCGTATTTGAAGTTGTCGGAGTGTATGTACAAGTGTTTTGTCCCATAAGTTAAACACCAAGCCTACATCATTTCAGCTGTTAAGCATAACTTATTTTCACTAATTTCACAACAGACCGCATTTAATTTCTTCTTTTGATAAACTAAAACATTGTTCAATATTAAATTAAGAAAATGGATAAAAAGGCAGGAAAAATTAAATGTCATCTTGCTTTGTTCCAGGTTACTCAGTTCAGTTGTAGCCATTATGAAGACAATCCTGCAAACAAAACACAAAAAAATTAAACATATTATTACTACCCTAAATAACCTTTCTAGTAAAATCAGCACTGGTACCACAGGGTAAAGGACAAATGGTCAATTTTGTACTCACGATCAGTGTATTACCATTAGTTGTATCAGTAGATGTTTACACTCACGGTATGATGCGTTAATTTGGGCAAATAGTGAGTTTGTTCTAGCAAGCTACTAATTAATGCAAAGCTGATAAACTCAGATAAGACATTGATATCAGGTAGGAAATAGAAAAAACAGTGAGAGGAAACAGTATTTAAAACTTTATTTGAAATATACAAAACATAATGCTCGCTTGGAAGTGAATACACGTCAACTGACGGCTACTATGACAGAACGCGTTTGGAAATCGTTATACCAATGTCTACTAAGCTAGGTATGCTCTTGACAAGTTATACGACCCAGGTCATGAACTGTCAGAATATACTCGAGTTGTTATGCAGTTATGGATGGCTTAAATTTTATACGTTCACACGCCTAAATTTTGCCAGTTTGGATATTTCGTGGAATGACCTTGAGGGAAAGTGCAAATATTTAACATCTGCGTGGGCGATCGGGATGTTTTTTTGTCGTGTCTGTTCTGCTTGGCAGCTGATGTAATGAAATAGCCATGGCGATATACGAAGCCAGATCTTTTAGGGGTGCATACTTTTAACTTTGGGGAAAGGGGGAGGGTTCTCTTTCGAACGCTGCATTTTTGGTTACCCCTTCAACAAAATAAATAAAAGAAGTTTCCCCACCCCCAGATTCTTTGTTTTTTTTATGATCCCCACCCCCTAAAAAGCCAAAATAAAATCCACTTAAAGTGCAGTGGTAATTAACCTTTCACTCAAAGCAAATTCACAATTCAACTTTGGTTCATTCAATATGAAAATCAATATACATTATGCTAATGATAGTTGTACTGTAAAAAACGATTATTTATTATATATGCAAAAGCAACCTGACAGTAAGGGGGGTATCTATGTAGTATTATGCGTAATTACCAACATACCAGTTCAAAATACATTCTCACTGGAAAGAAAAGGGATGTCCAAATATGATTTGGTTCTAAGTAATACTTAACCAGCAGGCTTTTCTCTTTTCAATCATGATTTTTTTTGGAGGGAGACAGCGTCCCGCATGATAGCTAGTTTGGAGGGTGTGAGAGGGGGGTGTTCTATTTTTGTTTTCAAATAAGGATATGTATGAGGCCAATTTGTGGCATGAAATTTCAAACACATTATCGAATGCCATAGAGTACTTGAAAATTGACTTCAATACCCCAATTGTACTCTCAATATATGAGTGAGAGACATAGATAGACAGCGAGCGAGGGGGGGGGGAGATACAGACAGAGAGACAGACGGACAGATAAACAGACATGCAGACAGACAGAGACAGATAGATAGAGAGTCAGATGCAGGGATCGGAGAAACAAAGATAGAATTACGAGTAAGAATTGCTAAATTGGAAAAGAGAATTTCTTTGATCACCCTACACTATACATTCGCAAGATTATCCTCGTTAACAGCCAAAATTAGAAACCTACGACTTAACAGACAAGAAAAATAAATTTAAATCAAAGGCCTACAAAAAATGTTTTAAGAAACTGGCTTGACGCTACAAGAAATGGCGTGACAACAGGCAAACTACAAGACCAAAACAAAAGTCGTCTACACCAATCTTCGCCATCTCAACTATCACAGTGACAAATGTTTCATTACATCATTTTTCATTTACATCCAGTAAACTCACGCCCTCCCAAACTAACTTTGGTCCCATGGCCCAGATCAGAGAAAATCAACAATAGAGAACAGGAAGCAGACGTAGACAGAAAAGGTTTAAACGGAAATGTAGACTACATTTATGTTCCATGACAAACATGACGACCACATCACTCCACACAAAGCCAGGATATGTGATCGCGTTAAATCCGACTTTAATCCATTCTCAGGAAAAAGCACAAAACTGGAAACCTTTCTGTCGGCGGTAGAAAGCGATGTCTCGGGTAGGACAAAAAGAAGGCACACAACAATATCAGTAAACGAGAAAGCTATGTCTTTGAACAATATAAAAAGCGCCACGATTTAACAATAATCAGCATACAAGGGTAGTGATATATAGACAACTGTAAATAACAAATCCAATTTATGTAAAGAACTTGACAAGGATCAGACAAACGTGTACCCGATTATTACGTCGAAAACAATAGTCTCAAGACTGTCCATACGGAAAGCATTTGAAATCTGGTGCCTAATTGATTTTCCCTGGAAATGTTGTGTTATTGTTTTACCAAAATGGTCTATGGAAACTTACGACGAAATAGATAACCTCATAAGTAAGCCTTAAAATTGAAAATATAATTCAGAGCCCTACTGGTGCCAACAACTCTCTGTACAAAGTATGTGACATACCGTCGAAAACCATAAATTATTTGCCAATTTAGACGTTTCAGCTGTTAAAGCAGTGAGTTACCTGCATTCTAATGAAGAAAACTATCATTAAAATACAAACAACGTGACAAACATCAGAAAGTAGGCGATAGTACTTACCATCATCATCTCGACATCCGATATGTTTGACCCACAAACGCACACGCCTCCCTAGCAACGACATCGTGGAAATCCACGCCCAGCAACAACAGAAATGTAGCGAACGTGCGTTCCAACTGTTTAGATAGAGGATTGTATGAGGCAACCACCACAACTTTTTAAAATTTATATTATATTTCGTATTAGGTATTTCTTATATTTGGTAGATGGCAATTCTATCAATTTATCTTAAAATGTTGACATCATTAAGTGTAGCGAAAAACATCTATAATACAACTTATAAATAATATATGCAAGAAATAAAATCTATGTCGAAAACGTACCCTTTAATGCTGTACAAAAAGCACCCACGGGATGTTTAGAGTAAGAAGATTCAAGACTATATGGTATGAGTTCAAGAAAAAATGAATTGAATCCTGACATGACAATGCTATCGTCTATCCAGAAAAAATGATAGCCCTCTATTTTGGAGCCTGCTAGTCGGACTAAATCAGATACTTCCTTGAACGTCGCTAATGTACCTCCGTGGTAATTGCATGCCTGATATGCTTCGGTATGTGTCTCATATCTTCCTTGTATAATAAACGGGATAACTGAAAGGTAAATGAACGTCAAGGTAAAAATGTCATGTTATATAATTATCATACATTAACGGCGATTCAGTAAAAATGAAAAATAAACAATGTAACGAACAAAACAATAA
>NC_135567.1:9286657-9291657 GCF_964340395.1 Glandiceps talaboti | reverse complement strand
AACTATGTACACGAAAGTGTTAAAATCCAATCGGAAGTTCGAGTACCGTCTCTAGATAAGCCATTTTAAGCCGTGTTTCTGATATATAATCAATTGTACGCCGATTTTAAACAGATTTTCATGTTGTCATCATTATAATTGAACTGTTAGGACATAAATTTTTAATTCTGTGGACTCGATAAAGTCAGCAAGTCATTGTTATTATATGATGTGCATTGACGGGTTCTAATAAACGATCAAGTAAATGATTGGATGTATGACGATCTATCTCTCTCGCCATCTATCCCATACTTTGTCTCTCCACGTTTCTATATGTCTCCCTGTCGCTCTGTCACTTCTCTCTGTCTCTCACCACCTCTCCATAACTCATCATTATACATACATACATACATACATACATACATACATACCGGTACATACATACATACATACATACATACATACATACATACATACATACATACATGGAAATGAAAGTAGCATACTTAGCAATAGACGTCAGGTTCTTTTATCAGTGACATTCCCTTCACACATCCTCTCATCAACCTCTCAGACACAAACGCTTCACACATCCTCTCACCAACTGCTCAGATATGTATTCTTCACACATCCCCCATCAACCTCTCAGAAACTCTTCACACAACTTATCTTCTGCACTGTTTATGATATCTACAGTTACGTGCTTGTGAAAGGTCTGCACTGACTGCCTTGTTGTCACAATACTTACTATACATGGCATAGAACTGTAACCAATGTTGACATTTCCTTTATTAAAGATCTTATGTAGTTTGGTGTTTTGGGGCAATGCCTCTCAATAAGACGGAGAAATGTCATATACATATGTTATGATCCAGAAATGTCACATTTGGAATTGTTATTGAATTAACATAATTTATAATGTACGTCTGCACTACTTACTTACAAACATGAGCTAACAACAACATTGTCTACTAGTATGTTGATCTATCTACTGGTCCTGAATTAATTGAATTTATCTCTAGTAGCTAACACTTGCCAAGGTTTTGATTAAACAACTTCGATAAATACTTGTAAATAAGATACCTTGTTGATTATCAAATTCAGATTAATACTTAATTTTCCAATGGCATGATCAACACTTGTCTTAGACGTGGAATATGTACATATGGCATGATCTTAAATCTCAATCTTAAATATTCTGGTGGAAAGTTCACCAGGTCTTCTATAGCAATGGATCCTTGTGAGAGATCATTTCTGTATAGCAAATTGTATTTAGAATAACGACATCACTATAGTTTCAATGTGACAACTAGAACTTATATGTCAGGGATATGGAGAAATAAAGACATATTACATTCGTGAAAACGCAACAGTTGGTGTGCAGTGTCTCCCTCCCCATGAATTAAGGGCACATTGTGAGTAACGATTATCTATGTGGCTAATTAATAACTTAAACAAGCTTGTTAGAACCTGGTACCCTAGAAAGATAGTTAGAGTGGAGGTTCTTTTACGTTCTGTTTATCTACTTACAACTATACCACTTAGACATCGAAACATAACATTAAACAAACTCAGAAGGCAACACACACGTTGTATACTAGTCCTTGGATATTTCTGCAATAGCCTGTGGGCAGACCGAAGGCATTGACAGTTACACAGTGAAAGGGTGAGGAGCGTGCAACATAGCCCTATTATGTGGTCTCAAACCTGGGTCGGATTTATGTTGAAATGTCCATGTCAAAATTCGTCTACATAAAGAGAGAGTCTTTGGGAGAAAATCTCAGCCTTAAAACATTAAAAAATAATACATACCCATTTCACATTTCGTACCAGCAAAACCAATCGGGCAAATGCAGACAAAGCTATCGAAAACTGTTAAACATGTGCCGTCATGTTGGCATGTTTGGTAAGTACAAATATCAGTAGCTGGGAAATCTGCAAACAGATGAAGGCATAATTCTCTTTAACATGAAATCGTGAAATCATGACATATTGATCCAAGATCAGGTATGTTTCAAGATGTAATTATACATTTTATCTCCGGTGTCGCCATTTTCTCTACAAAACTAAGCTATACGGACATCTGAATGCTAACCATTAACCACAGAAAACTAAATAAAACAATCATCAGCTGGATGACGGAAATTTTTGTGTGCTTATCAAGTACTAGAGAGCCGTCAGTAAATCCAAAGGTGAGGGGTGACAGAAATCAGACGCGGGTTTTAACATAAAATATTACCCTCCTTCGATTCTAATGTGCTAAAATGTGCCCCCCCCACCCCTTCACCATTTATTTTCTAACACATGACCAACCCCCAACCCCCCGATAAAGGAGTTTCAAACTTTGGTTTATGTCCCAGAATCAATTGTAAGAACTTAATCCAACCACTCCCAGCATTTTCAAACATTTAAAGGCATTCACTCCAAACTGCTACCACCATGTGAATGTGTGTGAAGGTACTATACTGATCAATACCTATGTTTGAAATTCATGACTGGAAGATTCCCAACATTGACAGAGTCGAGGTCAACATCGCCTCAACATTGTTCCATGTGTTATACCCAACTGTTCCTTTTTACCCATGTGAGCCTCACTTCTGTCCTCACATCATAACTGGGACATGTATTAACCACATGGTTGTCAACAGCGATTTGCCATGATATGGACTGATATTATAGTACCTAACTATAACTTTTACTTTAACCCAAACCCTAACCCTAACTCTGACCTTACCTTCATGACAACAATTTTTGGAATCGATGTCACTAATTGATTGACAAAACTCCACAAAATAATGCACAAAGTTGAACAATGCAGTGATTGAAATTACAAGATTTAAACTGAAAGCCTTTTGTAAGGTTAGCGTCTTTACAATTTCGTTCCTGCATACAATAATTATTGAAATGCAACAGAAAATATGTAATTAGTCATTTTTGACGTATGTATCAATTTTAACTGAATTTAAAGTATGTATTTTTAAGATATATTCTTATTACTGAAAATCATTATTTACTTGTTTGATTCATCGAAACTATAAGCTACATCTCAAGCTTTACAGAACATTTGAGATTACTTCTGTTTGAAGTATGTTCAAAATTATACGCATTTTAAGAAATAGTTTAATCACTGAAAATAATAAATTATGCAAATAACTTATTGCAACTAAGAGTTACAACAATAAGCTTTTTGAGTCATCGCAACCTGGTATCATTAATGTAATACCCAAATTATGAATAATTTGAATCTTGCGCTCTTTACCTATAGCCTAATTACTGAAACTCATCAATTATGCAAATGATTCATTAAAACTATAAGGAATAATAGCATTATGATATACCAATGCCCAGATCAATCATTCTTGATGACCTTGAACGTCAAATATCACTTCTGATATGCAATACATGAAAGGGTGCTACTTCCGCTTCCGTATACATTAAGGTTACGGAATTTAATTGCCGAAAATCAGAAACTGACACATTTGTTTTGTGACCATCATGTATACGCTACTTTTCATGCAGTGATGGCACATTAAACGTCATGACATCCACGTTAAACATTAATCGTCATCACAAAACTATTTTCTGATTGGACAGAAGATGATTCTGAACATAGACAAACAAAAATGGCAGTCAATGTTCGCCGTTGAAATTCGTGTGTGAATACAAAGTTAAAACTGAGACATCTTTCAAAAGAAGCGGTTTTTAACGAGAATATCCATACCAAAGTGAAACTACTTACGACGATTATTAAATTGCAAATTCATAACAATACTGTACAGGTAAGTATACTTCCCTACAGTATCGCCGATGCGACAATAGCCAGTGAGTAGGCCACCACTATGTGCTACTATGCATTTACTACTCCGGGTAGTACATTGTTACTTAATACGAAATTTATGACAGTGATCGACCTACCACATTCTTTGACACTTTAAGAGAAGTCAGTCTACTACCAAAGTTGCATTTCGAAGTAATTATGAAATGTTACATCGAAATCTGATGTAAATTAACTATCTTTTAAACAATGTCACTGACAGAATGACACGGCCAGCAGATGATGTGCATGTGAATGTCACCTGATAGTAGAGTCTTGTGACACACAAAGCCCATGACACTGCATAGCAAGCTTTGCGCTAAAAAAAACTTATTTGAATTCCTGTTCCATTGCAGTATTATTCATGAGCAGGTACAATAATATTAATTAGGGGATGGGTTACTCATTATCTCTGGCTTGTAACTTTTAGTGTACCACATGTAGCAATAAAGAATGTAGTGTTTTAAGTAAACTCTATGACTCTGGTTATTTTTCCTTACCCACTTGATAAGATTGCACCTGGTCTTATGCATATGATCAATCAGTTATTTAAACAATAACGTACGCCCTCCCAGCCCATAATAGACGAAAGCAAACTTTGAACGACATAATGGGCGAGGCGACAGCCGAGCTTGCTTGAGTCCATAATGGACTGGGAGGGCGTACATTATTGTTATTATTTTATAGCTTTGCCAATTCCAGTGAATTTGTAGACCGAGAAACACAAAACAACGTATAATATACACAGCGCTGAACATCGTCTACCATGTTCGGCCCGGAAGCTGAATACTAATCATAGCGACACACGTACGTACACGTACACACACATATACACTTTAATGAACTGCTGTGAACACAAATTTGTTTCATGAATGCGTTGAATTTTTAAACAGTAGAATTGACAATCACAAGTAACAACATACATTTCCAGTCGTATGAAGAAACAGAACAAATAAGCTTGTATTGTTATGCTTGTTCTGGGGCCGCGATGCCCAATAACGGAGTACATTATCAGTTATAATGTACAGCGATGACGTCAAAAAAATCACTGGAATTGGTAATGCTATAATATAATACCTGATATCACCTTTTCATTCGTTGTATCATTGTTCATGTAGTTTAAATAATGTGACACTCGTCTAACAACTCGTGTCACATTACGGAAACTACATTTATTGCAAAACGATGAACAAAGATGTTGTGAAAT
>NC_135567.1:9241657-9281657 GCF_964340395.1 Glandiceps talaboti | reverse complement strand
TATTTCAGAGTGAAAATTAAAGAATAGGATCATCAATGGTACGGTGCACATAGTACATGGTCACCTTTTGAAGTTAATGCTTTCAGATATATTGTTTCGATACTTAGATTTTACCTACAACTTAACCAAACCAATATGTTGAATCTAAATACTGTATTTTTCAAATAGCACTTTGCACACACCCCCTTGTGTTCTTTACATAAAGGTATGGGAAAAGTCAAAACATTGTTATATTTTGCCTGTGAGGAAAACAACAATCTAAAAATGTACCCCTATGGTTACACTTTAGTTATATTTTTGATATATATATATATATATATATATATATATATATATATATATATATATATATATATATTATATATATATATATATATATATATATATATATATATATATATATATATATAGTTTTGCAATAGCCAAATGATTGTATCACATTGACCTTTAAACATACGGTATGTTATGTTATAAAATACAATTTCAGGTTTACAAAAATTTCCCTCTCAACGTGAACAAAATGACACATCAAAACAACCAGGGGAGATGGTTACTTTTACACGATGACAAAACTTATAAAGTATACATATAATATTAGAAATGGGATTGCTTTACCTAGCAACAAGTGTTATATATAGATAAACCCAGCAATACTAACTAATGACTTACCTCAAATGAATATGCATTAACTGGTCTCTTGCCTTTCAGACCATGATTTCTTGGGACAACACCATACATCTTGTAATGACTCTTTATATTCTTAAATCTTTTTTCTCCTAATAGCAATGAAGAAAAGAGTAACTGATGTCACAATATATCTTAAAATACTGATACTTACTTATTACTATTATTAATAATAAGTTTAATACAGAGGTTTAACGAATATCAAAGACTAGTTGTAATGACCTTAACAAAAAACAATTTTGACAAAATCGACAAAATCATGGCAATTGTATACAAGTGATAGGGCTAGGTGAATGACTCAAACTACATAAGTAATTATACAATTGTATAAATTTGTAGTGAATTATCAATACAATAACAATAGCTTGAATGGCACTGTATAAGTTATAACGTTACATCATATTGTTTCAGTCAGCCCAGTCAAATCAAACTTCCAGTAAGCAGACTGTAGATACAAATTGTTTCAGGTACGTGTTGACGCTGTATGGGTAGTAGCACTATTTACACAATTTGACCTATGGCATATTTTGTACTCGTCGATTACATTCGATTACCATGAACAGTTGTACAAGTTTTACAAAATAATGTATTCTCTGAAAAACGTAACCATCCCATTTCTGCCATCAATAATGATTTTTCCTCCCCTGTCCATAAATCGTTCAGTTTACAACATCCAGCATGAAAGTACCACCATGATCCCAGTTTAATACCAGTACCGCTAAAATAAAGGCGAGGTCACCTCGCCGACCGGGCGTTCATTACAACTGACACAAATAAATATCGACTCCAGCGTCGCCATCCCCCCCCCCTCTTCTATGCTTCGGGTTTATTTGACATCGATGTTTAAGGTATGATCATGAACATCTATTATTACTACGTCGGGCCATAGACCCTCCACCAGGCTTTCAGACTTTCATTTAAAACTGCAATTAGTGAATTTTAAAAACACCGACGACATGTCGACATAGGGAAAATCAACAATTAATAAAAGTACGAAAACAAAAATACTCACCTATACTATGAATGTAACGCCACGCTTTTTCACAGACAGATTGTCCAGCAAAGGTGTAGTTGAAGTATTGTCGCTCCCTCTTGCCTCCACGAATAGTATCACCTAAGACTTCACTCTGTTCTAACTTTGATAATATAAGTACATCTAACTGGTCCCTTGGAAATTCTGCTACATTTAAACGGTATTCCCACACTCGGTCGACACTCAAACTGGTAAAACACTCATTCTTACATCCACATCCGTCTTTCATCGCTAACTCTACTGCACTCTTGGCTAAATCATCCCGGGGCCCTTCGTCTGCTGATAAGTCGTCTGATATTGAAAATAATCTTGCTATTTCTTCTGGGTCGAGTTGGTGGTCTTCGTCTTCGGAATTACCTTCTGCTTCGGCTGAATCTCGTTGGACAATAATATTAGTAGTAGTGGTATTTTCATCTTGGGAAATCTGCGAGTTGGATGTCGATTGCGGTGGGCTAAAGGTTTCGGCGATGTCATCCTGACGATTTTCAAGTAACGCGCGTAGTTCCGGGTCTATTTCACGACAAATTGGGATTTCTAAGGACATTGTAGTAGGTTAATATAATAAGAGCTGTGAAGAGGTTTGCTTACGCTTTGAAATGTTGAGTTGATTTCGGAAGTTAGTGGTCACGTGTGAGATCTGGCGGGAATGTGCAGCACGGAACTTCGTTTGGAGTCGGAAAAATATCGTAGAAACGCTAAAACCTTTATCAATTTAATTATTTTTATTCATTTTCATCGAAAATGAGCAACATTTTTTCGAGAAGAAAGAAATATTAACCCAAAACGATCAAACATCATGCCGAGAGTCATCAAGGTCATTCGCACTTTCGAACTCACGGGTAACGAAAAGTGATACAATGTTTGAACGCGTCTAACTTTTAACTTAAAATGTAGCAAAAATCGACATAAGGGCCCTTTCTGCCTGCGACGGCCCATATATATATATATATATATATATATATATATATATATATATATATATATATATATATATATATATATATATATATATATATATATATAACAGGCATGTCACACAACTATCAACCCATAATAATAACCCCATACTAAACCTTAAGGTTTGTTTTGTCTTAAAGTAGTATCTTTGGGAGCTAATTTAAACAACCTTAAAAAACAGAAGTATTATTGATACAGAAAAGACACCTTACAATACTTGTACAGGTATTAATTTGGGAGAATAAACCTATCTACAATAATATATAGTCCATTCCTAAAATATCTACTAGGTTCTTATCTGTTGATGAGATAAACATGGTCAGAACTAGTTGGGGGGGGGGGGATTTTATATTTTGACTCCATATTTGTTTTAAATATTCCCTCTGCACACTCAAAAAAAATTAAAGTACCACCCCCTCCTTGATTATAAATATTTTTTTAAGTACCCTCCCCTCCCATTTATACCCACATGCAATGCTGCGCAAATAAGAAAAAGGACCATTGAATATTGTTTCAAACAAACTATCTATTCTAAAGCTTTCAGATTCTAGAATATTCTAGAATAATTTACATTCCTAATGTAATTTTGTCAAAAGTATTTGTCCTAAATTCTTACAAATGTAACCTTGCATTACATTTGAACACAAAACATTGAACAAAAAATAATTTCAGCCAACATTTCTTATACCTAATATTTGTAAATTTGCAACTTAATTTGTACCAAGTTCACCGAAACACTTAAATATTTCTGACATCTTATATCACATGTATTTAGTATATTGTAAATAACATTCATGGAGTAGAGTGATTATTTGCAATTAAATAAATTACGGCTCCCGCTCTTGACAGCTTTGTTGCCTGTGCAATGTATCAAGTAGACACTGGCATAAACAGTCATTTCAAATTGCCATAATTACCATAATGTCAGTATTTGTCTTTTGAACAGTTTTATATCTTTTTCATCTGCCAATAATCAAATTTAGCAATGGAATTGTGTTAATCTCAATCACCAAAATGATAAGTATTTATGACAAAAATAAGATTGCATTTGAATACTAAAAATTACTATACTTGTGAGATTGGATTTTGAATACTGGTGAAAGAAAAAAGATGCATTCAGAAAAAAGTGATGTTGGGTACATTGGTAGCAATCAGCATGTGTATGTGTGTCACTGCCATCCATTACATGGGTGTTAATTTCTTGTTACAATTATTGTAACTGTATTGATGGTTTTGATGGGAAAAGAGAAAGCTCAACTGAAAATACAATTTTTATCATCCACTATAAACCATCATGTGGATGAGGGCTGAGGATGACCCAGATTTCAGAGAATGAAGTAAACTCGCAAATGATGTTTCTTATCACCAAATATGACATTTGATCAACCCTGATATACCATACTAGAATTACTGTAAGAAAACAATGAATTACAGACTGCTTAGGCTATCACCCACAAAAATATCAACAGTTATGTACAAAACCGTGCTCCTTTAATTTCCTACTTTGCTGGTGTGCTCTTTTTAAAGTCGTCTTCTACATGTAAGTTCTATAGCACACTGTTCATGTGCTGATGAGTATAAATTAGTCCCAGTCAAAATCAGTTTTAGTTTCCAGGCCAATGTGAGATTATTATCATATAGAGTCCCAGATTCAGCGCCATGTACGTAGGAAAGTACTCAAACAAAAAATAATGCCTACATTAGACTACAGGAAATGGCTCTATTTCACAACTTCTTGTGGGGAGAATGAATTTCTCACCCTTTATTTTCTTTGGAGAAAAAATAACCTGAAATAGATTTAAAAACTTGTTATTCACACTTTTGTACATCAGAGTAGGTCAAATGACTTGGAGAAAGATTTTAGTGCCTTTTAACAGTCTGTAGAAATTACATTTTATGTTGGGTGTGACGTGAGACCATTACCCCCAGTCTCAATGGTACTATAGCTTGTTTGACTATTTAATTTGACTGTCATGACTTTCCAATCTGAGGCGCTATGTAAGAATTGCCTCAAATTAGACTGGGAACTGTTTCTGCTTTTAGAACCAATTATATACATGTTGTGTGCTGCATAAAAGCATTTTGATGCATACGTATATATAAACAATGTAGTATTGTTATCAGTCACCATTTTGAGGATTGCTCAGTGAGGGCTCCATAATACTCCTTCCATTCATTGCCAGAATTAATGTGATTTGATAGATCAATGCTACCACTGCTGTGAATTTAATATATTTTCAAGTGTCCCCTGTTTATCACCACTTTTTTTTTTTAAATTCATCTCATCTCCAAATGTTTCAAGTACCCCCCCCATCAGCTTTCTTGCACACACACAGTGCTAGTTACACATGGCATCGTGATCTCAACATACTTGCATGAAACGCGTAAGACATTGTAATGTTACATAGGTTTTCAAAACATCATATAGGCTAAGTTACTGGCAGTAATTATTGTTGCCTACAGTTAACGTGTAAACAATACACACATTTCGTTATCAAGGACACGTGTACGTGCATGCGTAGTGTTGTCAAAATCGTTCACAAAAGCACAACATCGTAGCGTGCATACATTGTAAACAAAAAAAAACGCATGGATAAGAAAAATATCGCATGACACATAGCACCACAAAATATGCAGAATGAATCACAACGAATATGATAAAACCGGTTTCAAAATCTTTTATAGCCCCAATAAATTGAAATTATAACAACAAAATTCGACTTCACGATAACAAAATCACTTACAGAACTATGCCGTTCTGGGGGAAATCCTTACCAGTCTGTCGACAAAACGGTGCATATTTCGGAGACATATCATTGGATCGCGGTAGAAAATTATGTCGAAGCATGCCGAGAGTATGAAAAATACTACGCTGCTTACATTTTTTAAAAATATGATCGCAAATGTTCACTTTCTGGGATAAAAATTAACACGTTGCAAAGAAGTGTCGCGACACGTCCGCCATGTTGTTTTTCTGTTATGAATGGAATGTGTTTGGTTGTTCGTAATAGTTTCCTCCACCTAAGATTCCAGATATACGTATTTGAAACACGCGTGGGGAGGACTTTAGAGGATTATCACTTATGGCTGTTGTGTATGAGGCGTAAAGGATGACGTTTTACACTCACAACTAATTGTGCAACATTTCCCATTAAAGCTTCAAGTCGTAACAATAGGAAACTTGGTACTTGCCATGTATATGAATAAAAGTATAACAATACTATTTTATTTATGACTAAATTGACACTAGCACTGTGGCTCAACAAAGATCTCAATTCCCCGAAGCATTTAGGCACTAATAGTTGATTGACAGTTGCGGTAGCAATAGCAATGACTCAGATTTTCACAAAACCCCTTTGGTCTCTACTAACCATTTTTCAAACAGATTGGTGTGCATTTGAAAAAGTTGAACATGAGCTGATCGAAGTTTAGTTGTCATAAAATAATGTTGCAAAGTTTAGTGAAAAGAATATCGATATCAATTTTTTTTTCTGATACAAGCGTAGTAGTATTGTACTGACCGTGGTGAGTGTCCGTGGAACACATGTCGCTGACCTGTTGATAGCATTATTTGCTGATGGATATTAAACTAAAGTATACGGAATAACTCAAAACCCTCGATTTTATTTGCCACACAGCTTTCATGAAATTAAAGACTGACTTTTGTGAAAGCAAATGCTAGGTCAGTCTGTATGTATTACGTGTTATTTACTTACAGAATAACGAAGTTAGAGGTCTGTATTGATGTAGGTGTACATGGTAAAATGTGCCGGTTTACAAATTACAATGGTTTTCTTAATGAGTTTTAACAACATAGTCAGCGATAGCACATCATTTTCCAGAAAAGAATTTTAAAAAATGACAAATCTAAAACCAAGAGATTTTTTTTACAAAACCCCTTTGGTCTCGATTTATGAATATTCAGACCGATTGGTGTGCATTTGAAAAAGTTGAACATGAGCAAAGTTCAGTTGTTATAAAAGAACACGACCATTGTGTTGCTCTGGGAAATCTGACATAGCATTCGGAATTAAATGTCACGTATGCACTCCTACAATCGGTTGATTTATTTTTTTATCTTTATAAATTTGCAATACAATTTCGAGATTTAGAGTCGTTTGAATTTTTTTTCAAATTGTATGTTTGTTTTTTTTGTATTTGATTTGATCGCAACCGAAAACACTATGTCATTGTGCTGGCATGCCATAAAGTTTACCCGACCTGTGTCGTAACTTCTGCTAATGTAAAACGTTGTAATGAATATTGTTTCATTTATTACAAATTGTACTTTCATGAATAGCCGATAACATGTAATAATATATTAATCTGAATGCAAAAAAGTACCTGAAATTATTAAATAAACGGCATACATTGGACATCACCTAATATAGGTCATTCCAGGCATAATGATATTGTTACACTGTGTAACATTGTATCACATTCACAAGATGTTTATGTGTGCATCTGCACAGCGCGTGCGTACTAAAAGAATGCAAAGAAAAGGTCACAACGTTGATGGTGACACAACTGTGAAATCATGGATAATTTATCAATATTCCTTTAAAAATGGAAGGTATGGAAGGCTACTCATCCTCAACAATATGCAGCGGCATTGTGTTCAATCATAACACAACTAACGGTTTCCTTGAATGCAACTTTGGGTGGATATTTTGGGACACGGGTGTTAATGTTGGACCGGACCTCATTACTCAAAGACCTACATAATCGAATGTTACATCGCTTATCCATCACGATCATGTCATATATTCAACGGAAGTGTATGTACTACGTGTGCATATATATATATATATATATATATATATATATATATATATATATATATATATATATATATATATATATATATATATATATATATATATATATACACATATATATATATACATATATATATATATATATATATATATATATATATATATATATATATATATATATATATATATATATATCTGTGTGTGTGTGTGTGTTACACTGCCAAGAAAGGAAAGTTGAACTTCGTTCGTAGCAAAAGGTATGTAGAGCTGATGACGTTAACGTACATATTTGTCAATGTCAGCACAACTAAAAAGGACATGAATATGTCAAGATGGGGTTGTATTTCCAAGCTGAGTAATTTCTATTAAAATTCACACAGTATATCTTTATTTCAGTGTTATGCTGTCATTATTGCTAACGATTGCAGGCTTTTACATGTAATATTTAACAGAAAACTAGCGAAGGCCTGTAATTTTCTTCACATTCCCACACACCAGTTCGTTTATGTATGTAAATGTAGTACCCTCCTTGTGTGTGACATGTCGTAATGTAGTCTGGCCTAGCCCTTCGAAATTTGGGATTGTAATTATACCTTGTAATCGGCACAGATCTTCTGACATACATGTTAAGCTTTTACAACCACTCAGTCTGTGACTCGTTGCATATTTTATTTGGACTTAGAGTAACAAAATATTTGGTATTTTGATAGCAAACCCATTCGATTGTAGGTGTATGTCAGATGTATTTTTTAAATAAAACATAATGCATAAAATGGTGATTTGGGTTACCATGGCAACAGATGTTCCTAAAATGATAACTATTTGTGAACTCAGCATAACAAACTACTCAAGATAGGGTGGTCAATATGCAAATAAACTGTGTTATAATTAAATTTATCATGTTACATTCCAGATATGTAGGTGTTTAACCAACACAACATTTTTTACTCTACTCCATGTTTCCATGGAAACAGCTGTCCTATTTTACGTCATTTGTGCTTCAACAGGCCCATGTCATATATGTCCAAAACAAGGAGATTTTTTCATTAATTTTCATTTTTTCCATGTTTTTTGTCAAATTTTTGATAAAATCATCCACATATTATGATGATTTTTGTTATTATGACAACAAATGTTAATAAAATGGCCCCTTTTTTCAACTCAGCATAAAAAACTACCCCAGCTAGGGTGGTTAATATTCAAATACCTTTTTTGTCTCGCATCTCCAGTGGAATAATCAGGCGTGGCGGGCGGGCGAAATAAAAAAAGGGGCAAGGAAAACAATCTGTATTTTCTCAGTTCTATTATCTGTCCTTTCTGTCCTGACAGTCTCTATACAACTTCTTTTCTCTTCTCTTTATTGAACTCCTTGTTACAGGTATCTTGCCTTCATTCTAGCAAGGTTGACAAGTCCGTAGAACAACTTTGTAAGAAGATGAATAATTCTTATCATCCTGATGGGTGTATATCTGTAGCCATGAAATATTGTACGATTTTATCAGGAGTACTAATACATTCGTCCTATTAATCAAAGTGGCATTGGCATCGCTTATAATTCTTTCAAGTTATCCAATTTAAACTTTAGTATGTAACTTTTTAAAACACTTGCGTGATTGTCATTAGTGTGCTAGAGGAATGTTCATTTATTATATATATCATTACTTCTATGGAACATTTTTCTTCTTTGTGAACTTGTCAAAATAATCCACCAAATAATATGTAACCATTTCAAGAACTCAGAACTCCTTTTGGAGTTACTTAAATAAAAGTAATAATGTAAACATCGGTAACATGCCATGCAAGTCTTGGTTTTGGTTGACCTTGCAGTACAGCATACATTATGCATCTTCTGTAACTTGTAAGTGTTGTTACTAATGTTAGCAATAGGCAATAACAAGACGTTGTTGCATAGTGTCAACACTGACACGTTTACGTTCAAACATTCCAATGCTTAAATTATTTAAATCATCAATCACTGCTCCGTTTGAGTCATTTTGTGCAATTTTTGTAACATCTATGCCTAAAACCTGTGTTTATGACACAATTGAAGCTTGTGTAATTTGTCCTCGATGATACAACTGATTTAAAGCTGAAACCTAATCAATTTTTTTTGAGGAATGCAGTATGACTTTTACCAATTTTAAGCATAATTTTGAAAATGATAAGAAATATTCTGGGCTATTATTACATTGCAGCAAAATGTATGTGCGACGGCATTAATTTCGAGCCCTGTCCCTCACCAAATCTCAACGACTTCAGCCATGAAATTTAAAGACACTTGCTGTTCCGACTTAACAGGGGGGGGGGGGGCAGTGTTCTGCCAAGGTTTCCAACATGTGGGGACAAAGGCCCCTTGGTTGCAAAAAGTGGGGTCATTTGACAGGTAGTTGGGTCAATGAATATTGTGTATGAAATATTCATATATATTACCTCAGACCACTATAGAGATACTGTGGTCTGAGATATTCCATTACACATAGACTAAATTACCTAACTACATAAAAAAATCCCATTCACAATAACAGCTCCCGGTAAGCTATTTTTTGATAATTATGTACTACATTACACCTTAGAAAAAGAAGGCAATTAAGATTCTGTAATTTTAAGAGAGTATATTATATATTGTTTCGAAAGATTGGACAACCAGGTAGTCACAATTTTTAATCTAAATATCAATGAATAGTAGTGCTCAAATTTGTTATTCCTTTTTTTCAGACAAGGACAAAGAACAACTTCAAAATAAGTCACTGTGAACATATGATTGAACATTTTTTTTAGAAATCCTAATCTGTAATCACTTGTTTCATTTTTAGAAGTTAGTACAATACAGTGTTTATCAATCCCTCTTCAAATTCATGACCAGGTTAAGAAAAACCAACATTTTGAAGAAAAAAAATCCCTGACTTTAAAAAGTACAAAATGTGAACGAAAAACTTACAAATAATACAGTCAAACTAACTTTGAAATAATTTATTTTTCATTAATTACCATTAATGGCTGTGTATAATGATTTGGTCCTGCTATATCAAATGACAGCATTAGTTACATATTACTGTAAACTCCACATGGAAAGCTGACATTAGATGACCTTGAAACTCAGAAATCTTGAAGTAAAACTATTAACAACGTCAACGTTATTATTTTCTGATTTGCACAACAAATTCAAACTTCAAGTCTGACCGGGCGCACATGCATCGGCCGTCTATAGTGGCCATGCCAGTGATCACGCGTTGATTCAGTGCCCAACATTTACATGTCACTGTCAACATCATGCAACACGATCCCCTAACACAGCTTTTTCGGAATAAAAAAACACATGTACTAATTTTGTTTCCATTAATCTAACTCATCAATAAATGAAAATCACAACCATAAATTTGGTTTACTCAGGCTTCTGAGCTGTGGCAGATAGATGTTCCGATTTCCGGTAGCAAATTCAGTGTTTCGCACACGTCAGTGAGTAGATCAGAGGTCGCAACAGTGACCGTAGACAAAACATGTAATGAGAGACGTCCATTTCGACGTCTCATCTCAGAGACTCCCTTTAATGGTTCAATTTGTAGATAAAGTTTATCAAAGTTGATCTTTTTGTTGCATTTTTATGTTAACAATAGAACTGTGCGTTCTCACTGTATCTTATAAAATGTAAACAAAACTTTCCTTTACAGAGTCAGTATACTTCTTGTGGGATTGACGTCAGGGCCTGGCCCTGGACATATGTAATTTTGATGTCTGCGATAAAATGAATGTGCTAAAGTGACGCAAGGTGGGAAAGTTATTGCGTCATTTGTAATTTTAGGACCTGTGGGGGGGGGGGGGCAATGTCGCAAGGCCGCAGCCTCGTCAAAACACTGGTCTAAAAACGCCATGAGGAACGTTTGATGTTCGTTCGAACGTTACAATCTTGCTGTGTATGTGCGGAAATAATTTTTTTTCTGATGTCGGAGCTGCAAATTAGGGTCTTTCGGTAGATGAGAAACAGAAAAATAAAAAGGGCCTCCCTAAAATAAAATTAAAGTAATTTCAAAATTGCATGTCAGGAAAATAAAAAAAAAAGTGAAAGGGCTTATAATGACGATAAAAATAGAAAGATGAAGTGTAACATCCCTGGTCGAACCTTGTCGTAGCATATGAATTTAGAGCCATATTTACATGTAAACACACCCTGTCTCGTGTCTTCTACCTACAGCACACTGCTTTCTAAATATAACATGTCACTGAAATGAACCAAATGGAACATTCTCCTTCCTGACTATTGTATTCTAATCGAAAGTGATCTGATATTTTCGTACTTGCGAACTTACAGAAAGTGGATGAGAATGGGCTTCACGAGAATACAACACATAAGGCAATGTAATAATGTAGTCGAGTTCACTGATCATGGATGGATTATATCCCTTTTTTTATGTGTACATGTATGTACTCCAAAATGTATGGTTTTCAAAGTTGCTGCATCTCTTTGATTTGTTTCTTTTAGGAAAAATACGGCAGTCTGGTTTTCAATGGTCACGTCAGTATCGACCGAATGCTAGGTCCCCCTTTGATCTAGACATATCATGTGTCGTAAAATAAAATAAAATTTGAACATGCTGATGAGAACTAAGGCTAAGCATGTCTTAAAGTGCAAATAATTGTTTTATTTTTTGGTCGTAAAATAAATAATAATATCAACATTCCTGTCTCCTAAATAAAATAAAATTTGAACATGACGAAGAGAACTATGGCTAGGCATGTCTTACAGTGCAAATTTTTGTTTTATTTATTTATTTATTTATTTTGCTTTGATTTTTGACGTGGAAGCGTGGCATGTTCGCCGCGATGTATGTAATTTTCCAGTTAGACACAACAAAGGCAACATCATGGTGCATCTTTTTCCATTGACTAGACTGCATCAGTGGTACATGTTATTGTATCAAAACAAAAGCAATCAACTCTCGGTAGTCTGCTTGACAGCAAGACAAACAATCCGGACTACGTATGCATTACAAAATATTTGCAATGACCCTTTCTATTTTTAAGTCAACTTCGTGTAAATTTTAGCAACTTGTAAATCACTGATTATTCCTAGTCGTTCGGCAACGTCATGTAAACAATAAACTAGTGATCTGGTTACTTTCATTGCCTATCTTGCTTGTGTATATCATGTGTGTACGGCACACTGTGTACCCTGCATACACACATAAATGCGCAGTTCACATGACATGCGTGATTCGTGTGATAACTATAGCTACATTGTAATACATTCTAGTGATGTCAGTCAACTTGCATGTGCAAAATATAACAGTCGCCATCTTCATAACACTGCACTTGTCAGCAAGCTTCAGGACTGAGAAATTCTGAATAATACTATTGATATTCCTGTAACAATCGATGTAGTGATACTGTGATTGATCCCAACTATATTGTGTCCTTATCGTTTGAATTTGGCATGTGTCACTGGGACCCGGAAATATGTATGTACGCATACGCACATCACGTTGTCAGTTGAGTTGGAGAACTTAAAAGCAGACAATATTTCGTTGGATAAAATCAAAGCACAAAAAATAATATACAGTATGTAGTCAACAATCATGTCAACTTGTACTCAAATGTATGTGTACACTTACTTTGAAGACTTTGTGATAAAAGACTGCACCAAGCTGCTTAAATGGAATTGTCAAGGACTGCTGGTATTTTAGGTATTTACAATTTATTCTGGTCATTTTAGACTCAGAGTTTTAGAATTTCTTAAGTTTGATACAGATAATTCAAAAATCATGAAACCTTTTTACACCAGATATCATCAACTAGTGCATGCCAACACCAATGATGTTTTTTCCTAAATTTGAAATGTTTAAAGAGTTTTATGTCTAATTTTTCAAAAATTCACATAATATGGTTATTTTGGTTACCATTGCAACCGATGTTCATTAAATGACCACTTTTTTGAACTCAGCACGACAAACTACCCTTGGTGGTGGGGTCAATAGGCAAATGAAAAAATATTTATCAGATTTATAATGTTATTTGTGAGATGAATGTGTATATAATGAAAACATAATTTTCACAGCTTCCATATGTTTCCATGGAAATAGCTATCCAAATTTATACAATTTATATTACACAAGATAGCACTAACTCATACATGTCTAATACAAGGACATTTTTTCACTGTATTATCTTTTTTTCAATGTTTTATGTCAAATATTAGAAAAAATGATTAACATATGCTTATTTTGTTTACCATGGCAACATATGTCCATAAAATGACCCACTTTTTTAAACTCAGCATACAAAACTACCCCAGGTAGGGTGGTTAATATTCAAATAAACACGGTTATTATTTTTTTTTAAATATGATGTTTATATAATATTTATTTAATTATTATAAATCATGCGATTAAAGCATATGATAACACATTGTTTTCATAAACGCTTCATAATTGGCTGAAACTGTATCACGTGGCATGGAATATTGACCCATAGAGAACATGCGTATACGGACACTAGTCTCGTTCTATTTCCCCAGAGAAATATTCATGTCGCATAAAAGTCATGTCAGGAATATGATTTGACTATGTGAATAATATGTGCCTGATAATATACATTTGTTATCTATCCATTTCTGGTACCTAGAAGATGTCATATATTACCCATGTCATGTAGCAACTATTTTAGCCTCCATTATATTTGCTATATAGCAGTCAACGTGGTAATATATATGTACAGGGGTACTCGAGGCCCGGAAATAAGTATGTATTATATTTTGGTATTTTGTTTTATAAACAATAATGTTAGCCCTAATTTAAAAAATTGCATGGTTCCCGTTATGCTCAATTTTAAAATAGATGGGGTAGCTATACTTTTTATTTTATTTTATTATATTTTCGTTCTGTGTGAGTGTCTAATTCAGGTTTTCCATTCTTTTCCAAATTATCTCTGTGTTGTTTATTTCTTCCTTTTAGATGTACAGCCATAACGAATTGGAAGAACATTTTTTATTTGTTCTCTTTAGGTTAATGTCGGTTTCCGCATCGCATCCAGAATGTCCTGCGAAACTTCGCAATGTTTGTGATTTTATTTTTTTTTATCTCGAATATGTACT
Organism: Glandiceps talaboti; assembly: GCF_964340395.1. Taxonomy (NCBI): domain Eukaryota; kingdom Metazoa; phylum Hemichordata; class Enteropneusta; family Spengelidae; genus Glandiceps; species Glandiceps talaboti. The sequence continues at coordinate 9,267,121 of NC_135567.1, read as the reverse complement.
TGTGAAAAGTTAGGTGGGGTCAGATAACTGGAACCAAACAACTAATTGTTTATGCCAGTATCGATAAAAATACAGTCAACGTCAATTTCATCATAGTTAATGGCAACCTTGTTAGAAATTACTTTATTTCATTTTATTTACTACAAATTATGTCAATTGTTACAGCTTGTGCTACTATTACAAATACGATCATTATTGCATTATACTGATGGACACAACAAAGTCAATTATATATTTGAAAAAAAAATCCGGATAAAATTATGAAAAGTGAATACGTACAGCTATCTCTATCCGTTAGCAGTCTGATGCTGTGAACAATGATTTCATTTAAAAAATGCATAATAGTCGCCTGAACCCAATATTTGATTTGGCATGTTTCAAAGGCTATCCAAGACAGGTGATATGGATATATATCTCTTGTTTTGAAGTCAATCTCCTTAAAAGGTAGCAAAGCACTGTATATGGTAGCACCCATACCAATATAATCCGTGTCGGTCTGTAAAATGCCATCGAACATCCTTTCCACATTTATCAACCAATTACCTATAAATCCTGATTTCAGGGCTATATTATAAAGACCTGTAAAATATCAGAGACAAAACTATAGATGAAAAAGTGACCATATATCACTTTGTGGTCGGCAAAGGGTTAGAGAGGCCGGCTTTGAATCAACGGGTTGCAGGTTCAAATCCAATCGCTGCAGTTTGTTTCTGAATGGCAAGATTTGAGTCACGACTGTGCCTAACTCACCCCATTTATATAATTGAGGACCTGGTAGTACAATGGTTGCAATGAGAATGTTTTACTCATATACGCTTATCAAGGATGCAATAGATTGTATGCTCCCTGGGGTGTTGAGGAAATAGAAATAGCCGTTATGCCTTTATATGTCCATGTCAGTGATAATGATTGTCAAATGTTTTGTGTACAGAGTTTGAAAGCACTTTATACAAGCTAACATAATTACAACAAAAGTTATTAAAACCGATTAGGCCTCACTGAAAGATACACGTTGTATACGTACTTATCTTCAGATGTGCAGACAGTTCAGATAATCGAGTTATTGTGGGCGAGGCATAATATTCGCGGTGGAAAATGCGAATTCGTAAATTCCAGTTTGGACTGTCTATTGTAGTTATTTAAAATGATGATAGGATTTGGTAACTTAACACTGTCTGTCTAAATAGTATGGTACATTACGGCAAGTGCTTAACATAACAAAGGTACTTATGTCACTGAGCTGAAAGTATATACATATAATTTCTCACTTGTTTAAAATCTTTTTTTCGCCAACTTTTTGAATTTTATTTTAAAACATTGAAACGGATATAATTTAGAATTGAATAAGTGGTTGAAGGATACAATTGTGGTCTGTCGTCAAGAATATTCATGTTCAATTTAAGCTAGCCTTGATCGAACCACCAATAGTATGCCATGAATGGAATCTTTATATGAGCATACGAATTGCTGGTCAAAACCTCCTGGCTTCATAGAAAAATTTCACTATGGGTTGACGTGTATAAATAGTATGTGTGCGTAAACTATGCTTACAATTTTCCAACGGAGAGGAAAATGTCGTTCAAACTTTGACCAAAATCTACTACAAGTATTTCTCAAACTAATTTTAAATGGTTGCTGCAAAAATGTGAACGATCAAATGTCGTCAAAAGGAAGACCGGACCAGTGTGTTGATTGACTTCGGATAGTTTTTTTTGAACAAATAAATGTGGACGATGCGTAAATAATCTCCACCAACAACTATATTTAAGTGTACATTCCTCGAAATGAAGGTACGAGGCTTGTATATGTTGGTCTTCTTGAATAATTAACTGTCTATAATGTATGTTGTAAGGACATCGATTACAACAGTACATCTCTGTCTTGAAATAGACACGACCTTATATGAATCTTTCATTGCTATTTTACTTACGTTATTTTGCCTGAATTGACCTTCGTGGTACATGTTTGATCGCCTCCTCTACCGATCAGGATAAAAACGTAAACATGTACCACGAAGGTCAATTCAGGCAAAATAACGAAGGTAAAATAGCAATGAACGATTAGCCGACATCTGCATCGGATTTTAATCAGATTGGTATAATACATGGTATGAGTGAACCACGTAAATCTTTTGATGCCCGACATCTACTATTCGTCTCCTCTTCCGTTCCCTCAGAAAATTATCATTTTATAGTGTTTCAAGACCAAGGTTGACAGCATTTCTGGCGATATCTAGAAGATTTAGAGGTAGTAATTTTCCGCTCTTTTATGAATGCACGGAGTTCTTTTACGCCCATTTTGTTGACAGCTTTATACATAGCCATACTATTAGATGCCATGACGAAATTTCTGGCCCTCACTTTGTCGGATATTGTGCGCCCTCTCGCGATACTTTCCTGCGAAAATACCGGAAGTTCGATAACCGGCATACGCCGTATTGAAATAAAGCGAATACATAGTTTTCAAGAGGGATAGTTATCCAACAAAACTTTCTGCTATGATGAATTTGAGGGTCTACGTTCGCTAAGAGTGGGAAAGATAGATTATCTGTTGATGATGAATGATGATGATGAATCTGACTTTTGAGTATGTGATTCAGAATTTATTGAATCGTACAGTGAGGAAGGAGAGGACTGTGATCACTTAGAAATTGCAGATAATGTACATTTAATGATTTATTCACCCATATTATCTACAATCTATGGATCTGTATTTCTATGGAATGAATACATTCAGTCTCAGACCACTATAGTCTATAGGAACACATTGTGCGAAAATGAATATTCATAGTCTCTGGGTTCATACTTACAAATGAAAATCGCTATTCACAGAGTCAACAATTACTTGGTTGCGAATCCAAAACTTGCTTCCAATTTATTTTTTGACTGTGTGAGTTGAAATTTTCAATTGTAAGAACAGATCGATGAAATAATAGTGGATAGTAAACAATTATTTTACTTTAGTATATGTTGTATCATATTAAAGTTCAAAATTATTTGATCTGTAAGTGGGTGGGGGTTGTGATGTAGATAGAAGTTGTGAACGAGAACTGCATTGAGTATGGATCAGCAGTTTTGATTTGAAAATCAGGTAAAATGAAAATATGAAAATTCTATTTTGTCACGTGATCTAATTAAAATATGGCCCAGACCACGAAAATCAGTATGGAGGCAACCTAGAGTCACATGACTATTCATTAAAATGTTACTGTTACATATCAATGTTACAGTTCCAGCTTCACGAATTCATTAATCATTACTCTCGGTTGTAATACTTTGCTGGTCTGGCACTCGCTATTACTCTATAGTATAATCTTCACAAGCAAAATTAATCATCCTTTAATGGCTTTTTAGAGGAAAACAACGGTGGTCTCTTTAAAATATAGGCATGGAAATAGACAAACCTGGTCCAGATAACATCTGCTGTACACATAGAAATATTAAGCAATTTACTAGTAGCTGTTTCAATCAATCAATCAATCAATCAATCAATCAATCAATCAGTCAATCAATCAATCAATCAATCAATCAACCAATCAATCAATCAATCAATCAATCAATCAATCAATCAATCAACCAACCAATCAATCAATCAATCAATCAATCAATCAATCAATCAATCAATCTATCGATCAATCAATCAAAGGAATGTTATAGCGAAATAGAAACAAGCCAATACGACGTAATGTTCTGTGGTGCTGAACAGGAACAATAGTAGACAATCTAAAAAGTTAGAGAAAGCTCTTACAAACAGGCGTGTCTGGATGTCCTCGAATTTATCAACAGTTGAGGAAGAGCGAAGTTCAAGTGGTATACTTTTCTATAAGACTGGTGCTGCTCTTTGAATGCACAGGATCGGATGGAGCATTTTAGAAATCTGGAGCATTTCAGAAATCTTTTGTGTAATGAGGAAAGTGGTCACTGTCGAGATTTGTGATAACCACTGATTCGACGAAAATGCCTCCAAATTTCCATTTTCATTAACTCTGAATATATTTAGCATAGATAACAGTTGAAACATTTTGAAAATCGTCTGTTAGTAGATTAACCAAAATATACCCATCGAGAGTTTCTACCATGTGATTTTACTACAGAGATATACTATCCACTCCACTCCGCGTAGTAACAACCGCTGCTTTTGTAATGCCTCAGAAACTCTGCTGGGGGCATATGATATTTAGCCTATACTGTTTGAACCCTTGCCCAGGGGTAGGTAAGAAATCTAACAATCTTAGACACAGTATTGCAAATTGGCCGATGAGAGCTTGTTTTCGTCAAGATGCAAGAGGTCTTTCAGAAACTTACGTGTTGATGACTTCTTATAGCATTGGTCTTTCATAGGGTCCCAGCAACAGCCAACGATTTGACAGGAATCCGGTGAAGGCATTAATCCATTTTCTGGTATGATACATAACTCCCTCTCACTGGGTATTATCATGCAAAGGTTATCTGCACAGCCAGGTGTAAATAACATTATATGTTGGTTAAAGTGAATAGGGCTGCAATAAATAATAAAATACAACATGACAAATACATTGTTAATAATTATATAGCATTACCAATTCCAGTGATTTTTATGACGTCATCGCTGTACATTATTACTGATAATGTACTCCGTTATTGGGCATCGCGGCCCTGGAACGAGCATAACAATACAAGCTTATGTCCGTAAGGCAATAACGGTGTGAGTATTTAAGAACAGGGAAATTATGGGGTAAACACCGTAAGAATTTTTTATTTTAAAGATTCAAATTAAAATGAAACAAATTTGTGTTCACAGCAGTTCATTGATGTGTGTGTACGTGTACGTACGTGCGTCGCTATGATTAGTATTCAGATTCCGGGCCGAATATGGCAGACGATGTTCAGCGCTGTGTATATTATCCGTTGTTTTGCGTTTCTCGGTCTACAAATTCACTGGAATTGGCAAAACTATAAAATAATAACAATAATGTACGCCCTCCTAGTCCATAATGGACTCAAGCAAACTTTGCACTCCATAATGGGCTCGGCTGTCGCCTCGCCCATTATGTCATTCAAAGTTTGCTTTCGTCCATTATGGTCTGGGAGGGCGTACACTATTGTTTAAATATTTGTATTTACATTAAATAAAGGGTAAACAAGGTTTAACTTTTGAAACTGTCGAAAAAAAAGCCATGAATTTTGTATAAAGCTACATCGTACAATTTTGAATGTTGGTGAGTAATCTTACATTCTCACCCTTTGTCTCATTTCTTTGCTACCAATTGTTAAAAGTAAAAGTCCTCAGCCTGTTAAAACGAGGGTACACAATTTAACACCTTCATTTTGGCCTACTACAAAATAAATATTATCAGTAGGCATCCCAAGTACTAGTAACATGAAGGTGCAATATTTACTACCTTCATTATTTTCCTACATTCATGTTGTTTCAGTAAAAGACACAAGACATCCAAAGTACTAGTAAAATGAGGGTGCACACCTGAAGACCATACTTCTTTGCCAAGTAAAGCATTGTGTCAGCAGTCAAAAATAGACATCTACAGGCAAGTTAAAATGGAGTAGCACATTTAGACTTATTTCAGGCTGTAGCAAGATCTTTACAGAATTTTGAATATAGACCTTCAGCATGGGTCAAGGAAAATATTATTTCCGTGGAAGCACAAACCGGTTTTCGAATGTGTTACTCAACTGTGACCAACATTTTTGTGTTCAATCTTTCGTTCAAGAGTACATTCCTGTTAAAGGAGGTCGTGTTTATGCATTTTTTTATATTTCTCTGAAGCATTGAATGTTTTAAGGTAAAGTTATTTGCAGCTGGAGTTATATGTACGTTGTAAAAGTGGGTTTAAATTAACTAAAAAAGACAAAAAGTTAGTTTAGCCGAGTTTCGCTGCTCGACTCATCAATTAAACATTGAGGTAGGCCGCCACCTTCAACAACATGTATCGCAGAGTTTTAGTTTGTATTGTATAACGAAATTAGCAATATACTTGTTCCCGAAGATGAATATCATTTTTTAATTTGTCTGTCCACTTTATGTTGAACTTAGAACAAATCCAACCGATTACAGTCTAGTCCGTTTATTATCATCCTAGTATGTATATCTTCTTAAAGCTTTCAAGATGCGCGAAACAGTAGACACAAGATATGTTTCTGTGGTGTTTATTCTTACAGATATTTTTTTTTCCAACATAGTTCGTTTTCTGTTCATGTAAATTTCCTACAGTTATTATGGATAATTGATTTGTACAATGGGCTGAGGCCTTGCACTGGATTTCAATAAACCTAAACCTAAACTTAAAGTAAAAACAGGGTGCACAGCTGGAGACCTTACTTCTTTGCCAAATACAACATTTTATCAGCAGACAAAACTAGACAACGTCAGGCCAGATAAAATTGGGTTGCGCATTTTAACTATGTTCTTTTCCCATTTATCAAAATTGATATCTTAGCTGTTTTAAATATTGTATGTTGTTAGTAGATGAGCAAAGTTTGTAATTCATCATAAACTATTGAAATGTAATTAAGATACAATAAAAATGAATTTAGATATGATAAATGTAATGAGGTTTAATGAAATTTACAAACTGTAAGATATATTGGTGTCCTTATGTCAGTTCCATGATTGCAAATCCAAGTGATATTAATTTAGTGTAAAATTATAACCAATTACCAGGAAACGAAGCTAACATAGACCAGAATACACTGGTTTTCGTTTTCTTCTGGAAATATACATACTGTCAGTAGAAGAAACGCCAAACTCCTGACAATCAACGAATGCTGTCTTTAAAAAATGCCGAAAATCACAATACAAACTACTTTGAATGACGTCTTCATCTCATATTTTCTTAACTTAACAGACACGACCAGTCGGTTGCTTGTTCTGACTAACAAAGTAACGAACTGTGAACCACGCCCTTTAAACAATACGTGACATCTGGTGCTTTTTACAAATAGCTTTATTTTGCGAGTTCAGAGGCAGTTTCCAATGATAATACCGTTTGCGATGGAGCCCATCGATATTTAAAAGAGATCTTTAGAATTTAGTCTGGTCATGTAAGTGGATATTTTTTAAAGAACTCTGTGCCCCTGTAACGTTTGTCCCTTTTGTTTTTTAAGTGTATGTAACCTTGCAAAGGTTCTACTGGGTATTTATAAAAAAAATTCACAAAATATATTTAAAAACGTAAGCAATGTTTTGCCATATTTTCACTAGAGAGAGAACATTTTCTTAGTCGTGAAAATGTATACTTGTTTATTACACATTACATACTTGGCACAAATGGTATGTTCTGTTAAAGGCTGGTACATAATAGTTTTCTGGTGAATGACAATTATTGATAACCTATTAATGGTTTGATTTCAATTATACTATACTGAAGGGGTCAGAAAAGCATGATAACTATTGTCCACATTGTGAGTAAAACTCACCAACTTATGTTAATGAGGCAATATCTGTACAAGAAGTCAGTCATGCAATCGAAATGTGTACCATTGGTAAGGGTCGTTTCCCGGGTGGTGTTGTTGTTGAGTTTTTTTTTACTTTTTTTTTAATTTTAAATGCAATATTGAAAAAAAAGGCAAGGTTGTATGCTAAGCTCTCTTTTGTTTTACTTATTTATACATGAATTATCAAGGTACATAGACACTAATGAATCTGATGTGATTTATGTAAATGAGGATTTCCTATCAATTAGTATTCTTATGTGTGTTGGTGATATTGCTGGAACAGCGGATTTACCTATTTGTACACAGCTTAAAATAACCCATCTCGAAAGATTTTGTAAGCAATCACAAATGGAAGCAAATTTATCTAATTAAAAAATTATGGTCTTCTTCCTTAGGACATGTGAAAAAATTCTAATTTGTAAACAAGGCAATTGAAGTTGTTAAACAACATAACTATCTTGGTTTATAATTTTTGTCACGTTTGTCATCGACACCAATGCTAAACGAATTTTTATCTTAGCTGTTTTAATTCTTGTATTTCAATAGGGGATGAGCAACGATTCTAATTCATCATAAACAATTGAAAATCAATTCTAATAGAAAAAAGATGAATTTAAATATGATAAATTTAATGTGGTTTAAGGAAAGTCTTTTGGAACAGTCAGCTATTTTTTTCAGTAAGTTTTCGGAACGTAACCACAAGTGATGTTAAGTTAGTGCAAAATTATGATTAATTGCTAAGAAACGAAGAAACATAGACCAGATGGCGCTTTGTTTTCTTACGGAAATATACCTACCGTCATTAGTAGAAACGCCAAACTCCTGACAATTGACGAATGCTGTCTTCAAGAAAATACCGAAAATCACAACACAAAACATGTTGAAGGTTCTTTTCTTCTCGTCCATGTTTAACTTAACAGACATGGCACTTATTGCTTGTCTGGCTAACAAACTAACAAACAGAGAACCACACCCTTTAAAATACGTGACATCTGGAGCTTTTTAAAAATAGCTTTTTTATGAGTTCTCTGAGGCGATTTCCAATGATATAATCGCTCGCAATGGAACCCATCTATTTTTGAAAGAGATCATAATAATGTAGTATGGTATTAAGGATGTATTTTAAGTACCTTATGCCTCTGTAACTTTTATCCTAGTTTGTCCCTTTTGTTTGTTTTTTCCATATACGTAACTTTGCAACAGGTTCCAATAGGTATTAATACAAAATATTGAAGAAAAAAAATAATACAAAAGTAAACAGCTTTGTACCATGTTTTACTAGAGAGAGGACAGTTTCAGGTTCATCAAAATGTACACTTGTCTTTATTATAAATAACGTAATTGGCATAAATAGTGTTTTCTGTTAGATGCTGTACACAAAGGTTTACTGGTAAATGACAAATAGTATCATCTCTTAATAAAAAAATAAAATGTTTCAACTTTTGGTATTGTAAGAAAGCTGAAAACCATTATCAGATTAATTCACGAAAACAATTGCATTAGTCTTCAAACACAAGTTTGCAGAGATCAAAATGACATCAACATTTAGTGATTTCATAATACAGTATGGCAGTGAAATACTTATTAACTGGATGGGATAAATATTAACGGTTTCTGAGAAAACAAGTTGGTGAGCCATCATATTTCTATAATTATTTAAAAAAGACGAAGAACAACTATTCTGAAGTTTTGATGTTTTATGTTCCATGAGTCATTTTTTCTTTATTAAAAAAAAAAGGTTTATTGAACCATTCTGCGAATGTACACACCACACCTGAACTGTGGCATGTCGTACAACTACAACCTAATTACCCGTCTGGATGCATTATTTACTGTTCACACAATGTAGATAGAACAAGGAATACACAAAAACTACATAACTTCGAAACAAATCGTATTTTCACCTTTACACCTTGGGTCACAGTGAACATCTGCAGTCAGTCTGTCTGCCTTTCTGTCTACCTTAAATTAACAATACTTTTTTCTCTACATTTTGCAGGGAAGCACTTTTCTAGAAGATGTATTGAAGAACTATAAGAAAAGGGTATGGGGATACTTTCATATCAGGATCATGAAGTAATAAGCAGAATGAAGATCAATATTTAGATATGTGTTGTTTGCCCTTGACATGCATATCAGTGCATACATACAGTGCATACAATTTGACCGATCGCCCTGAGCACTGTAGCCACGCCCACCTTAGTTACTGTTGCTAACTACGACAAACATTGCAAAAACTACGACAGAAACATGGCGTCCAGTGTTAACAAAGCGTCTCTTACAGATTTCCCTGGAACATTTTGTGAGAGCTATTTGCAGTATATTCCATCACTTAGACAACGACAGCGGGCGAGAGCCTTTGCAAGTGATGGGTTATGTTGAGGATGTTACTTTTTTTTCACCAACTGTAATATTAGTTCTGTGAATGCTAAGTGTTGGCGTAGCCAACGTAAGTAAGAGAAACCACACAATATGTGTATGGATGTTGAAATAAACCGGAAGACGATTACTTCGCACAGCTGTTCGTGTAAACCTGGGTACGTATATATTTTATTCTTTCACTTTTTTATGTCAACGTTCTTGGGTATTTCATATTTGTTAACGTGACAGCCAAATCTCAAGACGGATGAATCATAGTGTGACAAGCTCGGGTATGCGCGCCATTTTTTTTCAAATTTGCCATTGTTGTCAGCTACTTCTTCGCTGTTATTTGTCGCTTACAATATTTACGTTATCTTTATGTCACTGACTGACATTACCCTTCGTTCGAGTTCATTGACGCATCGTGACCCATTTTTCGTGATCGTGAAAAGGCTCGACGTGCGTACATTTTGCATTTTATGATACTACTAGTACATGTATTCAAATGAGAAACCGTAGCAGAGTGTTCGAATTGAACGACCTTGAGAAGGCCATGCCACGTTTTGTTATGGAAAAGCTAAGCGTAGTGTGTGTGATTGTGGATGACGACCATCTCGATATTTTGTATACGTCTTATTCAGTTGTGTGTGTGTGTGTGTGTGTGTATGTGTGTGTGTGTGTGTGTGTGTGTATGTGTGTGTATGTGTATGTGAGTGTGTGTATGTGTATGTGTGTGTGTGTGTGTGTGTCTGTGTGTATGTGTGTATGTGTGTGTGTGTGCATGGAGGATGGGGATGAGTGTAGGTATGTGTTTCTGCATATATACATGTAGAATTACTTTATATTTTCTGCATTTGAATCTTCTTTTTATATTATATAATTTTTTTTATATTTTCCAGATTATGAAGACACCATACAAATTATAATTTTGGTTTGCAGTTTGCTTATATTTTTGAGGTATACCCTTGTGTAATCTATGTTAACCCTGATAAAATTGATATAATTGTAATATAATTTCATTTAGTTTGATTGATAGTATTACTAACAATGTTCACACTATGAATACAATCATTGTCAATGTATGGAACATAAATGTTTACACCCATAACTTATTAATTGTAATAACTATCATGCTCACTTCTTTTAATTTCACTCTTTCTTGAACCATTACACAAAATTTCATTCTTTGTACACAAATACACTCCACTTTTCCCTCTTGTGTTGTTTGCATTTGTTTTGGTTACTCCAGGCATTATATGTTATAAACAATACCATAATTTTTATTACAGGATTGCTGGTTCATGTGCCCATATACTGGCTTTAGTAATGTCTATCCAAGAGTGGCTGTTGCTCGGTCTAAGAGATATTCCAGAACAAATAGCTTCAACTGGCAGACCATAGCAGTGGGACAAACCAAGGGGATATATGATCACCCCAGAACCTGCATCCCAAATGGTTATTTGTAAGCCAGGGAAAGTAAATCGTAAAAGGAAGCCAATAATGGCAGGATTTGTTGATACTAGGTATGTATACAGATACAATCTGATTTAGAAAGCTATGGTATATTAAGTCTTCAGATTTAGTTTTGTATTGATTTCCGTAAACTTATGTCACACAACACACAATTCACAATAGAGAGTAAAGGATATAAACACACTCACAGTCACCACCACTCACATCATCACTTTCCAGTCACCTGGTATTCATTAATGCAGTTTATACAATTTATTTACATATTTTGGGGGGTTCTGGTAATTTCTCTGTACATATTGAATTATAAAACTAGTATTGATATTGAAAACAGTTTATATTGAATACTCATTCTCACTTCAGCTTTAAACAACTTGTGTACTGAAAACATCAAAAAAACATGTGACATGTTTAAAACTAATTGCTTTATTTTGAGCTAATAGTGTGTGTTATGTTAATGTACAAATGGAAACTCATAGCAACTAAGAAAAAATAACACAAAGATTTTACCAAAATGTGTATTCAACTCATGCTGTTTGATCCAATATATTATTAAAACCACACTAGCTATTATTATTCTTTAACTGTATACTTTTAGGTTATCCCATACTAAAATACATTTTGTTTTTATTCTTAATCAGTTTAAGTGCTGTCATCATGCATCAGCATCATAGAAGACACATAGTTAATCATAGTTTCTATAATCTTGCACTGCTGTGGTTGCAAACACCAATTTCATACCTCTGTAGTGGACCAAGTGTCATGACCGATACACAATATGGCCCAGTTCCACTTGTTTGTGCTCTAATCTATCACGTAAGTAATTTATTTTTTATTACTCACAATAATTATTACTTTTTTCTAGAATTCATTTAAAAAAGGTTCAGGGTTGGTAGCAAAAAGCTGGTGGGGTCGGGGTACTCTGGTGGGTAATGGTTACGTATGTACCCTGGTTGAAAAAAAAATACAACCACAAACTCTACAAACAATCAATAAATAGTGGTCAAAAGTCTACACTTTAGCAAAAAAAAGGGGGGAGGGGTCGATAGTCTACATTTTTGCCAAAGACAGAGGTCAAATGTCTACAAGGTATCCAACCACAATGTTAACATGCTGTTCCAATTGTCTGACTGCGGGTCATGACTTTTGAACACTTTTGAAACACTTTCAAGTGACACGTGCATGTTTCAGTCATTGCTAGTTCATTTGCTGCCAGGAAGCCTCAGTGAGGGGTGCTTATTTCCAATTATGATGACTGAAAACAACCCGTGGAAACAACCTTGTTCAAAAATATGGGGTCAATTGTTTTACATGCATTCAAAGAGGTATGTCAAATCTCTTCATAATATTTTTGTGAATGACTCACAATAGAAAAGTGGTTCGGAAAACAGCAGTAATAGAAATGACAATACAAGCAAGTAGTACCATATACTAGTACACAATGGGAACTCTGTTCTTTATATGCATGCGCCTTCAAATTTGTAACTGAAACTGACACCACACAAGAAATTTTGATTTGATCGTCTGAAATTGAACCTGAAAATAAAGTGGAAATAAACATTACAGCTCCTCTTGGATCAACGCCCACTAACCCCTTCAGTGTGTTGGTTGCCTTGTAGTCAGAATAACTATGTGACTGACAAGTAAGAGCACTTGGGCGTTGTATTTCCGGTATCTCCGTACCAACAAATATTGCCATTGTTGTTGGAAATTCTTCTCTGAAGCCAGGGGGCATGATTTGTATAATAAGATTTCTGTGGGGCCATATCGGAACAGAATTAAACTTAAAATACATAAAATTAATCCAACTTTTAAAAATAATACCAACATCTTGTGGAAGACAAAAACGAAAAGCTAAATCTTTATAATTAAAACCTTTACGTAACTTCATTAAAACATTAAAGTAATAACTGAGCAGCTGAACTCATTTCTTTGATACTTGATATTTTTTGGTAAAATTAATAAATGTAGAAGAAGGTTGGCCATAAGTTAGAAGAAAACTTAAAATTGTGAGAAAAGTTGTAAAAGCAAATCCTGTATAATATTGACATATTTTGTTAATGTTGCTACTCTTCACTTTGTTAGCTGTTAATTTATCTTCTTGTTCCCTGATTAGGCTGATCTCTTCTTCAAGTTGTATGATTTTCCGGTGTAAATTATCATTTCTCAGGGTTGACTTTCCCAACTCCTGTTTTAATCTTTCATTTTCAGCTGTAAGGCACAGCATGTCGATCGGTTCAATCCCTGAAAATAGAAAAGAAATGTCAGATTATTTACATTTGTTATGTCCTTTTTTATTGTTATTTTTTATTTTTAGGCAGAATTCCCGAGTCCTATCAGAGGACCAGTGGATAGCGATACAGGATGTGGTGACATGTTATTCCCAAAACCTTCTCCTATTCAAATCAATTCCTTTGATCCCCATGACTGGGGTGAACTTGCAATGTCACAGCAGGAGGCAGTACAATTAGAAAAACAAACAGTAGGACAATCAAATTGTCAAAAGTGGTTTGAAGAGAGGGCACGTCGACTTACAGCGTCAAAGTTTGGGCGAATTATGAAGCGAAAGGCACCAGTAACAGACATTTTTTTACAAAGGTTATTTCAAGCTAAACCTTTGTATTCAGTTCAGACAAATTATGGCATAGCAAATGAGAAAATAGCCAATCAGATGTTCTTGAAAGCTCATCATGAAGCTCATATGCACCCTATTGGTCTTGTAGTGAATCCTAAGTTTGCCTTTTTGGCCGGTACATCAGATGCTAGGGTGTGTATGAGCCAAAAAACAGGTATAGCTGAAACTAAATGTCCTTACACAGCTCGGGATATGACCATTGAAGAGGCTTGTCGACAACGAATAGAGTTTTGCTTGGAGTTGAGAGATAATAAATGTACATTGAAAAGGACACATGAATACTGGTATCAGGTACAGGGCCAGCTTATGGTAACAGGGGCACCGTACTGTTTATTTATTGTTTATACCAGGAAAGGCCTTCATGTGGAACATATTGAACCCTGTCAGACAACCATGGATGACATGTTTCAGAAGTTACACCACTTCTATGTCAGACATGCACGAAGGTACATTATGTCTCACTGATTGGATGAAACCTGGAGTACAGCATACATAAACATACACACACACACCCAACCACACACATACATACATACATACATACATACATACATACATACATACATACAAATGCCTATCCAACCACACACATACATAACTACACACATACAAATGCATACACACACATAAAGACATATGTATGTATGTATGTATGTATGTATGTATGTATGTATGTATGTATGTATGTATGTATGTATGTATTACACGCATACATCTACACATTCACATACAAATTCAATTGAAATATTTCATACATACACAAGCACAGTCTCAAATTGATATTATACAACTGCTGACATTAGACAGTGGACAAACAATATAACCTGTTACATACATGGAATGTAAACAACTGAATTGATTAATAAAATTTGGCTCAGTATGTTGTAAGTAAAGAGACTCGTATTACAGTCCAACAGTTGTATAACCACTTTACTTAAAAGTTCATGTTTACAAAGAAATTGCCAGTTCCCCTGGCATTTCATGTACATGTAAAGAGGCGATACAACTGTTCTTATCAAACTGTGGTGTGTAATACAAATCTCTACTGTTCCAACATCCTGAACAGTGTTATTAATCAAATTCATTTGTTTACTTACCCTGTGTGTAACAGGCTCTGTTTACCCGTGGTCTGATGTTGGCAGTTGTATTTCATACCCACATGTACATATTTACATTTTCCCTCTGTTTGACAGCTGGAATCACATATTGTGACACTGGTAACTGGTTGCCTCTGCCTGTAATTAATTCAGATGAAAAAGTTATATCTAAAAACATGGCAATCAAGCTTTCAGCTAACTGGAAATCACAATCTAAAATTATTGTTGGGGCATGTTCAATATTAAAGCTACACTGATTGAATATTATGAAGACTCGTCTGTGCAGGTTATCGTTACTAATAAATTTAAACTTTGTACTGCAGAAAAATAAATCCAAGCTTTCAACCTGGTTGTAGATATATAGTGTTATTGAGTGCTGATGTATAGCTTAATTAATATAGTGGGTAGTAATAGGATGTGCTATTGTAAATAGTTTGTTGACCGTTGTCTGTTTTATATTTTATATGACCATATATGTGTTATTAACGTTATGAAGATTTGGATTTACTAAATCTATGTTTATAATGTTACCATCTATGTAGTAGTTGGGTTGTACCAAGTCACTACAAGTCTTTGTTTGGTATATTATATATAATGACAATAAAAATGTCATATTTAAAAAATGTATGTATGTATGTATGTATGTATGTATGTATGTACGTACGTATGTATGGATGTATGTATGTATGTATGTATGTATGTGCATGTAGTCTACCTTGTGTTATGAGTTTCGTCTTCTTCAATCCGCCTTTTCTTAGGGGAAGAATGAAGATCAATATTTAGATATGTGTTGTTTGTCCTTGACACACATATCAGTGCATACTTTATTGTTTCAGTCAAGTTAGATCGTCGTCGTCAATGTTATACATTGAGTGCTTTTTGATGACTCAAGTGATTGGTTGAGAGTCAATAGCAAACGTATATGGTAATTCCTCTGAGAATTTATCAAGTCGTCGTGCACAGGTCTGAACAGTTGATGCTGAATCTGCAGACTGTGGCAGACTGTTCCTAGTATTAACAATTATATGCACAAACAGAGTATCTACGTATGTCCAGTCTAGTATGAACCGTGAAAAATCTGTATGAGTGTCAACTAGCTAATGTTAAACCTGATCAAATCTGACACATTTGGGTCATATTTCTTGGTTGCAATTTTATACAATTCAATCATATCTCCCTAAGGTGATATCCTAATGTTGCAGATTTAATCGTCTCAACCGCTCCCCATATGGCAGAACTTGTAGCCTGGACTAAGCTTTATACCTAGTCACTAAATGTTTTTAATAACCTTGATATGTTTGCTAAAATGTGGAGCCCACTAATGAGTGCGTACTCTAGATGGGGTCGAACCAGAGTCTTGTACAGCAATCCAAATGTAGTTGTATCTAAAAAGGAGCATATGTTCTCCTTATTACTGCCGTTATTTGATTAGCCTCGTTTACCTTAGTAGACGTGATTAAAAAGGGAAAGTCTATTGTCTATTGCTACTCCAATGTCTTTTTCCTCCGACATTTTATTATTCAGAATCTGCTTGTTGTGACCCATTGTGTATGACCTGTCACTGACACTTATCCCACCCTAGGCCTACATTTTCCAGGGTGAAATTTCAACAGTGACTTTGTCTGTACCGTCAATAATATTACTAATATTATGCTGTAACTGAATTAAATTAGAAGACTACATTTCTCAGATATAGCGTAATTACTAGAACATTTATAATTATGCAAATGGCGCATTAAAACTAAAAGCTATATCACTAAGATTTCTAGAAACTGTAGACTTTGTTATGGTAGATGTATGTAGTAAATTATAGTGAATTTGAAATGTGCATTATTAAGATTTAGCTTAAACTTTCGTGAATACCGAATTAAACTTTAATAAAAAAAAAATTAAAATTTATGAGAGGATACTATAATAATTTGACTTGTTTTGTTATTTTGAAATATATTCAACTGATATATATATATTATTGTAGTATTTTATGATAATTTGATATGCCTTGTTACAGTGAAATAAATAACTGACATATATTCAGAGAATATCCGTTGGTTTGAATTGTTATAGTGAAGAAAGTGTTCATAGACGTGTATTCTGTTTATTTTAGTACACTCCATGTTGTTCTAGTTAGTTTTAAGTAAATCAGTTTCAAAATTTATAGTCCTTACAGTTTTTAGTTTCAATCTAATAACCACCCCATGTAGTGTCCACTATATCCTATGATAAAACCAACTTCATATAGCCATTTGTGTCCATATAGTTCTAACGTATATTGTATTATTAAAATAACCATCCCATGTAGTGTCCAATGTGTCCTGTGATAAGATATGGGACATTTTATACCTTAACATATATTACAATGTTCAATCAGATTTAAGAAAGAAAAAAACACATATATATAATCCTGTTCATAAATTAGAAGTTTTCTTGCAGGAATAACATTATAGTTAGTACATGACCTTAAAGTCATACTTTCAATAACACTGCAGCTGGTACATGACCTTCAACTTTCAATAACAATATAGTTGGTACATGACCTTCAACTCCCAATCAGCAATATCTGTAAACATTTATTTGACCTGCATTATATGTATAGAAGTGAAGAATGAGTTCAGTACAATAATTACTAAGCTCTATAGTTCATATATACATTTACCAAAATGTGTATTATTACTACAAGGCCTAGATGTATGTGTAATTGTATTAGTTTATAACTCATACATGTGTATTTGGAAAACAAAGACACGTGAATACATGGCTTATTTTTATGGTAGTATGTCCTAGTTAATATTATTACTTTTTATAGAATATAGATACAAGTGAAACAACAGTTTTAATAATGGCAATGACCCAGTGTTTTCAAAGAATGTCATTGTCAAACTCTAATTTGCTTTATCCATAATTATATTATTTTCATTATAGAGCTGAGGAATAGTTATTACACGTACTTATTATTCATGGCATTTCAATACATTGTATCCATTTCAAATTATCCAATATACTCATAGCGCCAATCAATGTTGTATTCCACTATTTTTCTTAAAGGGAACATACGTTATATCACTTACAATTACTTGCGATGCTTGGTATTGGCAATTGCATCTGGGAATCAGCTGAAATATTGTAGTGAAGTTGGACCCCGGCCCTATTGGGATTATCAAAGAGTGACGCCCCCTGTTCCCCGGCTAAGTCTGGGGTAGCCCGCCCTCTGGGTCGAAGAAGACCAGGGCAAGATTAGACACCAGATAAACAACAGTATCGGGATCAACGGTGGAGTATAAAACGGAAAAAGGGCCATTGTGCGGTTGCCTGGGAGGCAGTTTCTTATATTATCTCACCAACTGTGCAGGTAGGCTTGTTTTGTTTGTTGTCTATCCTCAGCTTCACTTTACTGGCGACGAGGATAATCTGTGATTTCTCTTAATAGTTAGCAAAAATCGCTGACTCAAACCTCTTCCATCTTTGACCTCCTAACGTCGTTTTATTCGGCCAAAACGGCGATTTCTTATTTCTATACTGGAACAAAAAATTCGTTGCATATTCCGTTTCGGTTCCGATCCGTTTTTCCGATTGTTGTAATGCGAGAAACATTTTTTTAAAGGCTTGTTTTTGGCGTGGGTACACGGGTACTTTTGGTGTGGCGGCCATATTGTCCTGTGTACTGGTATAGGCAATTTTTTGACAGTTTTTCAACTTGGAAAATAACTTTTTTGTTCGACCATCCGCCTTCAATCTTTTGATATCCATGGTCAGTAATAACTTAAGATCGTCTATCTGGAAGTATTTTTCCATTTTGTCAATTTTTTTGTAGGCAAAATCTCAATTTTTCAAACTTCCGGTGAAGTTGTTTACGGCGGATGTCAAATTGGCACTACTTCTTGCAAACGAAATTCTGTGGCAGGCTGTTCGTTTTTTAGTAGTCAGTTCGCTCGGAAAACATTTTTTATCTGAGCGACTGTTTTAATTACAGTTTTTTCGTAATCATTAGTGTGGTCTCATTTTTATTTTGGTCATTTTCGGCGTTTTTTGGTCTGATTGTGGCGTATGTATAAACTGGGTGTAGTAATTGTGTGTACTACGGCCGCCCATGCTACTTTTTCCCTTGAGAGTCACCGGCGAGATATAGTTTCAAAATTTGTATCAGGGCAGTTTCTTGTGCACATTTTGATACACACTCATAGTCTTGGTCAATTTCATGTGTCAGTTGTGCTATTTTTTTTTTTATATCTACACGGTATTTAACTGGTATTTTTGGCATTATTTTTTTGGTTAAAGCACGGCGTAGTAATACATGCTGGGCTAAGCATTACTCATCTCTTACTATAAAGTTTACACGGCTGTTCTATTTACTGTCTCTGGTGGGTAGGATCGGCTACGCTGTTCCACCTATTGTCTGTACCCTATTGGTAATTTTGGAATTAATTGCTTTTGTTGGGATTTTCGAGTTAATTCGGATTTCTCGGTTAGCAAGTGCTTTTCTTTACATTGCTGTATTTGAAATAAAGTTATTTTATTGGGATTTACGAGTCTATTCGCATTTCTCAGTTTGCAGGTGCTGTTCTTTTTTACTGGGATTTTTGAGTCTATTCTGATTTCTCGGTTTGCAGGTGCTTTTCTTTGTTGTATTTGAAATAAAGTTATTTTACTGGGATGTTCGAGTCTATTCGCATTTCTCAGTTTGCAGGTGCTTTCCTTTTTTACTGAGAGTTTCAAGTCTGTTTGGATTTCTCGGTTTTCAGGTTAGTCTCTTTGAATTGCAACTAAGATTGCTCAAGCAATAGGAAATTTTAGAAAGGAAAAAAGACCTTACATTAGAACAACTACAAACAATAAGGGGGTTTAAGATTCGCTCAGATTTCTTAGACAGGGTGATTTTAGACACACCATCACACCCTGAAACCACCAGTGTAGTCGAGGCTCCGTTAAAGACAATGGACCAGCCAATTTATGAAAAGGAGGGGGGAAATGGTATGGAAGCTGAAAATCAACCAGCAGACCAAACCATAGTAGAGAGTATGGCCAAAGCAGTGGATGACGGCGTTACAAAATATGGTCAGCCCCCAGTGGCTTTCACTAATCTACCACCAGGAGCAGTACCACATGTAGGTAACCCCCTACATAACACTCATACATAACACTCATACACAACCACAAGTTAATTGTGCAACTGGTTTGACACTAGACGTGGGATCACCCAACCTGAAGCCAACAATGGGAGAATCACCTTCTATGTCCCCGCCTAACAGTTTTCAGTGGTCACAAGACAATGGTGGTTACCAACAACCGACACCACTACATGGAACTGGGTTACCAAATGCCAACAGTAATTATGGGTTCCCGGGGCAATCAAATCCGGCTACTACTCAGCCCACACAGTCAACTGGTTTCACTGGTCATCCAACACAGGCAGGACCACAGTTACCATGGCAACCCTGGGGACCACCACCTAGTTTACAGTGGGGAACACCAACACCCTGGACACCTTGGGGATCAACATTACCATGACAACAATGGGGCACTCCACCACCACCCTATGGACAACCGGGATGGACTGGGCCAGCTGGATGGGGACCACCCGCACAACAGTGGCAACCCGGGGGTTTGCAGCAACCTACGGCGGTAGGAACTCCATGGGGAAGGACCGAATGGTCCCGAAGTGAACATAGGCTAAGTCTGGGGTAGCCCGACATCTGGGGCGAAGAAGACCAGAGGAAGATTAGACACCAGATATACAACAGTACCGGGATCAACGGTGGAGTATAAAATGGAAAAAGGGCCATTGTGCGGTTGCCTGGGAGGCAGTTTCTTATATTATCTCACCAACTATTCAGGTAGGCTTGTTTTGTTTCTTGTCTATCCCCAGCTTCACTTTAATATTTTATTTAATCAGCACACTGAATATTCATGACAGCAGTTTTACATGTGCACTGAAGGGTGTAGTTATTCAGGACCGATGAAAATGTTGTGTGCAACTTGAATACATTATTTCTGCTGACTCCTATAATACAATCGCCTTTTAATATCTAAGATGCAAATGCACAAGATCAACATAGTGCTTCTCTGAAACCTGAAGTTGTGTGATGATCGCGCAATGCGTGAAACTCCAAGTTACAACCAAGAAAGAGTTCCAGTACTACAAAAACTATATATATGTGTGTGTGTGTGTGTGTGTGTAGAATAGTTACCTTACATTGTATAACTATGGAAAACTGACGTTATATCATTACAAAATGCATTACACTGTATAGAGCTAGACTACTCCACATGACTTGGCTTGGACAAATAACCAGTCAGCTCAATTTAACATGCTATGGAACAAAATACCCAACGATATCAGAAATATCCCCGACAGGGCTAGGTTTAAATCAAAATATAAGCACTGGATTCTAAGTACATATTAAGTTTATTAGTTATTATCGTTATCATGATGCTTTAACCAGTTGACATGTAAATTTCATATCACCGTACCATACACCCCTACTAAAGCGTAGGCACTGTTTGTACACATATGTCACCATAGGAACCATGAAAGTAAACTCAAATCTTGCTAGTTTCAAAGTATGCAGAAGTTTGTTTTTAAATGGAAAAAAAAAACAGTGCAAACCAATTGGGAAATAGTTTAACTTGGGTCTCCTTGTAAAAGGTAGAATATTACAAAACAAATATTATAATGTCAACCACATCTCAGAGACTTGCACACACAGCAATGAATTAAAACATATTCATTTGACAACAATGTCATTGCGGTAGAACTATATCATAAGTGTGCATTGTTTACGATACAGTAGACATGTACACGTTTGGTACTAGTGGCTATACGGAAGATGACGTGTCAAAGTATACTGTGTTTTGTTCACGGTTTTACATTATTGATTATTCGTAACTACAATCCGTGAATTTAACAGTAAATAAGATAATGTAAAATGGTTTTGATGTACTTAGTGCCTATTTTCAAACCAACATTGTATTAATTGTGTTAAAAAACTATACATATCCACACCGTCTGCACTAAATTAATGTAAAAATGAAACTAGCGCCTCAATCTAGTGGAATAATAATATCGCTATTTATAAAGCAGTTAATTACATTCTGTTTACTTCTCTTACTAAATTTTTACCCAAATGCATTCGCGAAGTACAAGTACTGTCAATACTATGGGTCACATTACAGAGCGACCATCACATCAACATAAAGAAATTATTAATGAAAAATTGTGTCACTCAGCTATTTTATTCCCTAATCAGATATAAAATCGATTGAATTGTCAATTTAAAAAATACTATCTAGTCAAGTAGTCACAGGGATAAAATGTGAACAAAACGTTGAAATGTAGCGATTTTTTCATATATTACTTGATTAACGACACATTAAAACCAGTTTGCGCATGTCTAAAGACAGGAGTTGACTGTTCTGTCGTCGAAGTAAAAGTAAATGTCAACTTAAAAAGGTCAGTTTAAAACTTTATTTTCACTATGGGAATGAGTATAATATAAATTTAATAGATGCTCAGCCATTCTTGAAAACTAAAGTTTCTTGAGTTGTGTTAATCCGTGTTAGAAAGTGTTACACCACCTTGTGTATAAGTACTTCAGTGTTGTGTAGTCCTGTATACGTATAAACTCAAGATGAATAGTTTTGTTGGTGACCAGTGGAAGAGGTCATGTCATAGTAAACCCAACTAGATTAATTGTACCCCAAACACTAACGTCTGACCGACAGGAATATCATGATTTACTGTATGTACATTAATTGTGGCAAAGTATATGGTAATGATATGACGTGTACAGATTAAAGGTAATTTATCTTCAAGACTTATCTCTTGCCGTTTGTTAAATTTAGTTTAACATTACTGGAGAATTGATAGATCGCCGATACAATTTAATATTACATTAAATCCTGTTATCGTTATCATTAAAAATACAAGTAAAATCATATGCGTGCATACTCGGCAACTTTGAGCGACGTCCGTAATAGAAATAACCTAGACACATAAAACTCGTTCGGGTAGCTGTGTTGCATGGTATATCTCCAGGGTTAGAACACAGCTCGAAATACCATCACTGTTCTTATCAGGGTATTTATTGAGGTGGTATAGTAAAATGGTTTTATGGTACTCAGTGCCTTGTTTAAACAAACATTGCATTGTGTTAACATACCTTATCAGGAATCTGTATCCATTCAGTAAAGACACTTGAACTGGCGCCCTCAACAGAAAAAAATCAGCATATGAATACAAATGAAATTGTCATTATTTATTACTTTCATTTAAATAATAACATATACCACCGAGGGCAATATCAAAATGTAATGCCTGCACAAGGGTTGGCACTCTTAACCAAGATTTTGATGATGTCCAAGCCGAAGGCGATGGCATCACCAAATGTTTGCTAAGAAGTGCCAGACGGGGGTGGGAGAGTCATTAATTTGTGATATTTCTCGAGCGGTGTAATTTTATTACACTGTCCACTCATCTTTGGTCAAATCATTCACATAGCCACTCTTCATTCATTATCATTCATCTTCAATAGAAAAGTTTCCCTTTCAAGGTGCATTTCCAAATTGTACTTGCAGTTGGGCATCGAATATAGACATGGCATGCATTATTTGTAGGAGCACGGGTTCCCAACAGATAATCTGTAATTGCATTTATTCTGCAAAAAATATATTTGTGTGACAGTTAGTAGTTTGACATCTCGCGCGCGTAAAATTAGAAAACATTACAGTAGATGTGCAACGGTCGACATAAACCCAGTGGGCAATAGCATTGATGTTTAAAAAAATGGATTTTCATCTTTTGGATTACACTTCTTGTTTTTCTTCACTTGGCAACGCTTAAGTTTGTTTCAAGTTTGTCGCAAAATTGTAAAAGCCGTGGTATATCTGGTTAGAGTCTATTCCACCAGCACAAAGTGACGCAATTTCGTCTGCTGTGAAAACATATACGCATGTGCAAATGATGTCATTAGTCATCAGTTTTCGTGAGGATAGCCGAACAGGCATTATCACGAAACATTTTAACCGGTAAAAGACGTCATTTGCGTTGACCAGTGTTACAATTATACATACCACCTGACCACATAATTGACAAATCATATCATAGGAAAGGGACTAGGTGTGTTACAGTCATTCACGTTTAGGCTTTTTAAAACAATGTTCGATTTCTTTCAAATAAACTGATACACACAGGCCATGGCTGTGTACACGTTAAGAAATGGTTAAAGGTAAAACTCTTTAAAATATTTGTGTTGCAAAGTATCTATAGTATGGTACAAAGACACTTGAAATACCAGTGTGATTTTATTAGGACGTTTATTGATTTCAGACTAAAAAAAAAACAGTGTTGTAAATAAATTGTTTATTAGACCCAGTCAATTTGTAGACATGTTAACAGATCTTTTATTGACAAATTGTGGTTTTGTCACTCTGTGAGTGGGTATCTCCAGAATTAGTTAGAATTAAACGCCTTGGTATTATTGATGAATGTTTTGATGAATCTAATCTTCAGAGAGATGTGCAAACAAGCAGAGATACAAAAATACATACAAACAGACAGAGACAGGCAGACAGATATGCAGACAGACAGACAGACAGACAGGCAGATGGATTGATGGATGGACGGATGGACGGATACATTAACGAATGAACGGACGGACAGACATTCACACACACACTGATAGACAGATAGATGGACGAGCAGGTAGACAGGCGGGTAGGTAGACAGACAGACAGATGGGTCGAATATAGACATGGCATGCATTATTTGTAGGAGTTAATCTGTAATTGTATTTATTCAAATTTAAGTTTGTGTGACTAACTGTAGTTAGTTTGACATCTCGAGAGCGTAAAACTAGAAATCACTAGTATAGATGTGCAACGGTTGAAATAAATCCAGTGGGCAATAGTGCTGATGTTTAAGTTAAAACAATGAATTTTCATCTTTTGGATTACACTTCTTAGTGTATTTCTTCACTTGGCAAAGCTTAAGTTTGTTTCAAGTTTGTCGCAAAATTGTAAAAGCCGTGGTATTTCTGGTTAGAGTCTGTTCCACCAGCACAAAGTGACACAATTTCGTCTGCTGTGAAAACATATACGTATGTGCAAATGATGTCATTAGTCATCAGTTTTCGTGAGGATAGCCGAACAGGCATTATCACGAAACATTTTAACCGGTAAAAGACGTCATTTGCGTTGACCAGTGTTACAATTATACATACTACCTGACCACATAATTGACAAATCATATCATAGGAAAGGGACTAGGTGTGTTACAGTCATTCACGTTTAGGCTTTTTAAAACAATATTCGATTTCTTTCATGTAAACTGATATACACGGGCCATGGCTGTGTACACGTTAAGAAATGGTTAAAGGTAAAACTCCTTAAAATATTTGTGTTGCAAAGTATCTATAGTATGGTACAATGACACTTGAAATACCCGTGTGCTTTTATTAGGACGTTTATTGATTTCAGACTA
>NC_135567.1:9231657-9236657 GCF_964340395.1 Glandiceps talaboti | reverse complement strand
TGTCTGCCCGTCCGAATAATTCAAAGTGTAGCCCGTTTGGGACTCTTCAGCTTGCATAAACTTACCCCATCGTAGAACAAATGGCTGGAAAAAGCACGCCAAAGGGTGGCACACACACGTATTGATGTCAAAACCCGAAGTCAAATAGTAGAAGTAGCCAAATATCTAGTGACGCCACTGGTGTACTTTGAGTATAAACTCATGTTTATCTCATGTACGTTTGATAACCGTTATCTAATTTTATTATTAAGATGAGCGGACTTTGTTTGCATGGACTTAAAACAAATGGGAATCCCATGAGGCTATATAATTGATAAACTTGTTGACAAATCCAATGATTGTGTTTGCAGCTGAGTAACATTCAGGAACTAGGTCGATACACAAAAGACATAGATAGACACTGTCTATCTGTCAGCATAGCTCTATGTATGTATGCATGTAAAACTATGTATGTATGTATGTATGTATGTATGTATGTATGTATGGATGGATGGATGGATGGATGGATGGATGGATGGATGGAAGGATGGATGGATGGATGGATGGGTGGGTGGATGGATGGATGTGTGTGGGTGTATATATGTATGTATGTATGTATGTATGTATGTATGTATGTATTTCAGAAAGGCCGTCCGTCTACATACCTACCTGTCACTCTAGTTGTCTGCCTGTTTCGATCTTACATGGCTTTGTCTATCCAATATGTCTATTTATCTGGCTATCTGCCTGTCTACCTACAAATCTGACCTCCCGTCCATCTGTCCTTCTAGTAATACTTACCTAAATGCCTATCCTGCTGTATGTCTGTCTCGATCTTACGTTGTTTTGTATATTTAATCTGTCTGTCTGTCTGTCTGTCTGTCTGTCTGTCTGTCTGTCTGTCTCTGTCTGTCTGTCTGTCTGTATGTCTGTCTGTCTGTCTGTCTGTCTGTCTGTCTGTCTGTCTGTCTGTCCGTCCGTCCGTCCGTCCGTCGTCCGTATGTATGTATGTATGTATGTATGTATGTATGTATGTATGTATGTATGTATGTATGTATGTATGTATGTATGTATGTCTGCCTCTCTCAGACAGTCTAACTAACATTTGTCTTTCTTTGTATTATCTCATTTCTAATTGTCTCTGACTTTCTATCACTTTGTCTCTCCATATCTCCCTTCTGTCCTTCCTAGCTGGATAATCAGTGGTATAGTTGTATTGCATTAAGTTTTATAAAATTCATTTTAGGTACTCTCTATGTCAACAGATTTGATAACATAATAGTATTGAAATTTCTACAATTTACATTCTTGACAGAAATTAATTAAATGAGTCATGCTAGAGTAAGTGTGATATTCATATTATACTCTGCCGTGAAATCCTAAATCAATGTTTGCAATGATATACATTTATTAATGAATGGACTATGTTATCTTGGACATATTCAACTTACTAGCACTATCGTGATTACGGTCATTTAATAAAGCTTACAGTTTGCTAGGGTCATCGTACCAACCTAGTTCCTTCATATTTGTGTATTTTAACCAATGGCAACTGTGCTGTGTAAATACATATTTCACGTACATGTCTGTACACAGGGTAACTGTGTTACACATCTCCACTTTGAACACCCGGTGCAATTACGCACAGATTTTAACCAAAGTTCAATATTCTTATCATTTAAACTTCAGCAGATTCGTGTTATTATGACAGCATCATTAACCGTTCTAAATAATCCTAAAACTAAAGTAGGCTCGCTGTGTGTCTATCTATCTCTCCGGATCACGCACCAACTGACCCTATCCCTGTCTCACTCTGTATCTTTGCCTCTGTACCTGTCTGTCTGTCTGTCTATTTTTATATCTATATGTGTGTGTCTATATTTTTGTTTGTATGTATGTATGTATGTATGTATGTATGTATGTATGTATGTATGTATGTATATCTGTCTGTATGTCTGTCTGTCTGACTGTCTGTCTGTCTGTCTGTCTGTCTGTCTGTCTGTCTGCATGCATGCATGAGAGATAGATGGTCATACAGCCAATTAGTTTTAGTGGATCGTTTATTAGAACCCGTCAATGCACATCATATAATAACAATAACTTGCTGAGTACACACGATTAAAAATGTACTTCCAAATACTTCAATTATAATGATGACAACATGAAAATATGTTTAAAATTCAGCGTACAATTGATTATATATCAGAAACACAGCTTAAAATGGCTTATCTAGACACGGTACTCGAAATTCCGATTTGACTTTAACACCTTCGTGTATATAGCTGATTCAAAGTTTGTTATTTCGCGTGAATGTATTTTAAACAGATCTCCTCTAGCCGCGCATTAGGCGATAATGCTTAGGTGTTATCCTAAAAATGATCGCTATAGAATTATTCTTGCTAAATTTCGCTGGAAAACACAAAATATGCCGTGACTAAAATGACTTTTTGTTCGTGAACGCAATGTACCAGTCTGGTTATTAGTAGAAATTAGGATTTGAGAACTAGCTGAAGACAAAACAATCGGAACAAACGAAACTTCTAGTAATTCAAATATTTATGTGTACAGTAAGATATACATGAACAGTACTAGTTGCCATCTCATTTAGGGGTGTGTGGTCCGAGGGGTGAGGGGGTACCAGTGGACAGCTGTGTTAGTGGTGTGTGGCCCGGGGGGGGGGGTACCAGTGAACAGCTATGTTAGGGGTGTGTGGCCCGGGGGGGTGCCATTGGACAGCTATTTTAGGTGTGTTTGGCGAGTATTGTCAACCCAAGGCACCATTTTAGACCAATTTTGACCAAAAACCAGTACCCCATTTTAGACCAGTACTGTTGATAAAAATAACATGTCACAATCGCCTGTCTATTCCCCAGCCGATCAGACCATCGACCATAGACAGAGCTGTGCAAATTTACCTTGGTTCCCACTGTTGAGTTATATTGTAGCGCGTCCTCGCCGTTGGGTTAACGTCCCACAGGATGCGAATAAAACGATAACTAATCGCCTACAATTCAACACATCAGCCGTACTTTATTTTCCGTCATCAGCGCACTACAGTTCACAGGTTTGCAATACCAGACCTTACATACTACGGTCTGCATACTACAACTAACTGGACCTTTCAACGCACCAGTCCGCACTACTCGACGGTTCACGCTCAACTCTCTGTAAAAACTACAAACCACATGTAAAACCTGGATATTTCCCGCCCAAACTGGCTACAATGTTACTAACTGTCCGGAGGTGACGTAGTTCTTCCGGATTGGTCCAGAAATAGTGAAAATGACCCAGCTCTACAAAGTAAAAGTACTAGCTGTCCCAATAACACAATTTTGGTCTAACAAACAGTAAATAGCAATTAATATGATAACTAAACTACTTAACAAACTTTACGAGGTGGCGGCTCGTGCTGTCACAAACATTTTGTAGAACTATGTATTTACGTCAGGAGGCCAAGTCAACATTTTGGGGCAATTAATAGAATAGTTATTATTTGGTCAAGTTCAACAGGCTACAGTTTAGAAAAAAGAATGAAAATAAAAATTAATGCTAAGTCGACCTCGCTTTAGATTCTTCTTCCCGAAAAAAAATCGCCATTGTAGACCAAATGTCGAGAAAAAGCACCCCAACCCCAAAGGACAGAACAAATACGCATAGTCAAATAAGAGGAGTAGTCCCCCGAGTGACACATATATTGGGACACCACTGGTATACTTTGAGCTTCCACACGTGTATATCTCATGTACATTTGATAACGGTTATCTAATTGTATTGTTAAGGCGATCAGACTTTGTTAGCAAGGACGAAAATGTTCGGAATAACCTTAGACTGTACACTTGATAAACTTGTTGACAAATCTAATAATTGTGTTTGATGTCGAGCACCACTGACGAACTCGGACGATACACAAACGACAACACCATTATAAAGTGTATACGGGTTAATGCTCGTACGTACGTACGTACGTACGTACGTACGTACGTACGTACATACATACATACATACATACATACATACATACATACATTTATGTTTCATTCTTATCACCAACCAGTCTCTCATGGTAAAATCTCTACTGCCTTTCTGTCTGTCTGTCTGTCTGTCTGTCTTCCTGTCTGTCTTCCTGTCTGTCTGTCTGTCTGCCTGTCTGTCTGTCTGTCTGTCTGTCTGTATGTATGTATGTATGTATGTATGTATGTATGTATGTATGTATGTTTAAAATTACAGATCGAAACCTGCGTAGATGAATGAATGAATGAATGGCCCTGAATAAACTTGTTTTAAATGACAATAAAACTGAATTAATTCATTTTCATTCGAATTTCAGATCTCATAGACCTTTATCCGGACTCCGTGTTGGAACAGAGCAATTTCTATTTTCACCCGTTGTAAGAAATCTTAGGTTTTATTTTGACAGTGTTGCTTTAGCCCATAACCAAGTTACTCAGGTCTGCAAGTCAGCCTCCTTCGCTTTACATCGCATTGGTCGTATCCGGAATGTCTTAGATAGCAAAACTACCGAACGACTAATTCACGCCTCCATAACGTCACGTTTGGACTATTGTAACAGCTTGTACATTAATCTCCCTGACTATCTCATCAACCGGCTACAACGCATACAGAACTCAGCTGCCCGGTTTGTCACTTGCACTCGGAAATTTGAACACATAATGCATGTGTCCTTGAAGAGTTACATTGGCTCCCTGCCATCCAACGAATTGATTTTAAGGTTATCATGCTCACATATAAATGTCTCCACGCTCAAGCACCAACTTATCTAACAGATAGTCTCACTGTCACCAAGCCAGGAAGACTAACACGTTCTGCAATCGCGACAAACTTGTCAAACCTCGTTATAACCGAGAATATTATGGAAAGCGGGCTTTTTCGGTAGCTGCTCCTAGATTGTGGAATTCCCTTGACCCTACTCTTCGCAATGCACCTTCTCTGTCTACGTTTAAAACAAACCTAAGAACGAACCTATTTCGGAAAGCATACTTTTCCAGTGGGGCATAGTGAAA
>NC_135567.1:9204157-9221657 GCF_964340395.1 Glandiceps talaboti | reverse complement strand
ATGATGTGATTTTGTGTAGAATGTGTCAATTGTTTTAATGTCAGGGCCCGTAATTTTCACATGAAGTTCTCTTGTCCGTCGGGAGAACGGATTTATGTTTTCACTTGTTCAGACACAAAGTTTACTTGGCAAAAGGCGTCGTGCGACGGCCTACCTGACTTATAGTATATTGAATACTGTAATATTTCATTATGATAAAATAATTGTAAATGGTATGGCATGAAACAATATACTTTGAGTATTTTTGCTGATGTTAGTTTTCGAAATTCAAATTTCAATTTCGACGGATCAGGAGAGGGTATTGTCATCACCTTGACATGTTGAAATAACAGCAGATAGGAAATTTAACTGTTTAGTCCTTGAATTTAAAAAATCTCCAGGGGGGGGGAGGGAACTCCCTGCCGTACCCACCACCCACTTGGCTCCTTCAAACTTCAAATCAACTTTTACCGTTTACCTTTCAATTCAAGCTAAAATAATACATTATAAATGAACTGCTATCACACTATCATAGGTTTTGACAACGCTTCACACATGCATAAAAAGTGTGTTGTTTTCAGTGTCACTCAACGGTCACCCAACTCTCGTGGCCCGGGATTATTTTCGTGGCTATCCCGAAAGGGTCTATAACACATTTTCAGACGATAAAATCTTTGAAATAACAACCATTTAAATAACGTGTGCGTCTTTTGATTTACAAAATGTATATAATATGCTACAAATACACGAATCCTGTAGTTTATTGAGTGTCCGTATCGTTCAGTAAACCCTCGTGGGGTGGGATAATTTATGTTGACTTTACCTCATAAGTGACAAATTTGATAGAGAAATTAAACCTAAGCCTGAATATTCGTCGATGGAAAATAAATATTCTTAGTTACTTTTACATACGGGAGTATTCTGAATGTGTGTCTATAGACTAGGGTTCGCACGGTCCTGGAAAACCCTAGAATTTCAAACCCTCCCTAGAAACCCTGGAAAATGCACCCTAACCCTAAAAATGATCGCGATCGATTGATTGACGATCGACATTTCAGTACGTGCTCGAGCACATATTCACATGATTCACTACACTCGTTGAATAACCTTTTTACCCTTTATACTGTACCATACGAACTTTTGGTTTTGCCCTGTTCGGAGTCCATCAACGTCATATCAACGTTCTCTTGATTACATGACCTGACTATTAATTTTCAAAATTATTACATCAAGTTTCCACTTTAAACACGCCCATCTGAAGCCCTGATCGACGTGTAAACTTAACAACTGTAAATTAAAAGGGAAATGCCTGACATATTCGATGATATCGTCTAAAAATCTAATATTTTGGATAACTATCCCTTTCCCAATGATCGGTAATATCGGATAAAAGACTTCGTCTTGAAAGTCTAATATATAAGTTATTCAATGTGTTAGATATCTATCGGATAGCATCGATAACATCGATAACATTTGATAAATATGCTTCATTG
Source organism: Glandiceps talaboti (assembly GCF_964340395.1). Taxonomy (NCBI): domain Eukaryota; kingdom Metazoa; phylum Hemichordata; class Enteropneusta; family Spengelidae; genus Glandiceps; species Glandiceps talaboti. The sequence continues at coordinate 9,220,185 of NC_135567.1, read as the reverse complement.
GGAAGGAATCTCTGTCGTCTGGATAGGTATTCAAAATGTTTGTCTTTTAGACAATATTATCGGATAAAAACGCTTCATCGGGAAGAGAATTCCGTCGTCAAGTTTGTCTAAGTTTTTCAAAATGTTATATGTTTAACGATGCTATCGGATAACACCCGACACTACCGTACAGGCGTAGGCACACGTCCACACAAATGGCTGTCTGATATAGTTATTTTTCGTTGAAATAGAATTGACAAAATGCAATAACAACGTAGTACATTTTTGTAATCACATTTACATTACATTACATTACCTACATTCTTGTAGACGTAGGTATTGTTTTCAAGTTGCACTATCACCGTTTTGGTTTCTGAAGGCCAGAGTTAATATGTAGTTTATTGAATGTCATGGTGTAACTCTGTCGTTCACGCAACCCTCGTGTTGCGGGACCATATTTCCATTTTGTACTTGTTAAGGATGCATAATTTTTTTCTTGCATTCATTTAATATGACAGCTTTTATCACCACAAAAGTTAAAGGGAACACACTGAGTGCGTACGTATATATATCAAAGATAACTGTTTTTGCTGCATACTTGGTATTCACAGTATTCGGCCACTTTTTCATCTCCTCGTATCACAGGTTCACTTTTGTGACTATCGAAAAAGAGACAAGTTATGCTTTCAAAAATAAACGTTTTAAGAATCTGTGCATCTTTTTATCTCGCAAATATAATAAATAATGTAAGTTTTCTCAATACCTCACCGGCACAGACAGCATGTACATGTACATGCACATTGTACATGTACTGCGGTGCGTCAACTCGCGTGACTTGGGCCGTGTTTCGTGGCTAACCTTAAATGTCAAATCTTATGTGAGATATGATAAAACTGCTTAGTTGAAAAGGGATCTCCGTCATCTAGATAGTCTAAGTTACGAAACTGTTAGATTTTTGGACGATGTTATCGGATAAAAACGCTTGGACGGGAAGGGACCTCCGTCATCAACTTTGTTTAGTACGTTATTCAACATGTTAGATTAATTTATTTGGTCGGCGTGTAGTCATCCAGGATGCTTGCACGAAATACATTTACTACATTATTTTATACATTCACTACTTATTATTACGAATGTACATTGCATGTTTGATTTCATTATTTCAGCACAAGAAAAAAAAAACGTACCATAAATCTTAATCACTAATTCATCTGCTTTTACATGTAATACATCTAACATGACGCTGTCGTACATGGCACACATCTACATGTACACACATTTTAATTGACTGAAATGGTTGTCCGATACAATTATTTTTCGTTGAAATAAAATGGGCAAAATGCAATACAAAGTAATTTATTTTTATCTTATAAACGTAGGTATTCTTTTCAAGTCGCACTATCACATGCCAGTTTACATGAGAGTTATGTAGTGTACATGTACATGTGTATAAGATGTCACGATGTAACTCTGTCGTTCACGCAACACGTCACGCAACCCTCGTGTTGCGGGACCATATTTCCAGTTTGTACTTTGCATCTTTTCTAAGCTTTTGTCACCAAAGTCATTTTAAGGAGGAACACGCCGAGTTTGTACGTTTATCAAGTATAACAATTTTTACTTGAATATTTCGGTGTTTACATTCTTCAACCACTTTTCCCTGCCTCGTGATGCAGGGTCATTTTCATAGCTATCGTAAAGGAGACGAAGTTGGGCTTTAAAAAATAAACGTTTTAAGAATCTTTTTATCTCGCAAATATGAAATATAAGATTTCTCAACATACAGCATATACATGTAACGTGGTGTCTCTGTGCCTCTCAACTGTCATTGAACTCGAAAATCACGGAGTAACGTCTTGTGAGTGAGAGACGGCTGAGTGATACAGCCTACCCATCGAGTCTGTAGAACACTCGCCCTGGATTTGGGTCGGTCACAGAAAAATCCCTAGTTTCCAGTGGGATTCAAACCCATGACCTCCCGACTGCTACTCCTGTGCACTAACCACCATGCTACACGGAGCTGGTATATTGTACAAACTTCCTTATATACACTGTCATGTCACAGGCACTCGAATCAATATGTATGATTTTTAAAAAAAAACATGTTTTCACACACACACACACACACGCACACACACACACACACACACACACGTACGTACGTACGTACATACACACGTACGTACATACATACATACATACATACATACATACATACATACATACATACATACATACATACATACATACATACATACATACAGTACAAGACTGCAACGAAAACTGTGAAACATTTATAGGACATTTCATATATAGAGACACACAATTAGGCCGACTTCTTTTTTGTCTCGTCAAATGCCTGCTCCCGCGCCGCAAACCCATTTTAGATGTAGTAATCACGTTACTTTTGGGACGGAAAAAATCGACAATTTATGCTGCAGCTTGGATCGAATTATGAAGATTTCTCGGGTTCGATTACATTCTGGTATTTTGCTATCGACTTGTAGCAATTGTTGAGCTCCTAGTTTTATCGAGGTCCAAATCAGCAATAGAATTCGATGATCAACCCAATGCTCTCCAAAATCATTAGTAGCATTTTCACTATTGCTACTATTGTAAGACACGACGCCTATATAGCTATACTACATAAGATTTATAATAAAAAAAACAATCCATCGAACATGATAAAGTCGTCATTGAATTTGCCACTGGCTGCTATTGCTTAGTATACTACATGTAAATATACTGAGACGAAACGCTCCTCTCTATATGACGTTGTATTCCCAAACGTTAGAACAATAGGCAGTGTAACATATAACTTGTAAGTTCATGGCTGCTCGGGTCGGTCACCAATCGCCTGTTTGACTTTTTTTTTCTCACTTCTGCAATTTTGAATAGTTACCTTTGAATTTACTGGTTAAGAGTCATGTAAAGAAAAAATTTCAAGATTGTGGTATAGGGTATATAGAATCACCTTTAAAAGAGGGGGAAACACACCCGTTGATGTGTCATATCTCACACAATTCTTGAGATTAAATTAATGCCAGATTGTTTTTCGTTTGATTATATTTGCTGTGACGTAACCATAATACTATGAGTTGTAAACAGAAACATTCTTGACGTTCGACTAGCATGCATAAAATTTGAAAGGAGGACACACCGCTTCATGGATTCTACATTACACAAAAATTATATATTGGCGTTTATATTATACTTTCCGCGATTTTCGAAGAAAAATAAATATCGTAGCCCGTTCCACAAAAACAAACACAAACGCTGCCGTTTCCCGTAATTTTCTCCTACTCGGAAAGGTCACTGATTCCGTAAACAGGCTAGGCGAGCTAGACTTCACATGTGTGCATAAGATTATAAGATTTACTTATTGTATTAGTGGTCTGAGTTCAAACACCTTCCACCTTCCCCAGTGCTGTAACATCTTTTGCCCGTGGCATTCCTCGCTAATTCATCGTTACCAGAATTTGATTGTTTCTAAGGACGTATTATTAGGCATGCTTACGATAATTTCTTTACATGACTACGCACAGGCTTCCAATCCCTGTTACTGTCTGTACCATATATATTTTATTTGACCATTTTCGTCAGGGACGAAAATCTCTGGTTTGCGAAAGCTACTACCATCGAATACATCCAGTTGATAATATTTGTCTCTGTCACTATCTTTAAATCTCCTTCCATTGATCTGCTTCCATGCATTGAATCTAGCTCACTGTACGCCCACTACTCCATTCACCAATTGTGAGGTCATGTAATGTTATATAATGTTATGTAATGTACATTAGTCATAAAAGAAGGTTCACGTACCCAATATCTGAATACAATATTGAGGATAGCGCAACATGTTATCTGTAAAGAATAATATTTAACTCGAGAGTGTAATCACGGTGAGGGCAAATCGTATGCGGCGTCCACGATCGATATTAGACGATAAACGTAATATTTGATTGTAATACATTTGTAACATTTGATATATATGTAACAACGTCAAGTAAAATCACACGTTCGCAAACTATTCCTGGTAACATATTTTTGGTTCATCTGAAGACATTTCATCACCCAGTATCTGGGCTATTACAGATCCTGTACTTACATTCAACTAAAGTCATGATCGTACATAGCGGTAGAAACATACATATAAAGAGTACAGAGTAGAGACTGAACATCTTGAGATAGTCACAGCTCAGACCACTAAGGTCACACCAAGACAAATCACTGGGCTATCAACAATTCCATTTATCCGCATTTCTCAAGTCAAGCACCAACAACATTTCAGTGAATTTGATATTTTATTATTGTAAATGTGGTAGGCAGTGTTGTACTTACATTTGTTTCGGGTACTAGCCACGAAACACGGCCCAACTCACGCAGTAAGGTGTATTAGCTAGTTTTGAAAGTTTAGCTAGGACTTAGAAGTTTATACAGCTAAGCTAGAAGTGTATAAATCTAAACTTTTTTAAGTTTAGAAAGTTTAGCTTGAAATTTAGTCATCTAAGTTAGAAGTGTCTAACCATTATGGTCTAACTCTAATTCTAAACTTTATAAACTATCTAAAGTTTATCAACTTTAGCTCGATATTTAGATGGTCTAAATAGCGGATAAAGTTTAGACTTTATAAACTATCCACTATTTAGACCATCTAAATATCGTTATAAACTTTCTAAATTGTCCACTATTTAGACGATCTGAACTTAAATATCCCACAACGATATATCCGCTATTTAGACGATCTAAATATCGTTCTGAACTTTATAAATTATCCGCTAACTAGATGAACTGTCCCTACTGTAAAAAGTTTTACAAGGATATATCCGCCAATTATCCGATCTAAAAATCGTTGTAAACTTTAGAAAGTTTATAAACTATCCACACTTATGCCCTTTATCTGTCATAATGTTGACACATTGTTTGACATGTACGGGATTAGCACACACTTACATAACCTCTTCTCAATTATGGCATTTCTGTACTCACATATGACCCCATAAAAATTGAACTTGTATTACGTCATTCTTCTAACATTAGATTTAAACTTGCCTAGCCACTTGAAGCACTAGTGCTCCCCGCATTCAGTGTTTACATGGTTTACATTATATATGTCTTAGAATTTTAGCAACCGAGGATGGTATCGACACTTGTCTTTGTTTTCCAATGGCAAGCACGTTATCTTTGTGTGCTTTATGCAATGAAAATAGTCGACAAGATATTCTAAATTTTGAAATAGAACTTCTGCTCCAACGTTACCCTTTCGTCTCAAATTGACTCGAACTCACAAGCGTGATCATAACCGGCATATCGAAATCGACTGAAATTCTCACTACAATTCTGAGTAGAAAAACAAACACCTGTGTGCTAATGTGACGGGTATTCACATGTATATAATGGTGCATACATTACAATAATTACGCCACAAGGACGGACTTTGGACAACATTCTGGCTGTACAGTCGTAAAACCTGTCAACATTACAGTTTATCTTACAGCCAACAAATGTGTCCGAGTCATTTGCAGGCATTCGGTTGGCATACCACAGTGAGCGCAGGCTCAGTGAGTTTTGTTTACAAATATAAACAAACAAGTAAACAAACAAGTAAACAAACAAACAAACACACAAACAAAACACAAGTAAAAAAACAGACAAACAAATAAACAAGTAAACAAACAAATAAACAAGTAAACAAACGTACAAACAAACAAACAAACAAACAAATAAAGCAAACAAAAGCAAACAAACAAAGCAAACAAAAGCAAACAAACAAACAAACTAACCGACACATGAGTAGATACATACATGAGTAAACGACAACAAACAAACACTACCCCCATATATGATCTAGCGAGGTGTATTTTTGACTGATCTGAAGTCAAATTATGGCATTTTTTTCAGGATACGAAAATTATAATAGTACTCGCTTTTGGGTATGGATGTTGATCAGTCTCAACCCTTTTGGGTTATTTCCAGATGTGACCATGTGGGGGGGGGGTAGTGTTTGTTCGTTGGTTTGTTGTTGTTTACTAATGTATGTATCTACTCATGTGTCGATTAGTTTTTTTTTGTTTTTTTGTTTCTTTTGTTTGTTTGTTTGTTTGTTTATTCGTTTTGTTTATTTGTGTGTTTATTTGTTGTAGTTTTTTACTTGTTTGTGTTTTGTTTGTTTGTTTGTTTACTTGTTTGTTTATATTTGCATTAAAACTAACTGAGCCTGAGCTCCCCGTGGGCATACTTAACAACAGTATTGTACTTGGCATGCGTTTGTACTCGTTCATTGTTATTTTCAATACAATATGAGGGTTTGGGTTCTGTGTCTCCTCCTCCCCAACTGTTCCACTTTCTTTGGCTTGTTTTGATTCGTTACTACCTGGTCGTTATCTTCAGTGTGGCCACTGCAAAACGTTCATGCACGTCTTGAAAAATATTTGGCATCCACGAGGCACATTTCACAGATGTCTTTGGTGCTACACACACTGGCCTCCTTATCTTCTCATTGTCGTCGATTCAGTGACACGTTACCCTCGGCCCAGCCTGGTACATCGCAGACATGCGAAGTCCGCTAGGAAACAAAAACAAAACCACACCTTTTTATTCAAATATATTCACCATGGAAAACTCGATATCGAACGAGGAACCGTCACTCCACGTTGTAGTTACAACTAGTGACTACTAAGTACCATCTTGGAAGGAACAAGTATTCCCTCACATCTATGTATTTTCCATAGTTGTCAAAATGTATGTATATATGTATGTATGTATGCATGCATACGCACACACGCACGTACGCACGTACGTGTGTGTGTACGTACATATGTATGCATGTACGTATGTATGTATGTATGTATGTATGTATGTATGTATGTATGTATGTATGTATGTATGTATGCATTCATGCATGCGTGCATGTATGCATGTATGTATGTATGTATGTATGTATGTATGTGCGTGCGTGCGTGCGTGCGTGCGTGCGTGTGTGTGTGTGTGTGTGTGTGTGTGTGTGTGTGTGTGTGTGTGTGTGTGTGAAAACATGTTTTTTAAAAAGTCATACATATTGATTCGAGTGCCTGTGACATGACAGTGTATATAAGGAAGTTTGTACAATATACCAGCTCCGTGTAGCATGGTGGTTAGTGCACAGGAGTAGCAGTCGGGAGGTCATGGGTTTGAATCCCACTGGAAACTAGGGATTTTTCTGTGACCGACCCAAATCCAGGGCGAGTGTTCTACAGACTCGATGGGTAGGCTGTATCACTCAGCCGTCTCTCACTCACAAGACCAATGCGAATATCGGGGGGGGGGGGGCTTAGAATAATGACTCGAAAAGTCGGGGACGATTACTCACACGAGCCCATAGGTGCTGTTTGCCGGGCCTGGGTGACTCAATGATATAACCTGTGGACTGACTGGGAAAGCCTTGACAGTTCCACATCTGTAACGTGATATAGAGCGTGCAACATGGCCCTGTCGGGTAGTCCCACACCTGAATGGAACTCTGTGGAAATTCGTGTGATTGTGTGTACATGTCTGCATAACAGAAAATCGGTGGGAGGAATTCCCAGTACAAAAAGAAATTCAAAAAAGAAGAAAAAGAAGTATACAATATTGATTTCGTACCTTCGGCTCGCTGCTGAAAATTATTTCAACTTCTTCTTCACATACTCCTGCTATATATCTTCTCATTCCTCTAGTATCGTAACCAAAGTTCTCCTCCAGACAATTCTCAGACGTAAAGTACTTAAATTCAAACGCTGATCATTTAAAAGCCAGTCAACAGTACTGCCTCGCCAAAATTTGCAAATATTTTTCAACAACTGATGACCGTCTCGCTCCTCATCACATCATATGTACGTCTCATTATATACTTTAGCACATGCTTCAAAAATCATACTCCCTATTGTCACATTGATATTGTGCCCGTCTAATTAGCGGATAGTTTATATAATGTATAAAGTGTAGGTAGATATTTAGATGCCATAATTAGTGGATAACGTTTATAAAGTTGCGAACGATATTTAGATGCGATAATTAGCGGATACATCCTTGTAAAACTTTTTTCGCTAGGGACTAATTAGTGGATAGTTTATAAGTTTAGAACATACATATCCGCTAAAGTCATGCAGTTTAGCTGCGTTTATCTAGTTTAGCTCCCACAGGTAATACATAGCTACATACCCTAGGGAAAGACACAATTCCACACGTTACTCCGTGATTTTCGAGTTCAATGACAGTTGAGAGGCACAGAGACACCACGTTACATGTATATGCTGTATGTTGAGAAATCTTATATTTCATATTTGCGAGATAAAAAGATTCTTAAAACGTTTATTTTTTAAAGCCCAACTTCGTCTCCTTTACGATAGCTATGAAAATGACCCTGCATCACGAGGCAGGGAAAAGTGGTTGAAGAATGTAAACACCGAAATATTCAAGTAAAAATTGTTATACTTGATAAACGTACAAACTCGGCGTGTTCCTCCTTAAAATGACTTTGGTGACAAAAGCTTAGAAAAGATGCAAAGTACAAACTGGAAATATGGTCCCGCAACACGAGGGTTGCGTGACGTGTTGCGTGAACGACAGAGTTACATCGTGACATCTTATACACATGTACATGTACACTACATAACTCTCATGTAAACTGGCATGTGATAGTGCGACTTGAAAAGAATACCTACGTTTATAAGATAAAAATAAATTACTTTGTATTGCATTTTGCCCATTTTATTTCAACGAAAAATAATTGTATCGGACAACCATTTCAGTCAATTAAAATGTGTGTACATGTGAATGTATAAAATAATGTAGTAAATGTATTTCGTGCAAGCATCCTGGATGACTACACGCCGACCAAATAAATTAATCTAACATGTTGAATAACGTACTAAACAAAGTTGATGACGGAGGTCCCTTCCCGTCCAAGCGTTTTTATCCGATAACATCGTCCAAAAATCTAACAGTTTCGTAACTTAGACTATCTAGATGACGGAGATCCCTTTTCAACTAAGCAGTTTTATCATATCTCACATAAGATTTGACATTTAAGGTTAGCCACGAAACACGGCCCAAGTCACGCGAGTTGACGCACCGCAGTACATGTACAATGTGCATGTACATGTACATGCTGTCTGTGCCGGTGAGGTATTGAGAAAACTTACATTATTTATTATATTTGCGAGATAAAAAGATGCACAGATTCTTAAAACGTTTATTTTTGAAAGCATAACTTGTCTCTTTTTCGATAGTCACAAAAATGAACCTGTGATACGAGGAGATGAAAAAGTGGCCGAATACTGTGAATACCAAGTATGCAGCAAAAACAGTTATCTTTGATATATATACGTACGCACTCAGTGTGTTCCCTTTAACTATTGTGGTGATAAAAGCTGTCATATTAAATGAATGCAAGAAAAAAATTATGCATCCTTAACAAGTACAAAATGGAAATATGGTCCCGCAACACGAGGGTTGCGTGAACGACAGAGTTACACCATGACATTCAATAAACTACATATTAACTCTGGCCTTCAGAAACCAAAACGGTGATAGTGCAACTTGAAAACAATACCTACGTCTACAAGAATGTGGGTAATGTAATGTAATGTAAATGTAATTACAAAAATGTACTACGTTGTTATTGCATTTCGTCAATTCTATTTCAACGAAAAATAACTATATCAGACAGCCATTTGTGTGGACGTGTGCCTACGCCTGTACGGTAGTGTCGGGTGTTATCCGATAGCATCGTTAAACATATAACATTTTGAAAAACTTAGACAAACTTGACGACGGAATTCTCTTCCCGATGAAGCGTTTTTATCCGATAATATTGTCTAAAAAACAAACATTTTGAATACCTATCCAGACGACAGAGATTCCTTCCCAATGAAGCATATTTATCAAATGTTATCGATGTTATCGATGCTATCCGATAGATATCTAACACATTGAATAACTTATATATTAGACTTTCAAGACGAAGTCTTTTATCCGATATTACCGATCATTGGGAAAGGGATAGTTATCCAAAATATTAGATTTTTAGACGATATCATCGAATATGTCAGGCATTTCCCTTTTAATTTACAGTTGTTAAGTTTACACGTCGATCAGGGTTTCAGATGGGCGTGTTTAAAGTGGAAACTTGATGTAATAATTTTGAAAATTAATTATTATTATTATTATTATTTTAATTTCTTAGAAAACGCACTACACATACGTCACAGTGCGATGTACAGAAACTCTAAAAAGAATATGCAAAATTTAAAAATACACATTGCAAGTGGTAGGGTAAAGAACACACAGTCCTGCGGTGAAATAAATGTACAGCAAAGCAAAAAACGAATCACTGATAATACATATTAAAAAGATAGGTTTTCAAACCGCGTTTAAAAGACTCAACATTCCTTGCAGTACGAATCTCTACAGGTAACTTATTCCACAGTGATGGCGCGCAAACTGAAAAGGCTCTCTGGCCGTATGTCTTACTGAATGTAGCGCGGGGTGGAATCAGACGTAACTTGTCTGCAGAGCGGAGATCTCTAGAAGGAACATACTGCTCTATCAGCTCTGTCAAATACACTGGTGCAAAGCCTCTGATTACTTTAAAAGTAATTAACATAACCTTGAACTTAATACGTGCTTCTACTGGCAGCCAATGTAAATCAACTAATACAGGTGTAATATGGTCAAATTTACGGGAACGACTAACTAAACGTGCTGCAGCGTTTTGAAGAGATTGCAAACGGTGAAGCTGATCTTTGTTAATTCCATACAAGAGACTATTACAATAATCTAACTGAGTTGTTACAAATGCGTGGATCAATGTCTCGGTAGTGTCCCGATCGAGAAGTTTACGGATCTTGCCAATTCTGTATAATGAGTAGTGGGCTTTTCTACAAACTTGGTTTATGTGATCGGACATAGCACCATTCCTATTTAAAATCATGCCAAGATTACGGACCGAGTTCGAAGGGATGATATCAATGTCACCGATCCTTAGGCTAGACAGTTCTGTTGCATCAGGTTTCAAGCTTGACGAGAAATGGACAACTTCCGTTTTGTCATCGTTCAGAATGAGTAGATTTGACTTCATCCAGCCACGTACATCGTCGATACATTCCTCGAGAGAGGTACGTACATCATCTGGTTGCCTACAAACAACATAGACTTCGGAGTCGTCGGCATACATCATACAATCCAGACCATGACCTTCGATGATATCCTCCAAAGGTGATGTATATAGTGTGAAAAGGATTGGCCCAACATGATGAGAACGACGTCCATTTTATCGTTTAGGGCACGCATGATGTCATTATGCACCCGTAATAGGGCTGTTTCGGTGCTGTGATTAGGACGATATGCACTTTGGCGCTTTGCGAATAGATTAAACCTGGTAAGATGGCTATGTAGTTGTTGTGCAACAATTCTTTCAAGAACTTTTGAAAGAAATGGAAGATTTGACACTGGTCTATAACTCTTCAGCATATTCTTGTCAAGGTCCGGTTTTTTCAGGAGTGGCCGAATAATGGCGGATTTGAAGTGAGATGGGACAATGCCTGTCCTGAGCGAACAATTAAAAAAGTCAACCAAGAAAGGTGTGAGGGTGTTGACAGACTTCTTGATAATGTCCGATGGTAAGACATCGAGGTCGCAAGACTTCGCGGAGGATTGTTTCACGATTGTTTTAACCTGATCGGCTATAACCGGATTGAAGTCAGTGAATACATGGGGTGGTAGGGTATCGAGGGAGTCATCCTGTTGAACGACAAGTCCGTTTCGAAGCATGGCTACCTTGGACTCGAAGTAGGTGAGAAATTCTGATGGCAAGTCCGTGAGAGGGATATTATTTGGCAAGGCTTTGCTATTACTTGCATTCGCATTGGAAAGTTCACCAACGATGTTAAAAAGTTTCCTAGAGTCAGCCTCTTGGATACGACGTCGATGGTAACTAGATTTCACGTGATCACAACGACGAAAGTAATCAGATCGCATGGAGATGAAAATTTGTCGATCTATCTCAAGCTGTGTATTTCGCCATTTCATTTCTAGACGCCGTACATTTTTCCTGTGTAGTAGAAGTTCCTCAGTGTACCAAGGTGCTCGGACTTTATCGATTATTACTTTAGTCGTAACAGGGACAACTTCATCTAACACGTATGTAGCAGTCGAGTGGAAAAATTCTGATAGTATTTCAGAATAGGCGTCGCGCGGATAATCAGAGAATTTGGCTGCCAGCTTGACTTGAAAATCATTAATATTCATCTTATGATAGTTCCGGCGAGAAGTAATGACTTTGGAGTTCGGTGGACGCTGTACTTTCATGCTGAAAAGGACGAGGCTGTGATCGGAGATGAGAGAATCGTCGATACTGATAGAATGTAAAAACTGGTCAGCTGATCTTGTGATAAGCAAATCGAGAGTGTGTCCTTTGATATGTGTTGAACCATGGACATGCTGTTGCAACCCCATCGACTGGAGTAAATTTAAGAGTTTGATAGTGTCCGGTGAACTGATGTCGTCAAAGTGGAAGTTAAAATCGCCAGCGATGACAAGATGACCTGGTAAAGTTACGGCGCTTTCGAGAAGAGTTGAAAATTCGGAGATAAACTGATTTATAGTTGCAGTGTTGTTCGATGACTTTGGTGGTCGATAGATAGTGATAATGTTCAGGAGTTGACTAGATGAACGGAGAGTTGTATTTAACGATTCAAATGATTGGAATGCGCAAGAATGCTTTTCAACAACGCGAAGATTAGATCTTGTTATAACAGCCACACCACCACCCTTCCGTTTAGCCCGAGGTTGCTGGTGGATGTTGTAACCACTGATCGAAGAATGAAACTCCGCCAAAATTGGATCAGACTGACTTTTGATCCAGGTTTCTGTGATTATTAGAATGTCAAGATGTTTCTCGACTAAGGTTGTTACCATGGCAGCGATTTTCCCGGTCATAGTCAGGTCATGTAATCAAGAGAACGTTGATATGACGTTGATGGACTCCGAACAGGGCAAAACCAAAAGTTCGTATGGTACAGTATAAAGGGTAAAAAGGTTATTCAACGAGTGTAGTGAATCATGTGAATATGTGCTCGAGCACGTACTGAAATGTCGATCGCCAATCAATCGATCGCGATCATTTTTAGGGTTAGGGTGCATTTTCCAGGGTTTCTAGGGAGGGTTTGAAATTCTAGGGTTTTCCAGGACCGTGCGAACCCTAGTCTATAGACACACATTCAGAATACTCCCGTATGTAAAAAGAAACTAAGAATATTTATTTTCCATCGACGAATATTCAGGCTTAGGTTTAATTTCTCTATCAAATTTGTCACTTATGAGGTAAAGTCAACATAAATTATCCCACCCCACGAGGGTTTACTGAACGATACGGACACTCAATAAACTACAGGATTCGTGTATTTGTAGCATATTATATACATTTTGTAAATCAAAAGACGCACACGTTATTTAAATGGTTGTTATTTCAAAGATTTTATCGTCTGAAAATGTGTTATAGACCCTTTCGGGATAGCCACGAAAATAATCCCGGGCCACGAGAGTTGGGTGACCGTTGAGTGACACTGAAAACAACACACTTTTTATGCATGTGTGAAGCGTTGTCAAAACCTATGATAGTGTGATAGCAGTTCATTTATAATGTATTATTTTAGCTCATCACATTCCACTACTGGACAGCAGATACAATTAACTAGTTCCACTTCTGACATAAATACTGGATCATATTTGGTATGACTTGACATCGACGTATTACATGGATAGCTATTAAAGTCCTCCTTGCATGACCTCACTATTAAAGTGAAGACATGGTACACGCGTGTCATGATCACATGTACATGTTGTATTGTGGCGTACATTGTACATGTATAAGTGACGTGAGGAAGTTGTTGTAACGATAGCTAGACTACAAGCACTTATCACACAGCAGCAATTGTAATTTATCTAAACGTATTATGTTCAATTTCGTTCAAGTTATTAAGTTCTTTAAGAAATTGCTCAGCCCCATGACCTTTGAATACTGGTCAATTTGTGACAGTTGTAAAATTATTTTGTCATCAGCTTTGTACATATACACTACCTGTCCTTACTTCTCATGTCGGTGACCAAGGAATCATTACTTGAAAGAATAATCATGCGAATAAGCCAACCACCAAAGCCATGTATCAATTTGTAACAGCGCAAACTGTCAATATGACAATTTAGACAATGTACCGTACGTAAACTTAGACGTCCGTTATGTACATGTACATGTACATGTAGTCTATCTGCTAGACCTCGGATGTTCTTCACATAGAATACGACACACGACCGAACATCGCATGTTTGGGCAAGCCCTCACTGCGAACTTCGTTCGCTTATACTATCGAAAGAAAGCCCGAACGTCTAGCAGCAAGACTCATGCATATGTACATGTACTATTTAGTTCACAACAAGTAAAACCATTTAGATTTAGTGACTAACTCAACCAAAAATGCATCGAAGTCCATTTTCTTAGTACACGTTTCTTAGTTTTCTAGGGGCTTTTGCAGTAAAAAAATACACGCAAATCCTTGTACATGTGCATGTACTCTATACACGTAGTTCTAGAATAAATACTGAAAACTGTTCCAGGGATGTAACACTGCTGCCCCTCCCCCCCGGGGGGGGGGTACTCAGTGTAGTAACGGCATATATACTTGTATGTACCGCGGTTTTGACATCCCCCTCCCCTTCGACGTACATGTACAAAAGTCATGTACATGTACATGTATGGTACATTGTACGTATTTGTCCTTTTCGGGATAGCCACGAAAATAGTCCCGTGCCACATCGTTTAAAACGTTCATTTTATGGCGTGGAAAGGGTTATTTTTAGTGAATCATATTCCCAAAGACTTGCATATTATATCATATTGGAAGATAAAAAAGACATAACGCTTTCATAACGCTTATTTTACAGCCATTTAAAATCGATATGTTCATTTGTCATTTATATGCGACACTCACATTATTTAAAACGTTCATGGAATAAAAATGTGTGGCAGCCATTATCTCTTTTGGGATAAACGCAACAATGACCCCACGCGTCACGCGGGGGGATGAGTGATTTCATGATCGAATTACACCAAGACGTTAAGGCCTATTAAAAAAAATTTTGTGGTTCCGATTACGCTCAATTTTAGAATAGTTGGGGTAGATAGATTTTTTTTTTTTCATACGTGAGTGTCAAGTTCAGGTAGTTATGTTTTCCGCTGTCTCCATATGGTCTCTGTGTTATTGGTTTCTTCCCATCAGATCACAGGGTAAAGGACAAATGATCAATTTTGTACTCGCGATTTTCCGGATTTCTAATATTATTTTCTGTATATTTCAAATAAAGTTTTAAATACTGTTTCCTCTCACTGTTTTTTTCTATTTCCTACCTGATATCAATGTCTTATCTGAGTTTATCAGCTTTGCATTAATTAGTAGCTTGCTAGAACAAACTCACTATTTGCCCAAATTAACGCATTATACCGTGAGTGTAAACATCTACTGATACCACTAATGGTAGCACACGGATTAAAAGACAAAAATAAGTATATGAAAAAAAAAGATTTTGTCAATTTGCTATCAACGGGAAATATCTGAGGCGACGTCATCAATAGAAATGAGCGTCACATGCATGATGGCCCGTATCAAGTTTTCCCCCTTTAAATTGAGATCGTACTTATATTCACCGACTGCAAAATGGTAACCTACATGTACATATACATATTATGATGAACGTGAGTTATATTTTATGAAGGGATAGTAGATTGTAGTCATGTGGGTTGAGTGAATAAATATATATTAAACATCAAATATATCCCGCCCACTAGCTACGGACTACTGCATTGTTTATTTACTGGTAGTGCAGAGAAAACTGAGCAGTGACGACAAAATAAATGAATTAGATGTAATTACAAATATTAACATATATCACGCTTTCTATGACTAATAAGTGTATCGATTTTACAGCGATATTTATCATGATACGCGGATAACCTTTGACACTGCTGACTTCCGTTG
>NC_135567.1:9184157-9201657 GCF_964340395.1 Glandiceps talaboti | reverse complement strand
CTGTCTGTCTGTCTGTCTATTTGTATGTATGTCTGTCTATGCATCTGGTTGGTTGTCTGCCCGCCTGAATGTCTGTGTGTCCCCCGTCCCTCCATCTGTCTCTGTATGTTTGCTGCCTGTGTGTCTGTATATTCATACACATTTGGCTTATACATTTCAGGAGTTTACATTTTTGCGTTATTGGTATATTTACTCTGTATTCCTAAGTCTGAAACTTTCGGTGAGTACTTTTGATTCATATTGACTTTATCGTTATATATTTGCTGAAGTGAAAAAAATAACAATGGCTCGAGTGTAAGGCTACTAAAAGTGGCAACATATTTTACTCACAGGGTCTGATATGGAAATGTCCTAATTCGTACGCAGAGCATTCTATGACTCAAGTTGACGTGCCAACGAAGGCGAAAGCGACTACACTTAAAATACAAACTTATTCTTACACGTACAATGCAATTTTACAATGACCTTAAGATGGTGAACCTGAGTGTTGTACAATTGTATATTGCAAGTATGCAGGAAGGAGGTGTACTTAATAATTAACAGCTACCGTGGAGAGAAAGAAATTTCTCAATTATACACACGTGTTCTTTCGTTGGGGTCATTGCCAAAGACGACCTGTCAACAAATTACTTTTGCAATCCGTTCAACAAGGAATAAATTTAAGTAAAGTAAAGTAAAGTTTTAGCATAGCCATTATTTATCTACCAGTCTTTGTCTATCAATCTGTCTCTGTCCCTGTCCCTCTCTCTGACTGACTTACTGACTGTCTGTCTATGTCCATGTCTGTCTGTCTGTCTGTCTGTCTGTCTGATTGTCTATCGATTTGTTTGTCTGTCGACTCGGCATGAAGGAAATTATTGACGATGGAAGGTAAAGCATGAAAATCACCCAATGACAGTAGCTAATTTTATTGGGCCAAAGGTCCGACTACAGATGGACCAGGCTACTGCACAGAAATACCAATCGCACGGACTATCAGCTTTGTAACACTAAACTCGTCAAAACTCACATACTTCAGTCGCTAACTGTCGTCCGATTCTAATGACAAACGTACACCTCCTCTTGCTGTAGGCGTTTGATACTGTTACCGTGCAGCTGTTCATAATCGTACGGAGTGGAGCGTCTTTCGTCGGCTTCACTATTTTTTACTTCATGCGTTGGTCGAATCCAAAGCTTCCTTACCAGTATTTGATGTAATTTCGCCACAATCGCCAAACAGAATATTGATTAAGATTTTAGGAGGAATTTCCTGGACCCATTGTTGAATATGGTCGGCTTCTACCACGACGACAACGTACGTACAGGATGTCAACAAGTTTTGCAACATGCATAGCAACGCTCATAGCAACGGCAAAGAAAGTAGTCCGACGTTCCCGCATGTGACCATATTTGGGAAACTGGACGGTCTGTGATATGGAAAATTACTGCCCGGCTAGAGCTCACGATTTCTCCATAGCAATACACGGAACGTGGTTATAGTTATATGATAATTAATGTTATCATTATTGTTTGGTGGTTCCGTTTGTTTAATTTCGAATGCCGTGTGCTATAAAAAAATCCCCCCCCCCAAAAAAAAAAACATACCTCAAAACAACAACAATAAGACATAAATATTGATATAAAAATGAACGACAGAACAATTGCAAATCTATACCAACAAGAATTACACTATGTTTTCTTATATTTGGAATGGTCACTATGGAAATATCCCTATTTTGTGTACATAGTGATTAGTTGGTGATAGCCAGTCGACGAACAATGACCGGTTCGTGTGTATTGTGCATCACGCCCCCAGCCAAAGGTCCTTATTGATTGCCCCACTTTGCCCATTAATATGTTACATATAAAACATACGATACGATTTATATCAAAGTGTATGTTCAACAATCGTTGTAGTATTTGCAACTCCCGCAGGGGGGGGGGGGGCTGTGCATGCTCGATTTTTTTTTCAAATGTTTTCAGAACTGGTTACTCATGTTGTCTAATAAAATCAGTATCCAGACTTCATCTCTCTGGAATTCATTCATATAAACTTGAATCATGACTTTTTTAAGTGCTGGGAGAAACCCTCTATAACAAAGACAACCGCCAGCTTGAAAATGGATTCGCCCCATGAAAACAATCAGATAGAGTTTGCTATCAACACACACATATCGTGTTGTCGACTGGCTGATTCTGCTGACCACAAATAAACCTGCGAACGACAATCTGGTTGTACATGGCTTATCTTTCTTCCTTTAACCTTAAGAAAACTGACGGTCAAACGAGAGGGAAGTTTTAATTATATAAACCCTGTCTCGTAAGTACCACATATGTATTTTATATTGAATAGTTCATAGAAATATCTACTTTAATACAATTTCAACCAACTTTTTTAACACAAAATATCAAAATGTTTGTTCCCTGGAACGTTTGTAATAATGTTTGAGCGAAAAACTGAACAATTGTTTCTATTCATGCCAAGTTCCTGGTATAGAAGTTGACAACACTGAGGGTGGAGGCTTCTGTACACTGGTATACAAGTTGACTGGTATCATACAGTGAACAGATCTGCAGTCTGAAGTGACTGGTACGTTTCAAACGGTTCAAAGTACGTAGTTGGTGGGTACCATTGAGACACGTAGGATATTTTATAGTCTAGTTCTTGACGATCGTGTTCTGATTTTAAACTTCTTGTTTTCACACATTAATGTGTGAAGAACCAGAACATGGTCGTCAGGAACTAGATTATGAAGCTAAGGGTGCAAGCTGCACAGTTTGTGTTGGAAGTAAAAGTGATGTGTGCATTCCCTCACAGAACTTGTCTGTTCACTGTGTCATGAAAAATACAGCCTGGTCCGTAGGTATAAAATCATTTATTTACAGTATGAAGGGGTTAATGACAAGAGGGCTCAACTCAATGTGTAGCACCGTTGTCAGCAACAGCTGAGTGGATCGTAAGGGTTAGGCTGATTCTTCGTTGTCAACTTTTCTACTTTCATCCTATCCTCCAAAAGTAATGGGTCAATTGACCTGAAATGTGTTGTATAGGAGTCATTTGATGAGCAGATATAAGTTTGTTCAAGACAAGTTGATTGAGGCATTAATATGAAAATTAGGTCTAAAAATAGGATATTTTTGGTAAAATGCTTCATAAAACTACAAGTCCAATTGAATTGAAATTTATCGTGTAGGTGTCATGTGATTAGCAGATTTTGGTTTGATCACGACAGTGTTATTTGGTTATCAATATGCAAATTAGGTCTTAATATATAATTATTGTCAAAAGTTTTCGAACAATATCTGCACAATAACACTTCTAGAAACATCTCACCAAATTTTAATCTCATTGACCAAGTACTTTCTGACCAAAATTTACAGTTTGATAGCACTATTCTGAAGTCTACTAACCACTTGCGTTTGAGTTTGTTTGTATAGTTCCCCTCAAATCAAATAGCAATAATTATTTATCATTAGATATCTAGTTTACTATCCTTTGTTGTTTTAATATCAGTTGCATTTCAGAAGGTATACAACCTTTACATTGTTAATTGCATAGTATGTTCATTTGGAAAAATACGTAAAACAACCTTCCTTGCTATAAGTAAATGTTCATGTAAAGATATTTATATGTACACACATTAACACATTGTTTTATTAATTAGACTCAGAAGCAGAAGTTAACGTTTCGACTCAATGTCTGTACGTGTAGGATCATTGTTCTCTATCCAAAGATGCTGAATATTCAGACTATATTACATCATTAAGTTAATCTTTGTGATCATCTCAAGTGAGAAATATGGATTTCTGGGACCGACCGGACTCTGAGGTAAATATATACCAAGACACTTATTCCATAAACAACTTCTAATCGCATCTAGAATGTATTCAATTATGAACTAAATGTGTGTTGACTTGCCTTGAAATGGAAGCTAATCAATCGTACATGTATGTGGATAGGTGTTCATCGGAGTAATACAGTTATGTATCTGACACCCTATATCTGTATTCTGACGTCTATTTCTATCATCGCCGATTTGGAGACTGTTTTACACAAATGCTAAGCATGAAACAGCGTATCTAGTGGTATATTTTATGGGAGAGTCCATGCTAACAAAGTGACATTTCTCTTAATGCATGTCGCAAAATGTTAACAACACGGTCAACAATAAATCATTGTATGACTTGATAGGAACACTTTTGTAATTTAATTTTTGTTTAAATCTCAATTGACGTTTTATTCCGATATGTCATTGTTTTCTATGGTGAGGGGTAATATTATTGTCATATTAGATCGGTGGTCTTTCCACATCATCTTGTTCTCGGCTCTAGTAATGATCTTGTTTTCACTTCGATTAGTTTAGACATTATCAAAAAATTACATCAAGTTCACTCATAAAATGTAGCGTTCATACCTAATGTATTTCATGTTAATTTGATTAAATTATGGCGAATTACAAAATTGTAATCACTTTAGTTAAATTAGTGTCGAACTATTAGGCTTGTAATGCATCATGGTCAATAATCTGTATCAAAATTATTAAAATTCCTATCAATTTACTATTACACTATACCACTATAATTCATTTAATTTAATAGGATGATTGCTAGGCTTGTTATACTATATTATAATGTCGAACGGAAAACCTCGCTATGACATTTACGATGCATCTTTATTATCATTTTAGATATTCAAGAGTGCAATAGATCAGAAGAATGCTGAAGAAGTGAAATCATTGATCAAAGCAGGCCATGATGTCAATGGCAGCATTAATGTTGGACATTGGGTAAGTTTGAAAACAAGAAGACACACTAATTATCAATGGTCTACTATAATTATGACATTTCTATTTTGTCATCTATCTGTTCGAGCATGCAAAAGTGATTCAACATAAATAATAGCGTTTTTAACAATTACCCACGAAATGACAGTTGTAGGTATCATGTTGGCAATATGTAGTACACTGAAAGAAGGACTGCTGCTATGTAATGTCATCAACAGTACTCTGTAAGACATCAAATTATTCACAGCAGATGGAAGAAGTAGATTCTGACATATTAATTTATTTTGTTTAAACGTCTGTCAATACCAATAGCCCATACAAAATGATCTCGATGTGTTTCTGAACATGACAAACTGTTTGTCATGGAACTGCGCCCTCCCCCGGCTCGCTTACATTGTTTGATAAGTAGCCTTCAGTAATTATAGGTGGGGAATGCAGGATAAATAATTAGGTGGTCACATTTTAAATGTTTGACATATTGGAGGGCAACATTTTAGAAAATGGAAATAAGTCTCAGAGGAGTGATATTGAATTATAATTTGGCGCTATGTCAGCTCAGTGGCAGGATAATATCACATATTTTCCATCCAAGGTGAAAGTGGTGATGTGATACACTGTTTTGTAAGAGGAAAAGGAAGGCAAGATAATGATGGGTGTAATGTGGTGGATCCCGGATGTTGACCTAGGTCCAGACAGTGTTGGTAGTGTGTCCATCTAGTCTTTTGGACTTCTTGTCAACAATATATTCACTGAATTTTGTTGAAATACTAATAATAAGACATTCTACATGTTAGATTAAGTCAATGTTATCTATTTCCTGATATCATGAGAGTTGGTGCAGCTAACTTAAGGACACCGTCCAAAAATCACTTTGATATTTTAGGTTTACTATGCAATGTGCGGGGTATTGCAGCTTTAAGGTCTGCAAATTAGATCCAAACACCTGAATTAATAAATATTGTGCCGTCTCATACATTGTAACAACAAAGGTGGATCGACAGCTGTGTAATAATGGGCCGACCCTCGTTAGTTCTCATCAGTTCATTAGTTTTACTTTCTTGTTCTTCTCTTAACTCTGTGTACCGGACTCACTTGGACTTCAGGCAATTAACTCGATCAGACTACATACAATGTTCATGTTTAACTTGGATATTTTAGAAGTAGCCACGGAGCAGATGGACGCCCGTTACCTTGCCTTCAGCTCGCTCGCGTCCTTCTAAATTGGATCGATCCAACTTTCTTCCAACATTAAATTCTTATAAACATTAATTATACAATACTCAAGTGATTGGATGATAATATAATAATCCGCACCATAAATAAATAAACGGAAGAGTGTTGTTGCCTTAATTCAAATCAAATAATATTGACGCATATGAAAACTAACTAAACAATGTGATCACGCCATTGTTCTTCCAACTGTCTGTAATTAGTCATTATTTGACACTGTTGATCTTATAATAACTTAATGTTTTCATCTCAGAAGAATACTATTCGCAAAATGCAAATATTTATTCTAAGTATTAACTCATGACAGCTGAGAGTTCACTGTGACCTCGCGTGACATCAAAACTATGCGAATATTAGACATTTTTATTCTGTCTTCTGTCATCGGTATCGCATTTTAAATTGCCGAAAATGTTAACTATGGAATGGAGATAGTCCATTTATTAAATTTAATAAAAGATATTCCCATGTCCATCATTGGCCATGACCATGATTTGTTTTATGATGACCCTATTTCTTTCCTTGTTCGTCATTACCAGACCGATCCACATTTTCAACTATTAAATAAAACAAATTTGCCCACCCTTTTCCGGATCTGCAAAACAAGTAAGTGTCTCGAAGTACAGTCAACGTCATCTACAGTCATGGCAACGGCTACAACACTAACAGGAAGATCTTCTTTTTTTTCAAACTTTTCATGTTTTAACTTTTTTTTTTCTAATCGACCGTCGGACCCGTGGTTGCTATGTAAAAAGTAATGAGAAACGTAAAAAAAAAATAAGATCACCCTAATAACCTTGAATAGAATGCAGTTATTTATTCATACACAAGTTTGAATTAAACATGAATGAATTTGAGTATGGATTATGGTTCTTCAATGAGAAAGTATATAGTAGTTTCGTTAGTTGATATTTGTTTAGAAATTGTGGAAATCACATTATGTTGTGATCAATCATTTAACTTATATAATGTAAATGGAGAATGGGTGTGAATCTAAGCAAGGAACGCGCTGTGAATGCTCTATAAACCGACCATTAATAATTGCGATTAGTTCTCCTATTTCAATAATATTGTCATTAAGGGAATAAAACATTCGAAAACAAGAACCACACACATGCATTTAACTTCGTATTGCACCGACATTTACAATTATCTTACCAAAGCTTTCGCCAGGTATCCACCATGGCTTCGTCAGTGTTTTCTGAAGTCACGACGCATGCGTGACTTCAGACAATTGTCCCAAATTCTCCGAAGTTGGTAAAGTCCCAGATCACGGTTCATGGATGGTTTTAAAGTCCGAATATGAATCGCTTCCTTAATCCCTCGCCTAAACCAGTCCGACTCACGATCCAAGATTGTAACATTGCCTTGGGTCGAATGAATGACCTGGGTGATCCTTGTGTAGATGTCTGGAGACTTCCAATGATGTGCAGCTCGGTCTAACATTTTCAATTATTCTGGCTGTCAGAGTCCTCTCCGTTTCTCCGATGTAGCGTTGGTGAGCAAATTTTAAATTTCGGTGCAATACGAATTTAAATACATTAATTTAGACTAAACGTTTGCTCATATGAGCTTTCATCACACTAAAAATGCAGTTATGAAATGTATCCGCATATGTTGGCGATGTGTAGTCTAGCTGTAAGTTATCACGTGACAGCATTATATTGTTATAAGAACTGCTTTGTTTCAGACGACTATTTGTTACTAGTGTAATGTGCAGACAGCGAAAAATTAAAAACTCCCACTGGTGCATTGATTAAATAGAAACTATGCGATCAGAGAACTGATTACAGTTTTTACATCCCATTAAATATCAATCGTAACGGGCTTGGGCTAACTTCTGCTATATTTTGTTCATGCCAGAGTTATGTGTGTACATTTTCCGATGTTAGAGGACGTCTCCGAAGTTCATGCACAATGACACCGGGTAATAATCACGGCGCGACAATGTGTAGAATAATCCCATCAATTCGGCCAGATTTCAATAATTTCGATTTGTTTTTTGATTCATGAAAATTATATTGTAATTTTGCCAGTGGAATTTCAAGATGTTAGTGAGTCAAACATTCCAATCAGTTTCTTCTTGATGTTTCTTCATTTTTATTTAGGAATCTTAAAAATAAAGTTCCCCGATCGATTGTTATATTTAGTGGCCAAAATATTAAAACAATATAAATAAATACATTGATTTTGTTGTAGTCGAATTGCAACGTTTTGACAAAAAAAAAAAATTACATTTCTAAGACTCCGTGAGAGGTCGATTTAAAAGAGTAATATCATAACATGAAATGCAGTGAATTAACTGTTAGTTGTGGTATGAGGAGAGGAGGTCTCACAGGAGTACAGGGAGAACAGTTTGGCAAAATATTGGGGATAATGTGGTGATATTGACTTCAGTCCTGAGGTTGTAAGCTCATCTAGTCTTGGGGAGTTCTGGCCTTCAGTTCAGCTAATGACATCTCATCACAGGCATTGATTTAATACAAGCACAAACTCACTGCGGTGCACGTGGTAATAGTGAGAAACAAACAATGTCTTCATAAACTGTCAATGTGGTGGGATCTTAATACAGAAAATATTAATGGCTCTAGTTGGATTCGAACGCAGGACCTCGTGAATATTATTTTTGATCTCAAACAATTACGCTACAGGGAGGTGGAGTTAAAAATGTATTTTATTGAAATATTTAAACGGACAGGGGGGGGGGTCATATTTTGGGGAATGCAAATGGATGGAGGGTCATTTTTATGACAATGGAATAGGGGCATTGTCACATGTAATTCCTCACATCAGGGTTGATTTACCCCGGCCCCTGGCCCTGTAATTACTTTAGGCTCCCTAATACGACCGACAAAAAGAAAAAAAAAACTTCTAACAAGAAGAGAATCTAATAGATGGGTGTACTGCGAAATGACAATCAATTAGAAGTAATTTGTTTCAACTAAAATATAGGTGAACAATACACAAGTAGGGCACTATATAGGTCACACTGGGAATGAACTTTTGACTGGGTATTTCAGACCAGAGTCCTTCAGATGTAAATGTGATGTATTATGGGACTTCGCTGAGATCATTGCATGACAGTTAACGATCGAACATTGTAGCAGAATATAAGGTGTTGGATGACATTTATAAAACAATAGGATGGAAGGACAGCCTCAGTGTGAATTTTTAGACGGTTTCATAGTGCGCCCTCATCGGTTATACGGGAATTAAAACTTTCTTGTTGTGTAAGACCATGTGAAATCAGGTATGCTTGATTTTGATGGCAAACTTGTTTTTAATTGATATATATATATATATATATATATATATATATATATATATATATATATATATATATATATTGAATCACCGTGCATTTGGCGAAAACACATTTTATGTTCAAAAGGACATAAACAAAAATATGCTGATAATACACAAACTTATACGAATTATTGTTATTCAGATCAACAATAATGATGATAACGACAATAATATTTAGCACACTGAATTTATTATAGTGAGAAAAAATAAAGAGTTTATACAATCGCACGTCATTATTTAAACTTTTGTTCTAGTTTACCTGCATTAATTAAGGACTCAGAAAAATTACACAGAATTAATGTAGTGTGGGAAATTTAAATAGTACATTCATTTCTTTTTCATCTCTTACTCTAGTCACATTCATTTGCCTAGAAAGTCAGACAAATCAAGCATTGAATTTATCAAAACAATCCACTTGAATCTAGATTAACCTTTGTTAGATTTATCATTCATTTGATTCTAGTTTAACGGTTGTTAGATTTATGTCTGGTTTATCCAATAGAACAGGGCTCGAAATACCCGGGTGTACCGTGCTACTATGCACGTTAATTTTGCCCAATGCAGGTAGATTTCAAAACAAAGGTGCACGACGTGCATGCACCTCATACATTTCTTCGGATTGACTACAAATATCTCTAAATAAGTGTTTTAGATGAACAAACTTTGGATTTTGATAGTATTAAAATGATTATATCGATATCGTGTCGGTCGATCGATCGCCTTGTCGTAAATGCGGAAGTAAAAAAAAACACATGAAACCTCATTACCTCTCGAGACTTGAAATAACGTAAAATGCGAGATATTACATCGGCAATTTTCGGTCGGTGCACTCGATCGACTCGTACTCGGTTTACATTACACATACTACATACTTGAACAATCACTGATAGGACCCCCCCCCCACGATCTAGCGATCGGCTACGTTCTCTTCGTGTTCTTTCGTCAAAAATACGTCAAACGGTCACATGTAAAGTTGTTTATTTTTGGAAATTTTACAAAATTTGACGATGTCAAAACAGCGGACCTTTCTCGACCTTGGCGTCAAGCGATCGTCTGACGAGGTTCGATCGAGGAAGTGTCACGAAAAAGACGGTTCACGTACGAGTACTAGTAGTAATAATGAAGTGATTTCTACGATGAATGCAACCGTCCCAACGGATGTGAACTTGCCGTCGACATCGAAAGAAAGTGGTAACGTGAGTGATAAAATAAATGATGATACTGGACAACCACCACTAAAGAAAAAAAAGGTCTATCGGTTTCAAAAATCTTGGCAAAAAGACAAACCATGGCTAGTTTTAGATGAAGAGAAAAAATGTATGTTTTGCAGCGTTTGTCAACAGTTTGATAAAAGTACGAAGCCAAACAAGTTTTCGTAGTCCAGGCTGCAGATCGTTTCGTTTGCACATAATAACAAGTTATGAAATAACGGATAACCATGTACAAGCTACGGCTTCGAAGCAAGCAATGGAAAGTACACCAAATGATCAACCGATCGATTGAACGATGTATAATCCGCATGGAGAGAACAGAAATTGAGTAGATGAGAGTTTGGTTTCGTATTGCATTCTACTTTGCGAAATCTGGTCGTCCATTCACCGATTTCCCCTGACAAATTCAGTTGTTAGCAACCATTAATAAAGTACCCATCACTGAAACTTATACCAGTGATAAGCAGGCAAGGTATTTCATCGATTACATTTATGAAAGTATACGGTTAGAACTAGTAAAAGAAATAAATGATTCTGAGTTTTTTGCCAGACGACCTAAAACAAGGCCATATGGACCTAGACCACAATTACAGGAGTCAGCCTGGGATGATAATGATGATGAACTTCCATATACAATGGACAAAGTGTAACTGAGATATAGTGTGCACATTGTGTGCAGGTAAATTTTAAAGTGAAGGTGCACACTGTGCACGTGGAAAAAGTTCTATTTCGAGCCTTGTCGAACCATAGCGTGTTGACCAATGCATGCTTGAACAGTACTGTTGAAATCGTACTTTGATTTCTGTGGTGGCATTAGGTGAGATCTATGAAACGAAATGATAGAGGAACATACTCGATGTGAATTTGTAGACAGTCTAATAGCTCCACTGACTCTGGCTATATTGTATACTAACTCGTACTTTGAACTAGTGAAAACTGTGTTTGTCAATGTTCCAGCAGTGTAATTCATTTGTATAGTGCGCCCTCATCGATTACACGGGACTCACTACTCTCTTGATGTATAAATCAATGTGAAATTTCAGAATAGAGTATGCTTGATTTCGATGGCAATCTTGATATATATTGAAACACCATACATATAGAGATAAAATATGTTATGCTTAAAAGGATATAGATAGACAAAACAATACGCTGATGATATACATACGTATATGAGTTATTGTTGTGACGATGTAAGATTAACAATAACGATAAGAGTATTTGGCAAGCTATGAATATATTCCAGTAAAAATAAAGTACTTATTTAATCTTACAACATTATTTAAACTTTTGTTACAGTAGAATGTTTGATCGTATTAATCAACGACTGCCAGAAAAAAATTACAGACTGAGACAGAATTAAGGTAACATGGAATAATGGTAATCAACATGGCAATCTAATTTATATTTGTACATTTCTTATTTTAGTCATATTCATTTACCTACAGAGACATAAAAATCCTTCCATCGAATTATCAAAACATCTCACTTGACTTTACATTATCAATAATGTTACTGTAATTAACATTTGTTAGATTTATGTCTGGTTTATCCAATAGAACTATACAGTGTTGACCTATGCGTGTAGATACGGTACTGCTGAAATCGTTCGTCTTCTTGTAGAGGCTGGTTCACGTGTGAATGACAAAGATCGTGTAAGTAACATAAATATTATTTTGATACATTCTAACCACATCTTCTTATTAAAATGCTTTCATCCTAACACACCTTCACTTTCTTTCATCCTAAAAATAATCCTCCTTAACGAGTTGTCAAAACCAAGCTATATCAATGCATTGGTAATATATAATTATGCAATCATTTTCAAATGTAAACCTAAGCCTCTACAAAAATCTCCAGGATTTCATTGTGCCAAATTTCTTAATATATAGTATTTTACTTTGTAAATTTTTTGCGTATAACGTTTTCTATGTGATCTTGATATTCCCACGACCTATTCAACTGAACTGAATAAATGACTCGCAATACGCTATATTTGTCTGTTCGCATGGCAACCGACGATTGGGGGCGTTGTTTATTTATGTGACGGTAGGGCTAGAATTTCAAGATTGTTGTCGCGTACATGTTGTCTACAAGGCAAACACGACCGCGTAAAATTGTTCGTTGTAAACGATTACTTCGACAAATAATTGTTACCTACGTCAGTCGTAAACGTTCAACTTACTAACAAACTTGCTAACATGCCTAATTGTTACTGCAATGCACCTGGGTGTAACTGAGCGACAGAAAAGCTTGGAAAATTCCATAGGTGAAAGGTGTCACCTTTCATCTATTTCCATTGAAATCCAAGTCCATACGACAGTGGTGGCAGTGGTGAAATTTCTGAGGAGGGAAGTATCATGACAATAAAACCAATTTTCCAGGGTTAACTCTTGTCATTCCATACGAAATCAGAGTCCAACAGAAATGCATCCCGTCCCGACTTTATTTCCCTACAACAACTGGCGAAACACGATGTTTCTTACTGCACATTCAACATTCAAGTGTCCTAGACGTCGAGTGTATGAAAATGAAGTCCTCGACGATGACGTGAAACCAGCTGCTGTGATCGACAACGATATAGACCGCGCCCCCCGATTTCATAGCAGACGACTGATGTGCGAAGTGAAATTGATAACCTAATTATATTGGGTCATTTCACCAGTCTGCAGTGCCGTAAGTGTCTGAAAGTTGAGTATTGTGTGAATCATTTTTGACTTTTTTACCCGTGAATGTCTACGCCACACTTATTCCTCTGAAGATTGTTCAGTTCAAATAAATTAAAGTAAAGTCGATACGAGATTTGATACATACTGATATTGTTACATCTACATTAACAGACATGCACACAGTGCACAAATCACATACGGAAGTGCAAATTTGCCGCCATAACAACGAAAGGCCTAGCTTGGGAAATATTTCGGAAGGCAGAATTTGCCTGCTGTCTCGATGCGATATTATTTTCTTATTAGCAGGTTGTTCACCATTTCCATCACTCCTACCTGGTTTACTAGCCGGATAAAATAAATTAATAATTTGCCGTTTACTCCCGGGGTTTACTCATACTGAAACCGGCGGTGGTTCTCCACTGTGTAGGCTATCTGTAGTATCTGCTGTACTATGTCGACATGTCAAACTATCATTATTTGAGAAGAGACGTTGGGTGTCAGGGGCAAACGGGAGTAGAGAATAAAATTTAAAAACAAAAAAATTGCAAAATCATGCCGAAATCAAAGGCTTGCCGACAGTCATGTACAAGAAGAATGGTCCTATCAAATTTGTGTAGAGTACACTGCTCATGTGAACGGTCGTCCATTGCTATCTAATGGAAGTGTCAATCAAAATTAGTGTCAACAACGTTGTCTATCTGTATGCTTTGATACATTCGGAGCCAGAGTACATCAGTCCTGACAATGTCAATCAGGATATATAGTCTACAATGTGACGTATAAATTAATACGGAAATGAGTTTCTGTTGAGTCAGCATTCAGCAACTTTAGTTACAAAATAAACACGTGTCTCGGTAATTGTCAAGTGAACTCTCAATATTGCTCACTAATTAGCTGGCAACATCGTTAAGTTGCTGTCCGGGAAATTAGTGCGATGACTGCAAACGAAATAACTTCCTGTTGGCTGCAGAAGTCGCCATTCGAATCAAGGTTATCAATCGTCACAGAGCATAGTACAACATGTCCCTCGCTAATAGTAATACACCAATGGTCCACAACAGCGAAAGAGGTAACAACTGGTGTGACTGAATTCAGAATTTGTACGAATAGTAAACACGTGGATTCACGTTGGTCGACATGTCGACGTCGAGCGTGTTGCATGGCTTGTCGAAATTTAAACTGGGCATCACCACGACGAGTGAAATTGTTAACAGAAGACGTCTTCGCTACAGCAATAAAAAAACACAAGGCAGTCTCTACAACGTCGACCATGTTGTTTACATGCGTTTACACCGACCGATAATGGTGTGTGAACACATACAGCTGATCTCCTCTGTTAACTAATTGTTCTCACCTATTAATACGCCGAAGAAAAAAACACATGAAAAAAAGCAATTTGTACATGCCTTTAGAAACAGGATAATTATTAACACCATTCTCCTTATAATGACAAAAAGTATGAAAATTGCTTGCAGTGAAACGACCTTGTCTATAGCTAAATCATTCTTGAAAATCCATTTGACCCTCAGGAAGATTATTTACAGCTGAAATATGGTCATTATTCATGATCTTTCAAATACACATCAAAGTTAGATTCAAAGCTTTTCTTTGTAATTAGAAGCAAAGTCAGCAATAGTGTTTGGCCTATGAATAGTTTCAATGTCTGGCACTGGATCAAAAGTTTGTAGGAGAAGAGAATTTATACCTACAAATGCATTGCACATAAAGGATCGTATTTCACCTGGTGTAAATTTAGGATCACTGGCTTCTTGCAAAGCATTGGCATTGATTCCCTCCTTGGTTTGTCCCAAATACACAATCTGTCAGTCCTAAATTATGTATGATGACCCCGTTCTGTATAGCTGTTGAGACTGAAAAAAAGAAAGTCATGCAGTGCTTACGCGATCCATTAACTCTAGAAAACAAAATGTTCATTGTCTACAAAAGACATGACATCAAAACAAAATAATTGACACGTTCCTAATTGATCCACAATGCTATTATACTTTTAACCCACGTTAATTGTTTCTGTTACAGCAAACAATTAAAATGTGTAAATACTCCAAAACAACTAACTAATTTTAAATTCAAATTGTGGATGTTGTATAGTATAAACATTTGTTTTAGCCAGATCTTTTAACGTTATGATGTGACCTTTTCACCCATGACTATACAGGATGTCAACACTGATACACTGTTTCATAGTCGTCGATATAATTATGATTGATAGCGTCAAACAAGGTTGTCCATAACATAACGCGATGCCACCCTGCCATGCTACACATCTTGAACAATGGAGGAAAATTCTGACTACGACACGACTCCAATTGTTCTGAGAAATATCATAATCAGAATCTCCTTGGTTATCTAAACTATTGATGTATTAGGGGAAATGTTAAAACGCGCTTTGAAGAGGAAACGTCTATGGTTCAAGTGATAAATATACACAATGTAAATTCGAACACAACAATCAAATACACATTTGATGGAAAATTAATCAACATGCACTCATTAGAAATACTTACGCGACACAGTCACATCCACCTGCGTGTAATCGTCCACCACTTTGCAATACAATCCATGTTTCGTCTTATCAGACTGATTAGTTTAACGGATAAAATTAAATTTGACGTATATAAAATGGGACCGTGACACTTGATGCATTTTCACACCGTGGACATGATCATCATCAAACATCTTGTGTCCGCTGTCTTTGCGGTAGTTTATGAGTCGCTCATCTGACAATCTACATACACTTCGTAGGTAAGCATTGATTCGAATTAAATCAATATCTGGAAGACCTTGTAATTTGTCATTCTACTATCTCACCAAACGTACATCAATGACTCCGTTTTCTCCATCTGCTTGTATTGTGCACCATTTGTTTTAGCCCACTCTCAGAGTTGTCTCGTTCAACTAACGTTCTCAAATTTAGACTAATCGCATTTGCAGCCACCGTAACAAGATCTCCCTTGGTCGCATCTGTTTCGGATATTCCCTTGCTTTTTAGAAAACCTTTGAGTCCAGGTACATGTACTTTCATTTACTTCAAATCGTCGAAGCTCGTCTCCCGTGTATCAATTTTAAAAACACCGTCTGTGATAGTCTAGCCTTACCAACAGCGCCCTTAGTCGTCGGTTACCATGGGAAACCTTGCACTTTAGAAATTGTGTGAAACTGTTTATTTTTTCATCGGTAATTTTACAGCAAATCAGTAATTGCAATTACATATTCATATTCAATAAAACTATTAAGTTATTACATTGCATGTCATCATAGGAAATGTACTATCCAATTCAAAATAAAATACGTACATGCATTTCAGCTTACACCATCAATCTAAATGTGACATTGCTCACTTTCACTAACTTCACAGCACCAACCACTGATGTATCTTACATGTAATCTGTTGATAGCTTTGAAGTCTAGAAAAATCAACGTGTGTTACAGTATATTGCGTCGATTAAAACAATTGTAAGCAATGAATGAAATATATACTGTCATGCCATCTGTGATTGCATTGGCTCCATACAGACATTAGGTATTCTTAATTTAAACAGTATCAGGTCACTGTGTAACAATACTAACTTCAACTGATATCAATCATAAACTATCATCAGAAACCGAACTTCCCATGTTATGGTTTAAACGATCAATTTTCCATCCCTAAGCATTTTTTTCTGTTTCAGCTTTATCCCATACTACCCAATTAGACAAATACTGAATAGAGTGAATATGAATCCTAATATTGATTTTAATGAACATTAACACTGATAATTTAATTACCGATTATTTCAATAATATGTGTTATTTAATGATTTAAGTACAACACAGTATAGACAAAGACCAATACTGTATGAATTCATTACAAAACTGAAAACATTATTTTAAATTCTTCCCTACTAACAGGGTGGCATAACATCGTTGTATTGGGCGTGTATTAATGAAAATGGTGATGAAGCAGCAAACATAGTACGGCTATTGATTGCAGCAGGAGGAGACGTGAATGCTACTAGTGATGTAAGTAATACCATTATACACAATTATTAAGTATAACATCAATGTAATGAATTCATTATATGTCACGTACATAGTACCACCCCATTATGCATTGTTTTCAATGGAGAAAGTGATGATGACGTAGAAATCAACCCGGCACTTTTTTCATGTTGACTGAATTCAACCTGGAACTATTTTGACATACAGAAACCAAATGAATATTTCTGTGCATCAAAATCAACATTTGTTTCTGAGGAGTAATTCTGCAATAAAACACACTCTACTACACAGACATCGAAATACTACTTTGCAACAATGTCATTTC
>NC_135567.1:8999157-9181657 GCF_964340395.1 Glandiceps talaboti | reverse complement strand
TCAGGTTATCCAATTTGAACTTTAGTATGTAACTTTTTGAAACACTTATGTGATTGTCATCAGTGTGCTAGATGAATTTTCATTTATATAAACCATTACTTCTATGAAACATATTTCTTCAGTGTGAACTTGTCAAAATAATCCACCAGATAACATGTCAAACATTTATAGAACTCAGAACCCCTTTGGGATTTACTGTTTAAAAGTAATTAAAAGTAATAATGTAAACATCGGAATGTCTTCAAAGGTCATACATGTCATGGGTCATGAAACGCTATGGAGTCGGTCATTTCCCTGATAATACAACTGATTTAAAGCTAAAAACTGGTCAAGAAATTAGGAATGCAGTATGACTTTTACCAATTTTAAGCATAATTTTGAAAATGATGGAAATATTCTGAGCTATTATTACATTGCAGCAAAATGTACCGTGTGACAGTATTAATTTTGAGCCCTGTCCCTCATCAAACCTCAACGGCTTCAGCCATGATGAAAGACACATGCTGCTCTGACGTAACAAAGGGGTTGGGTGGGTGGGTGGGTGAGAGGGGGGGGGGGTTAGACGGCGGTGTTCTGCCAAGGTTTCCAACAAGTGGGGACATGGGGACACAGGCCCCTTGGTTCCAAAAAGTGGTGTCATTTGACAGGGAGTGGGGTCAATTATTATTGTCTATGAAATATTCATATAAATTATCTCAGACCACTATAGAGATACAGTGGTCTGAGATATTCCATTACGTATAGACCATTACCTAACAACATAAAAAAATTCCATTCATAATAACAGTTCCCAGTAAGCTATTTTTTGAAAATTGTGTACTACACATTACACCTTAGAAAAAGAAAGCAATTAAGATTATGTAATTTTAAGTATATATATATATATATATGAATGATATATTGTTTAGAAAGATTGGACAGCCAGGTAGTCACAATTTTTAATCTGAATATCAATGAATAGCAGTGCTCAAATTTACAATTCCCTTTTTTCAAAATAAGTCACAGTGAACATATGATTGAATAAAAACTTTGAGAAATCCTAAACTTGTAACCACTTGTTTCATTTTTAAAATTGTTAGTACACTGCTGTGTTTATCATTCCCTCTTCAAATTCATGACATTTTGAAGAAAAAAAATCCCTGACTTTAAAAAGTACCAAATGTGAACGAAAAACTTACAAATAATAGTCAAACAAACTTTAAAATAATTTATTTTTTATTGATTAACCGTTACTGGCTGTGTATCATGATTTGGTCCTGCTATATCAAATGACAGCATAGTTAATTACGTACCGTAAACTTGCAATGATACGGAAAGCTGACACTAGGTGTCCTTGAAACTCAGAACTTGAATCTTTAACTAAAACTATCAACAAAGTCAAAGTTGGGATGCTCTGTAAATATTACATTAATTTTTTTCTGATTTGCACAACAAGTTCGTTCTTCATGTCTGACCGGGCGCACAT
Source organism: Glandiceps talaboti (assembly GCF_964340395.1). Classification (NCBI taxonomy): domain Eukaryota; kingdom Metazoa; phylum Hemichordata; class Enteropneusta; family Spengelidae; genus Glandiceps; species Glandiceps talaboti. Next base: position 9,180,192 of record NC_135567.1, on the reverse strand, counting down.
GCATCGGCGGTCTATAGCACATGCATTTGTTTCCCGAGTTATGGCTCAGAATATTTCTATCAGAATACAATAAAATGACGATAATATTGTTAATATTGACATATTAAACCAACACTATATGAAAGGGGTAAAATTACACTTGTTTCTGTGATCGCGCAGTTTCACTAAATGCGAAGGAAGACACAAGGTATGAAAGGCAGCCACCATTACCGTACGTAAACATGAACGTTCAACCGTTGTACTGGGCAAACATTTCGAAGATTTTACCTTCCATCACTTCCTGCTTCCCAAATTTAATAATCTTCCGATAAATCGCGTCGTTGTTACAATCGGACCACGCTTACCAAAGATATCAACGGATTTCTAACGCCATGAAGGGGAATTGGAGCAGATAAATTTTTTCTAACTACCTTCCGAGAACGTGATTGGATATCGATGTTTACATGTTAAATGGAGAGCCGTTATCGGCCGTAACATGTGCTGCTGTTACATAAAGGGCTAGGACAATATGCAAAATAGGTAGTTAGAAAAAAATTATCTGCCTTCGCATTTAGTGAAACTGCGCGATCACAGAAACAAGTGTAATTTTACCCCTTTCATATAGTGTTGGTTTAATATGTCAATATTAACAATATTATCGTCATTTTATTGTATTCTGATAGAAATATTCTGAGCCATAACTCGGGAAACAAATGCCTGTGGTCTATAGTGGCCATGCCCGTGATTACGCATTGATTCAGTGCCCAACATTCACATGTGTCACTAGCACTGTCAACATCATGCAACACGATCCCCTAACACAGCTTTTTCGGAATCAAAATACACATGTACTCATTTAATTTAACCCATCAACAAATGAAAATCACAACCTGTCCCATAAACTTGGTTCACGAAGGCTTCTGAGCTGTGGCATGACAGATAGATGTTCCGGTAGCAAGTTCAGTGTTTCGCCCACGTCAGTGATTAGGTCAGAGGTCACGAAAGTTACAGTAGACAAAACATGTGACGAGAGACGTCCATTTCGACGTCTCATCTAATCCCTCTAATATTTTAATTTGTAGATTAAGTTTATCAAAGTTGATCTTTTTGTGGCATTTTTTATGTTAACAATAGAACTGCGCGTTGTCACTGTATCTTATATGATGTCAACAAAACTTTCCCTTACGCAGTCAGTATACTTCTTGTGGGATTCACGTCGAGTCAGAGCCTGGCCTGGTCCGGCCGTGGACTTAGATAATTTTGATGTCTGCCGTAAAATGAATGCGCCAAAGCGACGCAAGGTGGGAAAATTATTGCTTCATTTGTAATTTTAGGGGGCCAATGTCGCAAGGTCGTGGCCTCGGCAGAACTGGCCTAAGACGCCATGGGGAACCTTACAAATTTGCTGTGCTCAGGGGTCGGTCGGAAATAAAAAAACTTTTTTTTTCTGATGTCGGAGCTGCAAATTAGGGTCGGTCGGGAGATGAGAAACAGAAAAATAAAAAGGGCCGCCCTAAGGGCAAAACCACATTTTCTGGGTCTACACACATTGTTGGAGTGTAACCTTCTAAAAGTATATTAAATTTGGCGCTTGCATTCTGAACACATTGCATATTTATCAAAGAAATCATTAATTGTGCAAATTAATCATTACATCACCAAGCTTTAAATGACACATGTACTTCTCTGTCATCAACAATACATGTACTAAATACCTATAAATCAAAGCTTGTATTCTAAAGTTATTTCCGAATATTTAAAATTTTTATTCATCCAAATTACACATCACAATTAAAAACACTACATCAATCATAAATGATTTGTTATTGTTGTTGTTCGATGTACTGAGTTAAATGAAATTTGATATTTGCATTCTTAAGATATAGCCTAATTATCGAAAATATTTGATTATGCAAATTACTCATTTGAATTAAAAAGTATACCAACAGGCTGTGTAGGATGTGTACTTTCTCGTAATTTACGTATGTGCTTACATCCCACACCGCGAAAGTAATTTTCATTGGCGCGTGAGGGCGCTCTTCCAGGGAACGGAATAAATGACTAATTGTTGTCACTGTGTTATTTCAGTCTAAAGCAGTATCATAAAGGATCGACTATTATAATTTTTCATTCCCAAAGTTCATTGAATTCAAATGTCTACTCTTAGATTCTCAGACAAAATAGAGACCACGGTCAGTGATATTTACAAATAAAATTTGAACTGTTTACTGCACAAAATTACTTAAATAAGTCGGTCTGTACAGATGAATCTAGATATGAGGAGCACCGACGTCCTAGTTATACATCATCGGAGGTTTACAACCACATCCTTAAAGACTATCCCAGACGTAGAATTCACGAAGAGAATGTTTCTACCCTAGATAGGGAACCAGACTCGTTTGGTAGGGGAATCAAAGAAGCCGTTTATATCAGAGAGAGAGAGAGAGAGAGAGAGAGAGAGAGAGAGAGAGAGAGAGAGAGAGAGAGAGAGAGAGAGAGAGAGAGAGAGAGAGAGAGAGAGAGAGAGAGAGAGAGAGAGAGAGAGAGAGAGAGAGAGAGAGAGAGAGAGAGAGAGAGAGAGAGAGAGAGAGAGAGAGAGAGAGAGAGAGAGACGGACGGACGGACGGACAGACAGACAGACAGACAGACAGACAGAGGGGGGAGGGAGGGAGGGAGAGAGTGACAGAGACAGACAGGGACAGAAAGACAGAGACAGACAGAGACATAAATTTTAAGGCATAGTCACAGCGACAGACAGACAAGAAAAGAGAGATTGTGAGGCAGACGTAAAAGTTTTAGATTTTGTTGTGGGAAAGAATTTCCAAATGTACTCCGTAAACGGACGTTTCTGAGATTGGTCTCCGCCATAAATTCTGTACGCAACCCTAGGCTATACGATAATATCAAATGCAACAATCAGATCGAACTCTACAAAACCAATGCATTCCTTGACGACTCTATCACACGAAATCCAGAAGGTTACGAGATCTTAAGGTCTATTTCGTACTATCAAGATAGAGCAGACATGTACTACTCGAGTACCAGATCTATGCGTTGCGAGTATCATTGGCAACTCCTGTGTCTGGTACAGTCATGAGCGTTACCAGTTCTGTCATGCGCTGTCGTGTGCAAGTAAAGGTCAAACCCCACTGCGTAATCTTCCTACGTCGACTGACTGACAGTTATATATTATGTATATAGCGTTTGATTACGTAATTATTGTTTGTGCCACCCCACCCCCGTGCACCCCACCCCACTCGTACGTCCATGCAGAGACCACGGTGACGAACAGTAAAACTTAAAAAGTCTTTACACAGAAAGATAGACAGGGAAAGGGAATTTCCTAGTATATTGTGTTGACATGTATTAACGTTTGATTAATAAATGCAATGTATCCTCTGTTTATTGTTTATTTGAATGGTGGTCTTTATGTGCGTCTTGCGTTTAATGTTTGCCGCAACTTGGTAATTACGCATCCAGATACATTGTACACAAAATTATATTACCAAGATGTTTTATACGTACGTTCATGCGTTCTCAGTAGTATAGCGCCACCAACATTCACGTTAACTTAAAAAGTCTTATAGTTCACTAACTGACATCTACCAATCCGACTAACGGTTGGTGTATTACCATTTGTCAGTTATTAGATATTTACACTGGTCATGGAAATATGTTACTAGTAATTTGCCAAATAGCCTACCAGTTTGATCAAGGATATTAGCTGTGCACTAATTAATTCAAAGTTGGTAAGCTACAAAGAGACAGAGAAGACGATAGTTTTGATTTAAAACTTTATCAACTAGAGATGTTATCTGATAAAAACATGAATAACATTATAAAGCTAAGAAATCGCAAAGACACCCACTATTGTTTATTAGACCTGGTGTCACCAAGGTTGGTGTGTAGGGGTGATCCTAATGTTTAAAAATGTTTTTGTTTTTTTCCATGGAAAATTTTGGTCGATCGGTCGATTTAAAAAAGTATATAAATAAAAAATCATCTTTGAATTCATGTTTCTTTGCCTCTCCTTTTCCTCCTTTCAATCATCTTTTCATTGGATTCCTAGAAACAAGCCCTTCTCAGCTTTTCTTAGGGACCGGTCAGTTTCTCCAGCCGGGGGGGGGGGGGGCGGTGGATTCTTAAATCGGGCCGACAAAAAGTCACTGACCCCCCCTATCTGTAAAACCCAAAACAGGCTGACCCCCCTATCACTTAATTCTAAAACATGATGACCCCCCCCCCCATATATGATATTCGCATGAGTGACAGGTATTTTTTGATCGTGACTCAGTGTGGACTGCTTGACTGTCTTGCATCTACTTTATAAGATCCCGGGTTTTTATATAGCACTATCATAATTATAATTATTGACTACCCAGGGTAAATATATTTGAAAAGGAGTTTAATAGCATCTTGACAGTGAAAGGTAGGGGGAAAGCTTTGAGAAGGGAATATGTACAGCTGTCATGGGGGGTCCTAGGGGGTCTCCCCCTAGAAGCCCAGGAGGTTTTTAACTCTGAAAAGTCAATATTGAGACTATTCAGACATTTTTAGAAAATCATTTCCAAGCTTTACAAGACAGCACCAACATGTAAAAAGCAACTACATAGGGTTGAAATACTTTTGAAATATACTTTGATAGCATCTTGACAGTAAGAGCGGAAGAGCTTGAGACTGGGATATGTCCACCTCATGCGGGGGGGGGGGGGGTCTGAGGGGGTCTCCCTCTAGAAGCCCTGGAGGAATTTTACTCTTATAGCCAATATTTACACTATTTAGACCCTTCAAGCAATAACTTAATCCATGCTTTACAAGACAGCAAGTATCAGAAACTATTCTTTATAACTTACACTAAGGGTTGAAATATGTTCTTAAAAAGTTAAATGGCATCATTATATACATGTAGTAAAGGTCAGCACATCTAATGGTAGTATCATTGGTAGGGGAGATTTGGAGATTAAGGCAATTTTAGACTATCTTGGCAAACATTTCACATCTTGAAAAGACAATATCATCTCAAATTAGAATAGGGTGAAAATATTTAAGAAAAGTTTAATACCATTATGACAGTAAAAAGGTTGTTGGTGCATCTGATTGTTGGTTGAATGCATGAGTGACCTCTGGGGGTGAGGAAGTCCTTGGAGTTTTCCCCCTGGCAGATATGGAGTTTTTTGCTTGAGATACTAAGGCAATGTTTAGGTTATTCATAACCTTTGAGGTAATATTTCCAAGCTTCGAAAAGCTAACGTAAATGTACGTTTTAAATGAGTTTCCTATATCACATAAAATAGACATGTAACATTAGTATAGGGGCATTAATATATGTATAATAAAGTCACCGGTATGTTAGAGAACTTTAGGTGGATATTGTGTTTTATTGTGTTTTTGTGTGGTCATTGTGTTTTAAATTGTGATTGAAGAAAAAAATCCTTTCTACAATGGCATATAGCCTTGTCTGAAATGTGGTACGTGTCAATATTTGTTCTTGTCCCTGTTTCTTACATGAATTCTTTAATATTACTTATAACTTCAAACATAACTATACATATACATATACATGTATTACCTAGCTACCACACTAGTTACAGAACATGTTATGTAAATGCTTGGCTGTTTCACAATCAATGCTTTACTTATATTGCAGTTTGGGGCAAACTTGAAGGTTTCGTAATGGCAATTTTCATAGATAGTTTATAAATGAAATTAATCTAAATTGTTCTACTCGTCATGTTATTGACACTACAAATCACCACATCTCATCAGATTCCAGTTTCTGTTATACCCTAGGTATGACCACCTAAAGTTCTCTGACATACCGGTGACTATACTATACATGCAATATTAATAATGTCCCTGTACCAATTTTACGGGCCCATTTTTATGTGACATGGGAAACTCATTTAAAACTTACATTTACGTTAGCTTTTCAAAGCTGGGAAATATTACCTCAAAGGTTATGAATAACCTAAAAGTTGCCTTAATAGAAACAAAAAACCTCCAGATCTGTCAGGACGACAACCCCCAAGGACTCCCTCAGCGCCAGAGGTCAAAGGGGGGGAGGTCAGTGAGTTTTTGTCGACCCGATCGTATTTTTCTAATTCAAAAATTGGTCTTCTAGTTCAAGTGTCGGTCTTCTAATTCAAGTGTTGGTCTTCTAATTCAAGTGTAGGTCTTCTAATTCAAAAATCGGTCTCCTATACTATACTATACTATACTATACTATACTATACTATACTATACTATACTATACTATACTATACTATACTATACTATACTATACTACATTATAGTGTAGTGTAGTGTATTGTAGTGTAGTGTAGTATAGTATTGAGGAGTGTTGTATTTCCGTATTTGTTTGCCCAGAGTTTACTTGTATTGTTCATCAAATAGAGATGCCAGTATTATGATAGTGGACTCAGGTTACTAGTATTTATTTCTGTTTCATTATAGCCTCTTTTCGCCAGTTTCCAGGTGAAGAATTTAATTTTCTTTTGAAATTCTTTTTCGTTACTACATGTTCGTATGTATCTGATCGTTTGACCCTTAATGGACCCTTTGAAGACTGAGTTCGGGCGGCAGTATTACCTGTTTAAATATTGGAATGAGTTTTGATATCCAATACTTTGTGTTATTGGTGCCGTTGACATTTGTGGATTGTGATATGTTACTTCCGTATCTGAGCTTTCCAACGAAAATTTGAAAGTTGGATGTATTTGGTTTATTTTTTCACTCAGATTATTTAGTTCAACTTGGGTGCCACAAAATATCATGAAAACGCCACCCCTGAAATGTGTCCAGAGTGATATTTTATCCGTGTAGATTTCAATAATGCGACTTTCCAGTTCATGGAATGTCGGCTATTTCGGGTGATGCCCAAGAGCCAATGCACATGCATGTTTGTGTGTAGAATTCTCCTTTAAATTTAAATGTGTTTTTCGTGAGAATCACATAATAGTTTTAGGAGATGCACAGGTGGTGGTTTTGGAATGCTATAGTCGATTGTTTGTGTAACTGGCGAGTCAAGTGCTTCGACAACTGACTGCATTGCGCCAGACTGCAAAGTATGTGTGTACATACCACATGTAAAGTGACTAGTATCCAATTTTCAGGAACTACATACAGTAGCTTCTGATGCCATGTGATGATACACTTTGTGCAAGTGTGAGACATATCTCGCTGGACACCTACAAATGAGATCCCATTGGTCTTCAACACAACATACAGTCTCTATATTAACGGATCTCATCTACGAGATGCAATAACTAAACACTGGGACGTAATAGCAGACAATGAGATATGAAATCAATTATATCCAAAAAGACCAATCATAGCACAGAAGCGAAACATAAACTTAAAAGACAAATAGGTCAACACTCAATTGCAGCATTCCGAATTTAAAAATCTAGCGGAAATAAAACGAGATAATATTATAATATAGTATAGTATAGTATATAGTAGAATATAAAGTATATAGTATATAGTATATTAATAATAATAATAATAATAATAATTTATTTCTTATAAAAGAGCGCACTACACTGCGTCTCAGTGCGCTTTCCATAACAATACACAGACTGGAATTTTAAAATACAGATGTAACTTGAAAATATACAAAATATGTGTAATACGCTAGTAAAATAGATAAATGTTTGAATAAGAAAATAATGCTAATAAAAACAATGCTTACTTAAAAAGGGCGAAATTTAAGGTTGATGTAAAAAGAAAATCTGCAAAAATTCAATAAAAATGTTGTTTTAAAAGGTAAGTTTTGAGAGCGGATTTAAAATTGTCGATGGTCTTTGAATTTCTAATACCTAGTGGAAGTGAATTCCAGAGAGTGGGTGCACAGACTGAAAACGCTCTCTGACCGTAAGTTTTGTTAAAAATACCAGTGGGTCTGACTAAGAGCAGCTTTTCCGCTGAACGAAGATTTCTTGTGGGTACATATGAACTAATTATTTCTGATAAGTACAGTGGTGCCATGTGATTAATTATCTTAAAAGTTATCAGCAGAGTTTTAAATTTAATTCTAGCATCAACTGGTAGCCAATGCAAGTCAATCAGTACTGGAGTGATGTGGTCCGATTTACGTTTACAGCATACAAGACGAGCGGCGGCATTCTGAAGAGATTGTAGGCGACTTAACTGACACTTAGGTATTCCATTCAATAGACTGTTACAGTAGTCGAGTCGTGATGTCACGAATGCGTGTATCAGTCTCTCTGTGCAGGTTTTATCAAGCAGCTTGCGAATCTTGCCAATCCTATATAGGGAAAAGAACCCACTTTTGCAAATTTGACTAACATAATCAGACATAGAGCCGTCATTTCGTAAATTGACACCAAGATTTCTTACGGAAGGGGATGGAACTATGTCTGATCCACCGATTTTCAGGCTTGTCAGTTGTTCAACGTCAGTTTTTAACTTTGACGAAAACTGTATAACTTCTGTCTTGTCATCATTTAGGACTAACATATTCATTTTCATCCAGGAACGGATATCATCAACACACAGTTCTACATTCGATAAAATGTATAGTATAGTATATAGTATAGTATAGTATATAGTAAAGTATAGTATAGTATAGTATGGTATAGTATAGTATACTATATAGTACAGTATATAGTTTAGTATAGTATAGTATAGTATGGTACATGGTATAGAGCATAGTATAGTGTATAGTGTAGTCTAGTATATAGTATAGTATAGTATAGTATAGTATGGTATAGTATAGTATAGTATAGTATAGTATATAGTACAGTATAGTATAGAATAGTCTAGAATATAGTATATAGTATAGTATATAGTAAAGACAAGTATATAGTACAGTATATAGTACAGTATATAGCATAGTCTAGTATATAGTATAATATAGTATAGAATAGTATAGTATAGTATAGTATATAGTACAGGATATAGCATAGTCTAGTATATAGTGCAGTATAGTATAGTATAGTATAGTATAGTATAGTATAGTATAGTATAGTATAGTATAGTATAGTATAGTATAGCATAGTACAGTATAGTATAGTATAGTATAGTATATAGTACAGAATATATTATATAGCATAGTCTAGTATATAGTGCAGTATAGTATAGTATAGTATAGTATATAGTATAGTATAGTATAGTATGATATAGTATAGTATACTATATAGTACAGTATATAGTTTAGTATAGTATAGTATAGTATGGTACATGGTATAGAGCATAGTATAGTGTATAGTGTAGTCTAGTATATAGTATAGTATAGTATAGTATGGTATAGTATAGTATAGTATAGTATAGTATATAGTACAGTATAGTATAGAATAGTCTAGAATATAGTATATAGTATAGTATATAGTAAAGACAAGTATATAGTACAGTATATAGTACAGTATATAGCATAGTCTAGTATATAGTATAATATAGTATAGAATAGTATAGTATAGTATAGTATATAGTACAGGATATAGCATAGTCTAGTATATAGTGCAGTATAGTATAGTATAGTATAGTATAGTATAGTATAGTATAGTATAGTATAGTATAGTATAGTATAGTATAGTATAGCATAGTACAGTATAGTATAGTATAGTATAGTATATAGTACAGAATATATTATATAGCATAGTCTAGTATATAGTGCAGTATAGTATAGTATAGTATAGTATATAGTATAGTATAGTATAGTATAGTATAGCATAATATATTATAGCATAGTATAGTATAATATAGTATAGTATAATATATAGTACAGAATATAGTATAGTCTAGTATATAGTATAATACAGTATTGTATACTATACTATATAGTATAGTATAGTATAGTATAGTATAGTACAGTATAATATAGTATAGTACAGTAGAGTACAGTACAGTACAGAATAGTATAGTATATAGTACATAATATATTATATAGCATAGTCTAGTATATAGTATAGTATAGCATAGTACAGTATAGTATAGTATAGTATAGTATAGTATATAGTACATAATATATTATATAGCATAGTCTAGTATATAGTACAGTATAGTATAGTATAGTATATAGTATAGTATAGTCTAGTATAGTATAGTATAGCATAATATAGTATAGCATAGTATAGTATAATATAGTATAGTATAATATATAGTACAGAATATAGCATAGTCTAGTATATAGTATAGTACAGTATTGTATACTATACTATATAGTATAGTATAGTACAGTACAGTAGAGTACAGTACAGTACAGTATAGTATAGTATAGTACAATGTATAGTATATAGTATATAGCATAATATAGTATATAGTGTAGTCTAGTATAGTATAGTATAGTATATAGTATATAGTATAGTATAGCATAGCATAATATAATATAGCATAGTATAGTATAATATAGTATAGTATAATATATAGTACAGAATATAGTATAGTCTAGTATAGTATAGTATAATACAGTATAGTATTGTATACTATACTATATAGTATGGTATAGTATAGTACAGTATAATATAGTATAGTATAGTATATAGTACAATATATAGTATATAGCACAGTCTATTATATAGTATAGTCTAGTATAGTATAGTATATAGTATAGTATAGTATAGTATATAGTAAAGTATAGTATAGAATAGTATAGTATAGTAGAGTATAGTATAGTATAGTATGATATAGCATAGTATACTATATAGTACAGTATATAGCTTAGTATAGTATAGTATAGTATGGTACATAGTATATAGTGTAGTCTAGTATTTAGTATAGTATAGTATAGTATAGTATAGTATAGTATAGTATAGTTTAGTATAGTATATAGTACAGTACAGTATAGAATGGTCTAGTATATAGTATAGTATATAGTAAAGACAAGTATATAGTACAGTATATAGCATAGTCTAGTATATAGTATAATATAGTATAGAATAGTATAGTATAGTGTAGTATATAGTATAGTATATAGCATAGTCTAGTATATAGTGCAGTACAGTATAGTATATTATAGTATAGTATAGTATAGTATAGTATATAGTACAATATATAGTATATAGCACAGTCTAGTGTATAGTATAGTATAGTATAGTACAGTATAGTATAGTATAGTATATAGTATAGTATAGCATAGCATAATATAATATAGCATACTATAGTATAATATAGTATAGTATAATATATAGTACAGAATATAGTATAGTCTAGTATAGTATAGTATAATACAGTATAGTATTGTATACTATACTATATAGTATAGTATAGTATAGTATAGTACAGTATAATATAGTATAGTATAGTACAGTAGAGTAGAGTACAGTATAGTATAGTATAGTACAATGTGTAGTATATAGTATATAGTATAGTATATAGTGTAGTCTAGTATATTGTATAGTATAGTATATAGTATAGTACAGTAGAGTATAATATAGTATAGTATATAGTACAGTATATAGTATATAGCATAGTCTAGTATATAGCATTGTATAGTATAGTGTATAGTATAATATAGTTTATAGTATATAGTATAGTATAATGTATAGTACAGTATACAGTATATAGCATAGTTTAGTATATAGTAGAGTATAGCATGGTATAGTATAGTAAAGTATAGTGTAGTATATAGTACAGTATATAGCATAGTCTAGTATATAGTATAGTATAGAATAGCATAGTATATTAGAGTAGAGTATATAGTATAGTGCAGTGTAGTATATAGTATAGTATAGCATAGTATATAGTACATTAGATAGTATAGTCTAGTATATAGTACAGTATATAGTATATAGCGTAGTCTAGTATATATCATAGTATAGTATAGTATAGTACAGTGTATATTGTACAGTATAGTGTATAGTATAATATAGTATAGTATATAGTATAGTATAGCATAGTATAGTATAGCATAGTACAGTATAGTATAGTATATAGTACAGAATATAGTATATAGTATAGTCTAGTATATAGCATAGTATAGTATAGTATAGTACAGTGTATATTGTATAGTATAGTGTATAGTATAATATAGTTTATCATATATAGTATATTAAAATATATAGTACAGTATACAGTATATAGCATAGTCTAGTATATAGTACAGTATAGCATAGTATAGTCTAGTATATAGTATAGTATTGTATAGTATAGTATATATTTTATAGTAAAGACAAGTATATAGTACAGTATATAGTATAGTATATAGTACACGAGTATATAGCATAGTGTAGTATATAGTATAGTATAGTATAGAATAGTATAGTATAGTGTAGTATATAGTACAGTATATGGCATAGTCTAGTATATAGTATAGTATAGAATAGTATAGTATAGAATATTAGAGTAGAGTATATAGTATAGTGTAGTGTAGTATATAGTATAGTATAGCATAGCATAGTATAGTCTAGTATAGTATAGTCTAGTATAGTATATAGTACAGTCTAGTATAGTATATAGTATAGCATAGTCTAGTTTAGTATATTATAGTATATAGTATATAGCATAGTTAAATACATAGTTAATAGCATAGTGTAGTATATAGTACAGTACAGTATAGTTTAATATATAGTATATAGCATAGTATAATATATAGTATAGTATAGTATACTATAGTATATAGTATAGTATAGTATATAATATAGTATAATATAGTGTAGTATACTATATAGTACAGTATAGTATAATATACCATATACTATACAATACTATCCTATGCTATAATATATACGATACACTATACTATACTATATACTCTACTATATAATATACTATATTATACTATATACTACACTTGCCTATGTACTATGCTATATTCAATATACTCTACTATACACTACTATATTATACCATACTAAACTATACTAGAATATACTATCCTATACTATACTATACTATACTATACTATACTATACTATACTATACTATACTATACTAATTTTATACGATACTATACTTGACTATACTATACTATACTATACTATACTAATTTTATATGATACTATGCTTGACTATATACTATATACAATAGTATAGGTATGCTATAGTATGCTATACTATAACCTACACTATACTATACTATATTCCATATACTAGTATATTATACCATACTATACTATACTATACTACACGACACTATACCATATACCATATACTCTACTATACTCTATTATACTATAGTATACTTAAGCAATAAACCACACCCTGGGGATGGTATACCACTCGGTTTTGAGCAGTGAACTCAATATATTTCGTTCACTGGTCAAAACCGAGTGGTATACCATTCCCAGGGGTGGTTTATCGCTATTATATTATACCAGTATATTGAAACTGTCGGAAACAAGATATGACGCAACATTTTCTGGTTTCATTTGTGCCCCCATCCCTGCGCGGACTATAACGTTCGTAGACGAACAGTGAGAGAACATCAAAATTTGGACACGTGCCAACTATGCATTATCGCTCAGTTTAGACGCGCTAGTTCGATGCCTAGATCAATCAGATCTCTCGATTTGCGCCATCAATATACTGGACTGTATACTATACTATATACCACATACTCTACTATACTATAATCTACTACACTATACTATACTATACTATACTAGACTATACTAGATTATACTAGACTCTATACTATATACGATAGTGTAGGAATAGAATAATATTATAGTATATTATTGTACAGTATATAGTAGAGTATATTATACAGTACTGTATGGTATAGTATGCTATACTATACACTACACTATAATATACACTATACACTATATTCCATATATTCTACTATACTATAATCTACTACACTATACTATACTATACTATACTATGCTATACTAGACTCTATACTGTATACAATAGTGTAGGTATAGAATAATATTATAGTATATTATTGTACTGTATATAGTACTGTATGGTATAGTATGCTATACTATACACTACACTATAATATACACTATACACTATATTCCATATACTCTACTATACTCTAGTATATTATACTATACTATACTAGACTATACTATACTTTGCTATGCTATGCTATATACCATATGCTCTACTCTACTCTACTATACTATACTATGCTAGACTATATATGATAGTATAGGTATAGAATAATATTATAGTATTGTATTGTACAGTATATAGTATAGTACGGTATGGTATAGTATGCTATACTATACACTAAACTATACTATATTCCACATACTCTACTATACTCTAGTATATTATACCATAATATACTATACTATACTATACTATTATATACTATAATATACAATACTATACTATGCTATGCTATACTATATACCATATACTATACTTTACTATATACCATACTATATGATATACTATGCTATACTATACTACACTACACTATACTATATTCCACATACTCTACTATACTCTAGTATATTATACCATAATATACTATACTATACTATTATATGCTATAATATACAATACTATACTATGATATGCTATACTATATACCATATACTATACTTTACTATATACCATACTATATGATATACTATGCTATACTATACTACACTATACTATATACTCTACTATATTATACTATACTATACTATTCTATACTATATAATATACTATATTATAATATATACTACACTATACTATGTACTATACTATACTACACAAAATAACATATACTGTACTATACTATACTATGTACTATACTATACTACCAGTATACTATACTATATATTATACTATATAATGTACTATACTAGACTATATATAATATGTACTATATATTATAGTATAGGTATCGAATAATATAGTATAGTATTGTACAGTATATAGTATACTATACTATGTAGTATGGTATATAGTATAGTATATAGTATACTAGTAGTATAGAATAGTATAGTATAGTATAGTATAGTATGGTATAGTATAGTATACAGTATAATATAGTATAGTATATAGTACAGTATATAGCATAGTCTAGTATATAGTATAGTATAAAATAGTATAGTTTATGGTATATAGCATAGCATAGTATAGTATAGTATAATATAGTATAGTACATTGTACAATACAGTGTAGTATATTATAGTATAGTATAGTATAGTGTAGTATAGTACAGTATAGTATAGTGCAGAATAGTAAAGTATAGTATATAGTATATAGCATAATAAAATACATAGTATATAGTATAGTTTAATATATAGTACAGTACATAGCATTATAGCAATATAGCATTATAGTCTGGTATATAGTACAGTATAGTATAGTATAGTTTAGTATAGTATAGTTTAGTATATACATGCAGTATAGTATAGTATACTATATAGTATAGTATAATATAGTATAGTATACTATATAGTACAGTATATAGTATAGTCTGGTATATAGTATACTATACTATATAATAGAGTATACTATACTATATACCATATACTATACTATACTATACACTATAATTTACTATATACCATACTATATGATATACTATACTATACTTGATTTAATACTATACTATACTACACTACACTACACTATACTATATTCCATATACTCTACTCTACTATATTATACCACACTATACTATATTATATTATACTATGCTATCATGCTATACACCATATACTATACTATATTATATAATATACTATATTATACTATATACTATACTTGACTATATACGATACTATACTATACTATGCTATATACCATATACTATACTATACTCTACTATACACCATATACTATACTCTACTATACTACACTATACTATATACCATATACTATACTCTACTATACTAGACTACCATACTAGACTATATAATATAGTATAGGTATAGAATATTATAGTATAGTATTGTACAGTATATTGTATAGTACAGTATATAGTATAGTATAATATAGTATATAGTATATAGCATAGCATAGTATATAGTATATAGTCTTGTATAGTTTATAGTATAGTATCATACACTATTATAAGCCCAGTGGATGTATTTGTATTGAACAAAATGTTCACTTGGTAAGCCCACATAGGGCAAGTAAATAAATAAAACAAACTATACTATACTTTGTACTTGATCTTTTTTTCATTATCATTTGTGTCAATATGACTTGAAATGATTTAAACTTTTGAAACCCTAAAATTAGTGATACTTTTATGATATAACTAAGTTGTGTTTTACTTATGAATGGTGCTCTAAATGGCCTCCAAAAGGTGTTCATTTTTCAAAAGATCTTACCATGGGAGGGGGACACCCCCTCCCACTTGTATAGCATGCACGCATGGGCATAGCATGCACTTCTCCCGACACTTTTTCAAGTTCTCTCCCTACTTTGAAACTTACTGAAACCCCTAGGTTTACAATTATGTTAATTTCATTTCTAATAATGTACTTTATAATTAGCTGAATTAATCTATAATGATAATAGTTCACTCAATGTAAGAGATATCCTAGAACTTTTGGTTACTAAAACCATGAATATTTTGCACAGCTATGAACAGACAATCATACTTCTCATAGGGTTCCTGCCTAAAGAGCTTTATATATTGCAAGAAAGAACAAGAATATTTCTTGTCAACAGATGTGGGGGGGGGGGGCAGTGTTTTTTATTTGTCAGCAGGGGTGGGGTGAACAAGAAGTCAGCGTAAAATCTGATCGCTCCCTAAAATCAGTCTCATTCAACAACAAAAAATAAAACTGAATCAAATAAAATGAAATCATTCACCACTTACATGCTAGCTTCACTCTGTGTATAACATGTAAAATTGTCAGATATATAGAAGTCCACACTGGTTTTCTGTTCATTTTACATTTTATTACTTATTAAGTTATATGACTATATCTCTTTGCAATATCCAAAATTTTTCTAATGACAAAAGATTGTGTCTTTTAACATTCTCATTTAACAAGTGCTTGAAGTACAAATTACAAAAACACATGTGTGTTTACACCAATGAAGGGAGCCAAGAGACAAGATTAAACAAAATTCACATTTTTATACCTAATTTTCATGTCACTGATGAGATCATCATATGCTTAACACTTCTTCATCTATATACCCCAAGAGCCATTCAAATTAATTTCCAGCTCATTACTTTTGGAATTAAAGATTATTTTACCAAAAAGACACATTTTAGCCATAATTTGCATATCAATAATGGAATCATCATGTTCTGAATAATTCTTAAAGCAATAAAAAAAAATAATTGTTTGATTCCGGTTATCTAACCCTGCCTAGTTTTTCACTGCCGACCCTAACCTTTTTATTAACAAGTTCAAGAAAAAAATTGTAACATCACAAAAATTATGAAGTCTCGCAAGAATTGGTGGATGCACAAACTGACATCAATTTAAAAAGACAATATAAAACTTTTCTTCCAAAATGTAATGACTGTACATCTGATGAGAAGAAACCAAAAACAGAGAGCATATGGAGAACAATGAAAAACATAACTACCTCAGATATGAAAAAAAATATTTAGAAAAAAAGAAATATAAAATGGCATTGTAGCACAACTATTGTTTTCCAAAATACTGCCAATGGCGATGTAGCACAACTGTAGTTTTTTAAAATATTTATCCATATGCTAGTCCATTCTAAAAATAGGTGTTCATTTGTTGAATGACTATCCAGTTGCCTATCCAACCATGTTATGTTTGTCACATATGTGATTATTGGGCTGTTGCCATGGGCGGGGCCACTGTTGCTAGGGATATTTGCATACATTTTTTGAATGTTTACTAACTGCCTACCAGATGGTGTTCTTATTTAACCAAAATATACTGCCATTTGGTTGTTGCTAAGGCCATGGTCATGGTTGCTAGGGCCAATTGTGTCAAACTATTCTAAAGGAAATCTGCAGAACAACACTTCTAGAACCATCTCACCAAATTTCAGTTTCCCTGACCAAGTACTTTTTGAGATATAAATTTTTGACCAATTTACATGTTTACACCTAATTTGGATGTTACTGATGAGATCATTATATGCTTAATATTTCTTCATCTATACACCGGCAGATACATCCCTGTTAAAAGTTCAGCCCAATCTACTGAGTAGTTTTGGAATTGTAGGTTTTTAACCAAAAAGCCCTACTTTGCATATTACACATGGAAACATCATGTCATGAACAAATCTTAATTTACACACCCCTGAGAATGTTCCCACCAAATTTCAGGCCAATCTGCCCAGTAGTTTTGTAGTTTAAATTCTTTGACAAAAATCACATTTTTGACCCAAAACCCATATATCTGATGTGATCATTTTCATTTGAACAATTTCACTACTAGACATCCAATATAACATGACCACCAAGTATCAAAGAAATCGGACTGCAGTTTTCGACTAAGTTGTTTACACACACACACACACACACACACACACACACACACACACACACACACACACACACACACACTCTTCATTTCAATTGTATTAAAAATGTTCAAAATAGAGCTCATGTCCTTGTGCACAACTAATTGATTTAAGATCTAAATTTCTGTTTTACTACACATAGAGTCTGAAGTTATTTTTTTTCTCTTAGAGACGAGCAAAACAACAGCTTCTTTGAATAGGACATCTGTTATGTACTGTGTAACAAACCTGTAAGAGATAAGAAAGTTAACAAATGATTAATACATTAATTATTCAACTCTAAAACTTGCAAATATTTATGGTCAAAGTATTGGTGTAGTATTTGATCATGATTTCTTTTGCTAGTTATGTTTCTGTTAAATGAGATTTGGAAAAGAGCAAAGTTTGCAAGGCTAGATACATGTAACTCTGGTGTCCGGTCTCAGTTACATGTACATGCTAAAAATCAAAATGGCTGACATTTTTCTTATTAATTTTAGTAGTTTAATCTAAGATGGGTAGAAGTAGGTGAAAAACAGTGACAGTGTTGTTGTAGCATGAATCAATTTGGAAAGGAGTATAGTTTGTAAGGCTAGGTAACTCTGGTGTCTGGTCTCCTAGTTACATGCTAAAAATCAAAATGGCTGACATTTTTCTAATAAATTTTAGTAGTTTAGTCTAAGATGGATAGAAATAGGTGAAAAACAGTGACAGTGTTATTGTAGCATGATTCAATTTGGAAAGGAGTATAGTTTGTAAGGCTAGGTAACTCTGGTGTCTGGTCTCCTAGTTACATGCTAAAAATCAAAATGGCTGACATTTTTCTAACAAATTTTAGTAGTTTAGTCTAAGATGGATAGAAATAGGTAAAAAACAGTGACAGTGTTATTGTAGCATGAATGAATTTGGAAAGGAGTATAGTTTGTAAGGCTAGGTAACTCTGGTGTCTGGTCTCCTAGTTACATGCTAAAAATCAAAATGGCTGACATTTTTCTAATAAATTTTAGTAGTTTAGTCTAAGATGGATAGAAATAGGTGAAAAACAGTGACAGTGTTATTGTAGCATGAATGAATTTGGAAAGGAGTATAGTTTGTAAGGTTAGGTAACTCTGGTGTCTGGTCTCCTAGTTACATGCTAAAAATCAAAATGGCTGACATTTTTCTAACAAATTTTAGTAGTTTAGTCTAAGATGGATAGAAATAGGTGAAAAACAGTGACAGTGTTATTGTAGCATGAATGAATTTGGAAAAGAGTATAGTTTGTAAGGCTAGGTAACTCTGGTGTCTGGTCTCCTAGTTACATGCTAAAAATCAAAATGGCTGACATTTTTCTAACAAATTTTAGTAGTTTAGTCTAAGATGGATAGAAATAGGTGAAAAACAGTGACAGTGTTATTGTAGCATGAATGAATTTGGAAAAGAGTATAGTTTGTAAGGCTAGGTAACTCTGGTGTCTGGTCTCCTAGTTACATGCTAAAAATCAAAATGGCTGACATTTTTCTAATAAATTTTAGTAGTTTAGTCTAAGATGGATAGAAATAGGTAAAAAACAGTGACAGTGTTATTGTAGCATGAATGAATTTGGAAAGGAGTATAGTTTGTAAGGCTAGGTAACTCTGGTGTCTGGTCTCCTAGTTACATGCTAAAAATCAAAATGGCTGACATTTTTCTAATAAATTTTAGTAGTTTAGTCTAAGATGGATAGAAATAGGTGAAAAACAGTGACAGTGTTATTGTAGCATGAATGAATTTGGAAAGGAGTATAGTTTGTAAGGTTAGGTAACTCTGGTGTCTGGTCTCCTAGTTACATGCTAAAAATCAAAATGGCGGACATTTTTCCTAATAAATTTTAGTAGTTTAGTCTAAGATGGATAGAAGTAGGTGAGAAACAGTGACAGTGTTGTTGTAGCATGATTCAATTTGGAAAGGAGTATAGTTTGTAAGGTTAGGTAACTCTGGTGTCTGGTCTCCTAGTTACATGCTAAAAATCAAAATGGCTGACATTTTTCTAATAAATTTTAGTAGTTTAGTCTAAGATGGATAGAAATAGGTGAAAAACAGTGACAGTGTTATTGTAGCATGATTCAATTTGGAAAGGAGTATAGTTTGTAAGGTTAGGTAACTCTGGTGTCTGGTCTCCTAGTTACATGCTAAAAATCAAAATGGCGGACATTTTTCTAATAAATTTTAGTAGTTTAGTCTAAGATGGATAGAAATAGGTGAAAAACAGTGACAGTGTTATTGTAGCATGATTCAATTTGGAAAGGAGTATAGTTTGTAAGGTTAGGTAACTCTGGTGTCTGGTCTCCTAGTTACATGCTAAAAATCAAAAATGGCTGACATTTTTCTAATAAATTTTAGTAGTTTAGTCTAAGATGGATAGAAATAGGTGAAAAACAGTGACAGTGTTATTGTAGCATGATTCAATTTGGAAAGGAGTATAGTTTGTAAGGTTAGGTAACTCTGGTGTCTGGTCTCTTAGTTACATGCTAAAAATCAAAATGGCGGACATTTTTCTAATAAATTTTAGTAGTTTAGTCTAAGATGGATAGAAATAGGTAAAAAACAGTGACAGTGTTATTGTAGCATGAATCAATTTGGAAAAGAGTATAGTTTGTAAGGCTAGGTAACTCTGGTGTCTGGTCTCCTAGTTACATGCTAAAAATCAAAATGGCTGACATTTTTCTAACAAATTTTAGTAGTTTAGTCTAAGATGGATAGAAATAGGTGAAAAACAGTGACAGTGTTATTGTAGCATGAATGAATTTGGAAAAGAGTATAGTTTGTAAGGCTAGGTAACTCTGGTGTCTGGTCTCCTAGTTACATGCTAAAAATCAAAATGGCTGACATTTTTCTAATAAATTTTAGTAGTTTAGTCTAAGATGGATAGAAATAGGTGAAAAACAGTGACAGTGTTATTGTAGCATGATTCAATTTGGAAAGGAGTATAGTTTGTAAGGCTAGGTAACTCTGGTGTCTGGTCTCCTAGTTACATGCTAAAAATCAAAATGGCTGACATTTTTCTAACAAATTTTAGTAGTTTAGTCTAAGATGGATAGAAATAGGTAAAAAACAGTGACAGTGTTATTGTAGCATGAATGAATTTGGAAAGGAGTATAGTTTGTAAGGCTAGGTAACTCTGGTGTCTGGTCTCCTAGTTACATGCTAAAAATCAAAATGGCTGACATTTTTCTAATAAATTTTAGTAGTTTAGTCTAAGATGGATAGAAATAGGTGAAAAACAGTGACAGTGTTATTGTAGCATGAATGAATTTGGAAAGGAGTATAGTTTGTAAGGTTAGGTAACTCTGGTGTCTGGTCTCCTAGTTACATGCTAAAAATCAAAATGGCGGACATTTTTCCTAATAAATTTTAGTAGTTTAGTCTAAGATGGATAGAAGTAGGTGAGAAACAGTGACAGTGTTGTTGTAGCATGATTCAATTTGGAAAGGAGTATAGTTTGTAAGGTTAGGTAACTCTGGTGTCTGGTCTCCTAGTTACATGCTAAAAATCAAAATGGCTGACATTTTTCTAATAAATTTTAGTAGTTTAGTCTAAGATGGATAGAAATAGGTGAAAAACAGTGACAGTGTTATTGTAGCATGATTCAATTTGGAAAGGAGTATAGTTTGTAAGGCTAGGTAACTCTGGTGTCTGGTCTCCTAGTTACATGCTAAAAATCAAAATGGCGGACATTTTTCTAATAAATTTTAGTAGTTTAGTCTAAGATGGATAGAAATAGGTGAAAAACAGTGACAGTGTTATTGTAGCATGATTCAATTTGGAAAGGAGTATAGTTTGTAAGGTTAGGTAACTCTGGTGTCTGGTCTCCTAGTTACATGCTAAAAATCAAAATGGCTGACATTTTTCTAATAAATTTTAGTAGTTTAGTCTAAGATGGATAGAAATAGGTGAAAAACAGTGACAGTGTTATTGTAGCATGATTCAATTTGGAAAGGAGTATAGTTTGTAAGGTTAGGTAACTCTGGTGTCTGGTCTCTTAGTTACATGCTAAAAATCAAAATGGCGGACATTTTTCTAATAAATTTTAGTAGTTTAGTCTAAGATGGATAGAAATAGGTAAAAAACAGTGACAGTGTTATTGTAGCATGAATCAATTTGGAAAAGAGTATAGTTTGTAAGGCTAGGTAACTCTGGTGTCTGGTCTCCTAGTTACATGCTAAAAATCAAAATGGCGGACATTTTTCTAACAAATTTTAGTAGTTTAGTCTAAGATGGATAGAAATAGGTGAAAAACAGTGACAGTGTTATTGTAGCATGATTCAATTTGGAAAGGAGTATAGTTTGTAAGGTTAGGTAACTCTGGTGTCTGGTCTCCTAGTTACATGCTAAAAATCAAAATGGCTGACATTTTTCTAATAAATTTTAGTAGTTTAGTCTAAGATGGATAGAAATAGGTAAAAAACAGTGACAGTGTTATTGTAGCATGAATCAATTTGGAAAAGAGTATAGTTTGTAAGGCTAGGTAACTCTGGTGTCTGGTCTCCTAGTTACATGCTAAAAATCAAAATGGCTGACATTTTTCTAACAAATTTTAGTAGTTTAGTCTAAGATGGATAGAAATAGGTGAAAAACAGTGACAGTGTTATTGTAGCATGAATGAATTTGGAAAAGAGTATAGTTTGTAAGGCTAGGTAACTCTGGTGTCTGGTCTCCTAGTTACATGCTAAAAATCAAAATGGCTGACATTTTTCTAATAAATTTTAGTAGTTTAGTCTAAGATGGATAGAAATAGGTGAAAAACAGTGACAGTGTTATTGTAGCATGATTCAATTTGGAAAGGAGTATAGTTTGTAAGGTTAGGTAACTCTGGTGTCTGGTCTCCTAGTTACATGCTAAAAATCAAAATGGCTGACATTTTTCTAATAAATTTTAGTAGTTTAGTCTAAGATGGATAGAAATAGGTAAAAAACAGTGACAGTGTTATTGTAGCATGAATCAATTTGGAAAAGAGTATAGTTTGTAAGGCTAGGTAACTCTGGTGTCTGGTCTCCTAGTTACATGCTAAAAATCAAAATGGCTGACATTTTTCTAACAAATTTTAGTAGTTTAGTCTAAGATGGATAGAAATAGGTGAAAAACAGTGACAGTGTTATTGTAGCATGAATGAATTTGGAAAAGAGTATAGTTTGTAAGGCTAGGTAACTCTGGTGTCTGGTCTCCTAGTTACATGCTAAAAATCAAAATGGCTGACATTTTTCTAATAAATTTTAGTAGTTTAGTCTAAGATGGATAGAAATAGGTGAAAAACAGTGACAGTGTTATTGTAGCATGATTCAATTTGGAAAGGAGTATAGTTTGTAAGGCTAGGTAACTCTGGTGTCTGGTCTCCTAGTTACATGCTAAAAATCAAAATGGCTGACATTTTTCTAACAAATTTTAGTAGTTTAGTCTAAGATGGATAGAAATAGGTAAAAAACAGTGACAGTGTTATTGTAGCATGAATGAATTTGGAAAGGAGTATAGTTTGTAAGGCTAGGTAACTCTGGTGTCTGGTCTCCTAGTTACATGCTAAAAATCAAAATGGCTGACATTTTTCTAATAAATTTTAGTAGTTTAGTCTAAGATGGATAGAAATAGGTGAAAAACAGTGACAGTGTTATTGTAGCATGAATGAATTTGGAAAGGAGTATAGTTTGTAAGGTTAGGTAACTCTGGTGTCTGGTCTCCTAGTTACATGCTAAAAATCAAAATGGCGGACATTTTTCCTAATAAATTTTAGTAGTTTAGTCTAAGATGGATAGAAGTAGGTGAGAAACAGTGACAGTGTTGTTGTAGCATGATTCAATTTGGAAAGGAGTATAGTTTGTAAGGTTAGGTAACTCTGGTGTCTGGTCTCCTAGTTACATGCTAAAAATCAAAATGGCTGACATTTTTCTAATAAATTTTAGTAGTTTAGTCTAAGATGGATAGAAATAGGTGAAAAACAGTGACAGTGTTATTGTAGCATGATTCAATTTGGAAAGGAGTATAGTTTGTAAGGCTAGGTAACTCTGGTGTCTGGTCTCCTAGTTACATGCTAAAAATCAAAATGGCGGACATTTTTCTAATAAATTTTAGTAGTTTAGTCTAAGATGGATAGAAATAGGTGAAAAACAGTGACAGTGTTATTGTAGCATGATTCAATTTGGAAAGGAGTATAGTTTGTAAGGTTAGGTAACTCTGGTGTCTGGTCTCCTAGTTACATGCTAAAAATCAAAATGGCTGACATTTTTCTAATAAATTTTAGTAGTTTAGTCTAAGATGGATAGAAATAGGTGAAAAACAGTGACAGAGTTATTGTAGCATGATTCAATTTGGAAAGGAGTATAGTTTGTAAGGTTAGGTAACTCTGGTGTCTGGTCTCTTAGTTACATGCTAAAAATCAAAATGGCGGACATTTTTCTAATAAATTTTAGTAGTTTAGTCTAAGATGGATAGAAATAGGTAAAAAACAGTGACAGTGTTATTGTAGCATGAATCAATTTGGAAAAGAGTATAGTTTGTAAGGCTAGGTAACTCTGGTGTCTGGTCTCCTAGTTACATGCTAAAAATCAAAATGGCGGACATTTTTCTAACAAATTTTAGTAGTTTAGTCTAAGATGGATAGAAATAGGTGAAAAACAGTGACAGTGTTATTGTAGCATGATTCAATTTGGAAAGGAGTATAGTTTGTAAGGTTAGGTAACTCTGGTGTCTGGTCTCCTAGTTACATGCTAAAAATCAAAATGGCTGACATTTTTCTAATAAATTTTAGTAGTTTAGTCTAAGATGGATAGAAATAGGTGAAAAACAGTGACAGTGTTATTGTAGCATGATTCAATTTGGAAAGGAGTATAGTTTGTAAGGTTAGGTAACTCTGGTGTCTGGTCTCCTAGTTACATGCTAAAAATCAAAATGGCGGACATTTTTCTAATAAATTTTAGTAGTTTAGTCTAAGATGGATAGAAGTAGGTGAGAAACAGTGACAGTGTTGTTGTAGCATGATTCAATTTGGAAAGGAGCATAGTTTGTAAGGTTAGGTAACTCTGGTGTCTGGTCTCCTAGTTACATGCTAAAAATCAAAATGGCTGACATTTTTCTAATAAATTTTAGTAGTTTAGTCTAAGATGGATAGAAGTTGGTGAAAAACAGTGACAGTGTTGTTGTAGCATGAATCAATTTGGAAAAGAGTATAGTTTGTAAGGCTAGGTAACTCTGGTGTCTGGTCTCCTAGTTACATGCTAAAAATCAAAATGGCTGACATTTTTCTAATAAATTTTAGTAGTTTAGTCTAAGATGGATAGAAGTTGGTGAAAAACAGTGACAGTGTTGTTGTAGCATGAATCAATTTGGAAAAGAGTATAGTTTGTAAGGCTAGGTAACTCTGGTGTCTGGTCTCCTAGTTACATGCTAAAAATCAAAATGGCTGACATTTTTCTAATAAATTTAAGTTGTTTAGTCTAAGATGGATAGAAATAGGTGAGAAACAGTGACAGTGTTGTTGTAGCATGAATCAATTTGGAAAGGAGCATAGTTTGTAAGGTTAGGTAACTCTGGTGTCTGGTCTCCTAGTTACATGCTAAAAATCAAAATGGCGGACATTTTTCTAATAAATTTTAGTAGTTTAGTCTAAGATGGATAGAAGTAGGTGAGAAACAGTGACTGTTGTTGTAGCATGATTCAATTTGGAAAGGAGCATAGTTTGTAAGGTTAGGTAACTCTGGTGTCTGGTCTCCTAGTTACATGCTAAAAATCAAAATGGCGGACATTTTTCTAATAAATTTTAGTAGTTTAGTCTAAGATGGATAGAAGTAGGTGAGAAACAGTGACTGTTGTTGTAGCATGAATCAATTTGGAAAGGAGCATAGTTTGTAAGGTTAGGTAACTCTGGTGTCTGGTCTCCTAGTTACATGCTAAAAATCAAAATGGCGGACATTTTTCTAATAAATTTTAGTAGTTTACGCTAAGATGGATAGAAGTAGGTGAAAAACAGTGACAGTGTTATTGTAGCATGATTCAATTTGGAAAGGAGCATAGTTTGTAAGGTTAGGTAACTCTGGTGTCTGGTCTCCTAGTTACATGCTAAAAATCAAAATGGCGGACATTTTTCTAATAAATTTTAGTAGTTTACGCTAAGATGGATAGAAGTAGGTGAAAAACAGTGACAGTGTTATTGTAGCATGAATCAATTTGGAATAGAGCATAGTTTGTAAGTCTAGGTAACTCTGGTGTCTGGTCTCCTAGTTACATGCTAAAAATCAAAATGGCGGACATTTTTCTAATAAATTTTAATAGTTTAGACTAAGATGGATAGAAGTAGGTGAGAAACAGTGACAGTGTTGTTGTAGCATGAATGAATTTGGAATAGAGCATAGTTTGTAAGGCTAGGTATAACTCTGGTGTCTGGCCTCATACAAAAATGTAGTTACATTTGTACATGTTTAAAACGAAAATTGCGAACATTTTTGTAATAAATTTTAGTAGTTTAGTCTAAGATTGGTAAAGGAAGGACAAAAACAAGGAAAGAGTTGATTTAGAATCCACCAGTTTGGAAAGAGCTTGTTTTGTCAAGAATGATAGCCCTGTGAAACTTACAAGTGTGTCTCTGAATTGTCTTTTATATGCTGATGAGTCTCTACCACTAGAAATTAAAGTTGAGTTGCAAAGTTGTTTATTTAAATTACATTATTTTGTACAAAGTAGAAAATAATAATCAACATTAAGAAATCAAGGTCATATGTAAATACAGGAAATCCAAATTTTATTTTTTATAATTTTACTCTCGACAATGTAAGCCTAAGAGAATACTGTTTTCTTGGTATCATTATTTCTTCTAACAGTAAATTTAAACAAAACCTCAATAACTTGAAGTTTAAATCCACGAGAGCTCTCTTAAGTTCATGTATAACTATTTCTTCTAACTAGAGTATTTCTATTGATGTGGCTTTAGATCTCTTTGATTGTTTAATTGTTGCTATTGTGACTTACAGATGTGAAGTTTGGGGTTATGAAATTGAGAAATTTTCAGATTCTTGTTGATGTTTTTTTTTTCTTTTTATAGATTTCTACTTTGGGTTTCTTATAAGATATCAAGATGTGGTATTGTTGGAGAATTATGTCATTTCCCCACTAATTTCACTGTAATTAAACTTCTGTTAAAGTATTGGTATAGATTAATTGTCGATGGACAATTTATTGTGAGCAGCCTACATTTGTTCTATGTGTTATTCAACATGGGGTATTTATATTTTATTATTAGAAACTTACTTATATAATGAGAACAGTGTGTGGTCAAATCTTTGCAGGTTTAATTATACTAGGAAGGTTCATCATAATTTTATGACTTATGTCTAGAATTTTGTAATCATGGTACAGGGAATTACATAATGACATTAGAAGAAAAAAGTACTAATAAAAACAAAATGAGAACATTTAGATTATTTAAAACAGCTTTTGGTTTTGAGAAACATCTTCTGCAAATTAAAAATCCAGTTGGTAGAAGACTAGTGACTAAATTTAGAATTTTGGATTATAATATTTATATTGAGTTGGGGAGATGGTGTACTCCTAAGATTCCTGTACATGATGAAAGAATCTTTAAATTTTGTCAAATTATGCGGTAGAAGATGAATTTCATCATTTCATGCTTTATTCTCATTATACAAATTAAAGAAAGGCACTTATTCTTCTTCTTTTTCATTAGATAATTCAAATTTTCATTCAGTTTCTGCATATTTTGACCTCAGATGATAGACTTCCTCTTGGAAACTTTCTAGTCGATGTAAACAGTGCTCCATCAGTTGGTTAAAAGAATATATTTTAATCATTTCATTTCTGCATGTTATTTTTGTATGCTTTACCATGCATGTAAAGATTGACTGACTGTAGACACAGCTGAGAATACAGTACTACTACCAGTATCAATGTCTGTTGTTAAACTTCATGCTAGTCACTAGGAAAGCTCAGAAAACTGTCTATGTATACACAATCTTGCATGGTTCTCTTCAAAACATCGTTCATTCCAACAGCTGTGTTTATTCAAAACTCATTATATGGCCCATTTTAAACCCACAGAATGTTAATTGTACTTGTGTCAATTGCTTTGTACATTGTATTTTGAGCATAAAGATGCATTCATAATCATGTACGCATAATAAATGTTACACCTCGTTATCTTATCTTATCTTTATCTGTGTTTATGTGTTACAACTCAGAGTGAGACAATGCATAGGGATGGGTCTATACTAGCGACAAACACACTACTTTCTAAACTGCATGTCCTGCTTGATATTACGGGAAACGTTTCTGACAATGGAGAATCAGTCCCTTGTGACGTGAGCTAAGATTCTATTCAAGAATGCTATATATGATGATCATACAAAATAATGACGTTATTTGGGTATATACAATATTCAAAGTTATCGTTGCCGGCGATTGCTCCGGAATATTCAGCTGCCAATATTGATTGTTTTGTATTACGGTCGAAATAGAGTAGAATATTGCCATCATGGAATAGTGTATACTTATTAGCACACAATTACAAGTTGTTGTGATCCAGACACACGCATAGTTTTTCTAATAATAGTGACACATGTACATTTTTGTCGATGAAAGAACAGGGGTCAACTTACCGTGAAAGTTCGCACCTCTGGTTCGCACTTGCACTACGCTCTCGCGATGTATACATCTAGACTGGAACACAGACAATTCTGTGACTTGAAGGAGCACTAGCACTGCACGTGAAGTACAAGTGACACATGTGCATGATGTGAATAACTATATACACAAACAAATTGTAACGTGTGCAAAATGCGCAGGCGTAAACCCGAATATGTATTAAACCAGACACAGGCGTTGTTTACCAGTCACATGCGTTACTGGCAACTCTCATGTCTGCAAACTCGACAACGCGCGTACTGCCTCTATCAGATAGAGACGGAGAGACAGAGACTGTATGCTTCTTCAGTGCGCCCTCATTGGCCTTTTCTTGAAAAGGTACTTCGAAAGTAATGTGATGTCCGGCTTATTTCAACCGCTACTAACTTGTAATACTTGCCATCGAACCAATGTCATCACGAATATACGTGCAAGCTGAATGATCGACGTTACATCACTTTTAGGCGCTAACATGATGCAAAATTCTAAAATGCGTACTGAGAGAGCGTTCACAGAGAATTCGGCCCACTCATGTACGCCGTTAACTTCTAAAGGGCTTTGAATTTATAGATTGTGATTTTGTTATTTAATTATTTGTTACTACTTTAACTTCAAAAAATATGGTGAATGTGTGATGAGTGAACGTCATCTTCGACAAACACAATTTATTTCGAATATGATTATGACAAATCAAATTGATATCTACAGGCCACTCTATGTCACACATTCATCAAATGACACTGATTCAATATTAATACCCTGGGGTGGGGATGGAGGGGGTTACTCCCTTAGAAATTTATTAAATATGTCATTCTCGCAAAACAGAGGTTGTTATTTCTTCCGCTCCACCAGTACAGTGGGACGACGCGTTAAGAATGGTGCCGCAAAACAAACCATATTTTGCGATGATGACAATATATTCATCCAAATGGGTCACTTTTTCACAAAAGAATCCCTGAATGTGGTCAACTGTTCCTCTGAAATTCACAAATTATCGGCAACACCTCAAATTTAGAAAAATCACGACAGCATCAGACAAAAAGGACTTACTGGTAGACTTTACTTGAGAAATCCCTAACAGTCGGTCTTGTATGTGCCTTATTTATACATGGGTAAACGCCTTCAGCGTAGGCGGCACATCCCTGTCTAAACATTTCGAAGTACCCCTCTCCCATTCAATTTTATGAACTAAATGAGTCGCACGAATTGACAGAGAAAACCACAATGCAATCTAAGAAATGTTATGGGTCCCTATGAATAATACGCTCAAAACAAATGTTCTAACGTGAACAGTCTACTTACTGAGGGAGTGTACGGCGAAATAACGACCTGTTAAAAATGATTTGGTTCAACTGAAATATAGGCGAACTAAACGAGAGCAAGGCGTTGCATAGGTCTTACCAAGGATGAACATTCACTGGACATTTTCGACCAGACTCCTTCAAATATAAATGTTATTTATATTGAAGGTATTGAAAGCATGATAGTTAACATCATAGTCACATATACTATTATACACAATTAATAATTACACATTAAATACATCCTAAAGGCAAATGATGACATTCTTTTACATTCATAATCCAGTAATGGTTGCTTATCATGTGGTCAATTTATTATAAACTCATATATTTGTTTTCATCGGTATTTTAATAATATTATAGTTGTGTACAGCTTTGGTTGTCATCTCCGGATATTATGAGTAACATTGACATTGAGCCGAGGATGAGGTTTACTTCAAAATAGGAAATAAGTGTAGGCAATGAAAATGAACAGTAACACTTAAATAATAACAATGCAGTATATCTAGTCAAATAATTACTATATCGATTCATTATATTTCATAGTTAGCGTTACAATGGACATCACACGTACGAGCTATGCTCAGTATATAGCTTACGTTACAATTGTATCATCGATTAGTTTCTGAACTGAGAGAATTTTTTCCAGGATTTTGAATTAAAATGTACAGAACAAAATACGAATGCTTTCCAATGCTGAACAATAAAACAGTATTATATATGGGTAGCCCTGCTTGCAGTCGGTGCACGCGTTTCGCTCAACACCGCCCTGCAGAAAACAATATAACAAGCCTATAGTGAGTGCAAAAGCAAAATGCCTCCGCACCAATAACACGCGAATGTCATACTCAGTTATCAAATATTAACAATAGATCGAATATGTACTCATTTTACATCTCGTTGACGATAGTAGTCGCTAGTAAGATTACAAAAAGTTTCGAAATCTGAACTTTCCCAGTCCAACTGTAAAAAAAATGGCCCACCTTACAAACGTATGGAGGGCACCTGAAGTTACGATTGAACTCTTGATTTCGGGAATTTTGGTTATCGGAACTCGGACTTTTGTAGCCAAGGCGATGTAAAATTACTAAATAATCAGGTTTCGAATTCACTGCTTTCTCTTTGCAAGACGGAGAAAGATAGGGACGACTTACTCTATATGCAAGCAGGACTAGCATATCGGGAGTCGTTATATAGAAAGCGAAAGGTGACACAAATTCAACTGGTTTATTCAGGAGTCGTACGTAAACAACCTATGTCATATTGTCATTCAAAGGCTGCGACATTTGGGAGAACAACAGTCGTAATATTGATAGACAACATTTTACTATAGAAATACGCACTGGTTATTTTGCTACACCATTTGACTGACTGAAAACTTCAAACATTGCAAGAATAAATATTATTATTTTGGTTTCCGTGAACGGTCCGAAGACAAACATACACAGCGAACGTATGATTTTAGCTACTTAATTCTATCATTTCTTCTGACCATTTAAGCGGTTAACCCGTCAGAGTGGGATTAGTGTTATCATACGGTTTACAAAATAATGTAAATAAATAACAGCTCAGTATACTGAAAAGACATTTGTAACATTGTCCAAAATGTGTTCAAAATTACCCCCCCCCCTAAAAATGTGGCGCTGATATAATAAAAATAAAACTTAAAAAAACTTAGACAAAATAAGAAAAACACAATTTTTTTAACGAAAATTAAGGTAGTGAGTGTCAAATGTTCATGAAATATTGGTCACTGCACGATGTTGTTTCTTTCCAAATCATAATACTCAAGTCAACTGACAAAACAGTGTAATTTATAGAGATACAACGTATACAGGGAAATTACTGTTCCTTTGGGTGTTGGGGAGCTCTTGTAGGTAGAGGAATAAGTGACTGTGGTTACCGTTAGATTTCAGTCTAGGCTACCAACGACGGACCATTATTTTTCCCTCTTAAAACATTCCTTCAATCCAAATCTCCACTACCAAGCCATCTATACCATGTACCACTAGGACAGCAAATAAGACAAGGCCGACGTATACCCACAAGCCTGTTCTAACTACTAATGGTAATAATGCATCCACTTGTAAATCGAAGGATACTATATTACCACTCTTTAAATCACTAGTTCGTCTACCTTGACTATGCTTCCCCGGTGTGGTCCCCACATGCGAAAGGGATATCGTATTATCGGAAAAAAGTGCAGTGTGGGTTCACCAGGATGATTAAGCAGCTTAAGAGATTTTGCTATGGTGACAAACTACGGACATTGAAACTGACAAGCTTAGACATGAGATGGAACAGAGCTGATATGCTCGAAGTGTATAAACTTTCCATTGACATACTCTCGTTGACCAAGCTGTGTTTATCAAAGTATCAACTGTCACAACAAGAGGACTACATTGGATATACGTAAATATGTTTTTCAGTCATTGTATTGTGAAATTTATAGTTTACCAGAAAGTGTTTCTGCTATGTCAATTAATGATTTAAGTAATGTATTGATAACCACCTCAGTCAGGGATCTTTAAAAGCCTCAATGGATTCCAACCTCATCAACGGTATAATCAGGTATATGCGAGATAAGTATCGTGAAAACAAAAACATATATATCACCCAAACAAACAAACAAATAGACAACAACAAAAAACACAACTAACAGTTATAACGAAATGTTGACTTTAGAGGACAATATAAAGGTTGAATGCGCATTAACCATTTCATCGAAATACGACACGATCTGGCTATACATAGTGCAGATAGTGGTTGCTATAAACAGGACAAGCTTATACATAATGAAAGTGAAAATTCAAGAAGAAAACTTATGAAATGTGTTACTGGAAATAACAGATATGATAGACAATAAATTGTGTTAGATGATGAAACACTAATACTGACAGTGCAACATGTTTCGGTGTTTGCTGATCGACAGTGTATACAGAGTTATGATGAATATACATCTGAAAAATAAAGACAACAACAATAAAGGTAATGTACCTGTGGCACTGGATGTTCTGTGGAAAGAGAGAAGGAACAAACTTCTGAATATTATATCCTCCGTTTAAATAGCCAATGATTATAATTAATTTCATTTATGCAAAATGAAACTGTTTATCTGACCAACCATATTCTAAGAAATCGACCCCTTGTAAATACTTAACAGGTCAAAATGGTGTGAACTTATTTGCCTGTTTATCGCCATGCAAATCAATCTCTGCTTTTTTCAGATGATTCCTCTACGTAAAACAAACCATATATAAACATGTTGATTATTAGCGATGTATATGTCATCAAAGTATTAGTTCATTTGTTTGGTGGGATATTACTCTTGACGACTATTCCTGCTGATACAACGACGAATGAGGACCAATACAGATAATGAAATTTAAGAGACTTGTAAGAGCTCTGTGGATAATGCATTTAAAATGAAACCATTCATTCTGTTTTTGAGCACCCTGTGTCACTGATAGTCACGTGTCAGCTATTTGTTATACAATGTATTTACAGATACAGAGATTGGATATACTGTGGGTGAATGATTTACTCATCTACATTATTTGCAAATTCAAGAAATTTTACTCCTACCCCCAACGGCTTGATTTGTCAAAGTCAAAGTCTGAATCACGTGATTCATAGATTCATTGTATAAGCATCGAGTAAATACAGATAGGGTTTGCCTCAAATACTGATCACGATCATGAAATCATATATATTATGCTCTGTATTAAATTTAAGAAATCGCATTACGTGTTTCTGATATTAAACTATCACCATCGTCATATACGAGTAACCGATAAAATAATTCTTATTCAAATTGATTTAAATTTAAATTTTATACACAAACAATCGGCTGTTCTGTCTAGACAGTACTAATCGCTCCCATATTTTACAGCGTATAGACCACGGGAGCTTGAAATCTTTAGTTAAAAAGTGTCTGATGGATTGGTGTTGTTAAAATTAGGATATATTATTGAACACATGTTTAAATCAGTCAAAAGGACCAACATATTAATACAATTATGTGAAACAGTCGAAACAATTTTGGTCAGGGATCAACGAACCAGCGCTAATTTCGCACGCTGTTTCCAATCAAACAATAACGATCGAAACGTTCACTGATGATTACAATTAAAATTACGTGTTTACTTTATTCACACGTCTCAATATTTTGCCGTTTAGATCGTTATAACTTGCATTCATTCGCCAATCCTCGACAATTATTATCTGAGGGTAAAATGCTCTTGTAGTTTATAATTACAAAATCCCTGACTGACCTGAGTAATCTCATGTCTACTTTAAAGGTGAATATCGTTCAATATAGCGTTAGTTTTGTTAACGGTAAGGAATATTCATTGGAAAAATCGAAACCAAATACAGATACAAATAATATAAAGTGTCAATTCAAAATTCTAAAACGAGACAAATTGTACAAATAAGGATTGGTAGTTTAAGTTTTATTCACCAATATAATAATAATAATAAAAATTATTCTTAAAAAGATACACATACAGAATAAATGGCAAAAGGGATCAAGAAATAGCAAAGCTAGTCAAGCTTGTATCCCCTTAGTGACTAACAAGCACACTCGTACTTGTAGGTGTATATATTCGATGTTCAAGATTGCCATAGAAACTATAACAAATAAGAAACATAACAAAATGACAAAGCACAAAATAACAGTGGAACAGTAAAATTGATACACATACAATCACCACAGTTAGTTCACGAAAGAAATATAAAGTTGTACATGACATTATAGTTATACATATTCTGAGAATAACAACTCCTTCACTTTCTTTTTAAAATTCGTGCGTGAGCCAATAGACCGAATCTCAACAGGCATATTGTTCCAGGTTTTAACGCCAGAGTATGATATGGAAGATTGACCAAATGTTGTATGATTATACTCTAGAAAAAGGTTACCACTATGTCTTTGCCTTGTATCATAGGGATGATCTATAAGAGTAAAGTAATCTGTAATAGAGTGTGCAGACTTGTGATACATCAGATCATGTATAAAAGAGCTGACTGAAAATCTGTACAGTTTGAAAATATCTAGGATTTTCAGTTGTTTGAACAATGGGGCAGAATGATCCGTATACGAGCTAAACGTCATCGCACGGACTGCCATCTTTTGTGCCGTCAAAATACAATGTAAATGTGTCGAATATGCATACCCCCAAACTTCTAGACCGTAGGTAAGATGAGACTGAATAAGGGATGAATACAAGAGAATCAAAGTGTCTATTGGTAAAAAATGTCTTAGTTTGAATAGCATACCACACATCGTCTTGATTTTGCTGTGGACATGTGCTATGTGATTAGTCCACTTTAAATGTTTATCAATAAGGAGACCAACAAAAGGGACAACATCTACTTCACTAATAAAATTGCCCACAAAAGTTCAAAATGATTTAATATAAATTTGAAAAAAAAAATGTGTGCGTTAATTTCAAAACCCTATTGTCCCGTGTGGGGAAATTACAATTAAATTGCCGTAGCGCCGTACCGAGGAAGTTAGTTACTTCATAGAACACATTGTTTGAACCGAGGCTATGGATGTGTTGTCCCGTGAAAGGTTATACGGGCATACACAATTGGGAGGGGGTTTGGAGTGAGTGATGTTCGGTCCAGAAGTGTATAGGAAGAAAACAAGAAATCACACAGATTATGGAAAGAAACAATTCGATTTTACACACTTCTTTTATAGTCACGTAATCATTCAACAATATTTCTCTCTTCGGTATTATTATGACTACAGCTAGCGACAGCATGCTAATGTTAATAGTGGTATTCTTCTCCGAAGATATAACAGAGTATTGTTACGAACCAAATCTATGACAGCGAGTATAATGAGATAAACTCAATATGCATGTGAAGAGTAGATATCCAGGAATTTAAAACACATCAGCCGCCAGATAAAAAAAAATCATAAGCGTATGTAATCCAAAGCTCATTGATAAAAACAAAAGTGAAATGGTAAGATCAGTTGGAGGCGCTCTACAACACGATTACATGAGAAACGTCGACAGATATTTGGTCAAATTCGAGTCACTGGGATGGAGCTGTCATATTCATATTTAATGAAAATCTTTGTTTCAAGGCTAGGAGTGATTCTATTATATTATGAATCAATCTAATAAATGTTCACAATGTCTGACATTGAATGTTATTAGTATGTAAGAGTGTTGTCATTAGAGGCTGGCATTTAATCCCTCCTGTGCGAGTTGTCATACAAAAATATATAATAGTTCAGTGTTTCCTGTCAACAAAAAACATTAATCAATTGTGTGTGAGGCTATTCAGGTCAAAAGTGCTTTAGGGTTTATTTTCCATTATAATCTTGTAATCTTCCTATCTTAAGCTTGTTTCAGTGGAGTGTGGCTATTGAAATGATCACTGTATCGTCATGTCAAATAAGGCCATAAATATCATAAAATAATGTAAGGCTGTCTCTATGTTTGTTTTCTAGTGACATACAGCATATGTCAATCATCTCTTCAGTTTTATCAATTACTAATTCATACACATGTATTAATTCTTTCAGGATTGGTTGAAATTACCTTTATTAGCAGCGTGTTACTATAACAAGTACGATGCTGTGAAGCTGTTATTGGAATCACAGGCTGAAATAAATGCTGTTACTAATGAGGTGAGTTTATTCTTCCAGTAATGTATGGCATAACATGATTTATATCTCTACAGGTTGTTGTCTTACGAATATATGTAGTAGTGTAATACAGACATGTACAAGGATTACTTGTCATTGGAAGACAATCTTACATATCGATATTATGTCTAGGAAGAAAAGTTACAACGTTGATCATATGAAAATTAATGTATTTGAATAATATTTTACATTATTACTGGAACTTTTCGACGGCAATTCACTCCAAGTCAACAGATTGACCCTATTTCTCCGAACACATTAATTTTGTGAAAACCAACAGTCACAAAATCGAAATTATATTATACTAGTATATTGAGGGCGCAAATCGAGAGATCTGAGATGACTAGAAATCGAACTAGCACGTCTAAAATGAGCAATAATTATAATGAACTGTTGGCACGCCTCTAAATGTTGATGTTCACTGTTCGTTTACGAACGTTGTAGTCCGCAGTGATAGTAAACTCAATAGTAAACGCAATGAGACAATACTTTATGGGAAATTATGAAGGAAATTTCGAAAGCAGCCGAGTTATCGCGTATTTGTACAAATCATCGCCTACTAAGGTCAAGACATGTACGCGATCGGTTAGATACTTGTACTAAGTTCTAGCCTCGGCTAGCAACTGGAGTGGAAACAAGCAAGTGTGTCCTGTCATAAAAAATGAAGCTAGTGTAAGAGCTGACACTGACCGACTTGCCATTAATCTAAATATAAATTTGTCTGGGATCCAGTCCCCAGTCATCAATCCGAGAGGGAAACCCGCAAACCCGAAAATCTACTGAAATAACTTCCAGTATTATTGTAAATATCAACCTGCCGCCATGTCTATCTTCTCAAGCTTACTCTACCCAGTCGCGAAGCCGGCCGTCGCGAAGCATACGGTATTCATAAACCACTTCAAGTTTATACAGGCTGTTTATTTATAATTGTGTACTTTTAATAAGCCGATCAATGTACATATTATACCTAGAAACGAGTAGCAGATGAAATAAATCCAGTGACGATGCTCATGGCCGAAGTGTTCGTCAGATCAGCTGGTTTCAGAGTTTATTGTTATGCAAATTATTCAGGGGGAGGGGAGGGGTGTAGCACAAATGAATCGAGAGAACTTTAGTTATTATCTTGTTTACGATGTTTTCAATATACTGGTATAATATAATAGCGATACACCACCCCTAGGGATGGTATACCAACATCTTGGTATACCATCCCCAGGGGTGATTTATTCCTTAACTCATCAATCGGTTAAAATACTGGATGACCAAACAAGGTATCATCTTACATAAAGGGATTTTCAGAAGCATTGGTAAGAATCGTTACTTCATACAGAGTCAACACGTGCATTAAGCCAACTAAAACTCTGTTGCAATTACTGGTGTCCAATAAGACAAGGCTGACATGATAAGTATGAGCGAAGTTGTCTATCACATTCCTTTCAAAGGCTAGCCTAACACGGCACCATGTAAATAATTTCATATTAGGGTGACTGGAAGAGTACTACCAATTCACATTAAGAATCTCATAGGTAACCAGGTGGCTTCAAAGCATAAATCTCCGGGCATATAGACATAGAACCGACCGCAAACTTTGTCAACATTGACAAAGTGGACTTCCATGATATAGAAACCTAAAATTTTGAACGAGGAGTGAAGGAAGCCATCTACAACCATGTATAACAACCATCACTATGCAGAGACAGAGGGCGATATACACTTCTGCGATGACTCCTTATTAAGCTTGTCAGGTGTCTTTAAGCTCACGTGTTCTGAATAATTGGTCAATCTCTTGACAAAGACTGAAGTAGCTGTAAAAAATGTCAGAAAATAGTTTTAAATTTTTGATTTTTTTTATGGTCTGAATCAAACACTAAATTTGACAATTCCATTGAAACCCCGATAGTAATTGCTGTATTGAGTTCATTCGGTTATTCAGTCGCTTTTGTGGCTGCGGTCAGAATTTACGGGGGGGGGGGGTCGATTGGAGGGCATGAACATTCTAAGGGTCTGAAAAGTGGGCGACACTAAATATTTTGCTTTATCATTTGAACCAAACTAAACCACAGGAACGGTGGTTTACCAAGTACAATTTAACATTTCTCACCGCAATAAGTTCTAAAAGCTTTGTGTTAACTGATCTGTCTGTATGTCTGCCTGTCTGTCTGTCTGTCTGTCTGTCTGTCTGTCTGTCTGTCTGTCTGTCTGTCTCTCCGTGTGTATGTCTGTCTGTCTG
The DNA here is from genome assembly GCF_964340395.1 of Glandiceps talaboti. Classification (NCBI taxonomy): domain Eukaryota; kingdom Metazoa; phylum Hemichordata; class Enteropneusta; family Spengelidae; genus Glandiceps; species Glandiceps talaboti. The sequence continues at coordinate 9,141,068 of NC_135567.1, read as the reverse complement.
TCTCTGTTTGTCCGTCTGTCTGACTGACTCTGTTTCTGTCTGTCTGTCTGTCTGTCTGTCTGTCTGTCTGTCTGTCTGTCTGTCTGTCTGTCTCTCTCTCTCTCTCTCTCTCTCTCTCTCTCTCTCTCTCTCTCTCTCTCTCTCTCTCTCTCTCTCTCTCTCTCTCTCTCTCTCCGCTCAATGTAAGTCATTTTTGAAAAGCGCACATCTATTTGTAGAACAATCTTTGAATGTTATGTATGGACACTTAATTCGATTGCCACTGTTATTTTAATGTAGTATACCGCACAACTGTACATAAGGCGGAAAGTTGGGTCGAGGGGAGCTATATAATTACACACATTAAAATATGTATTGTCTGTGGGCTAAGAAAATGCCTGGGTTCATTACGGGGGAGCGCAAGACAGTTTTGACAGTCAAAGGGGAGGGGGAGGGCTTCAAATAAGAAATGTTTTCCAAATATGTTCCCAGGCCGCACCCCTGTCTTATATTCTGATGGCAGCTAGCCTTAATAGAACTTGATGTGGTACATCGGCTGTTGCAGTATAATTTAGTTGATACCCACATTAGTTGTGAATATCATTTAAAACAACATACAACATTTTAATTAATGCTTGGATATCATCGTAGTTTTCACCATTGTTTATGAATTAGGATACTATAATAGCGAAAGGTTCGAGTGGCATTTCTTATCCGATTCTACAGAATATAATTTTCAAGTGATGTTTTCGATTAGTTTTTTCGGTGAATTATGAGAAAATAATTAGGACGTTGCGATCCGATATTTAAATTATAACGTGTGCTGTGATATTGTTGTCTTCAGTATATACATGTCAACAATAGCAATACGAAGCTTGCATTGCTTTACGTACCAAGTCCTATCAACATGTATCTCTACTCAAATTAATATATTTATGCGGGTTGTTACAAATATGCATTTTGGTTGTATACCTGTATTATATACGTATCGCCATTAAATCGCGGAAATCAAAAGAAGAGTCGCCCCCCCACCCCCACCCCCCGAAAAAAAAATTACATGCAAACCTTTCTGTAACAAATGCTATGTGAATTTGATAGACGATTCCTGGTGTCATGCGTAAGTAACAAATGTTATGTTCTTCGTGAAACATTTGCCAAACATTGTTGTGATCCTGACACTATCCAACTATGGAGCTCCTATCATTGTTTACATGTGTTTCATCCAAGTCTACAACATGTTTCCTCTATGCCAGGTTTTCCATTATTCTTACGCGTAGCTCTGCTTTAAAGAGGTTGTCTAGCGCGGGCTACTTGAAAATACATTTTTTCAACTTCGCAACAAAAGTTACTGAAACAAAACAAGTCACACCTAAGTAAACTATCAGGATAAGTAATTTAGCGTAGTCATGTGACCTCAAAAATTTGCTTGATATTTCAAGCCCGGTTTGAAAAATCCTACTTGTCTAGTATTGTAACTGAACAGTAGACATAGAAATGAATGAGATATTGTGATTATTACATAAAAACTGGATTTGAGCATAGAAAGAGAGAAAACGATAAGGTGAAATGTAATGAGTTGAAATATATGACAGTTTTGTAGATAGGGGAATCAAAACATCGTTTTATTTCTTGTCGATTTATGCACACACGGAAAGAAAATATAATTTTTATGATTCTATGTATTGAGATTTGAAGCTTCAAATGAGTACAGAACAAACAGGCGAAGAACACATGTGTATTTATTACAATTAATGTAGATTATACCTGTTTAGTTATTTACATATATGTGATAAACACTTACATAAAAGCAAGTGATGTTTTAACTATGTACGTGTCATAAAGGCATATACAAATCTATACTAATAAATTGTTTAATTTTGATGACGACTAATTGAAAGTAGATGTTCGGACGAATTGACACTTTTTGTTCTGCAATTAAAATACATAAAATCATTTCATGGATACAGGAATGTATTCAGATACATTTATTTTCATTTTACACATAGTGAAATACGTTCACTTGATGGTCTTGATTTTCCAATCATCTCGTAAAATGTTGATTTATCATTAATAGTTCGTTAAATGTGTATTTATTGGTAGGATGTTTATATTTAGATTATTAGTTACAACTATATATTATTAGTTTACTCGTATGTGTACTATCCTAGAGTATAATGCAAATATTTGAAAAGAGGGCGACCATTGTTATCACTGGTTAAGTTACTTATTAAACACAGACTGATTGATTATCACTTACATAAGTTATGTGAATGTTAATATAGTTCATGTACAGTGTAAAGTAACTGTATACTTTGTATTTATGTGTTTAGTTATAATGTATTTACTAATTATGTGTTTTTTGCTATGATTCATTTAAAGTATGGTGATGTGTTTAGAAATGCTGTGTATGACGGACGTCCATCATTACCACTGGTTAAATTACTTATTGACCATCACGCTGACATCAACAAGAAAGTTAAGGTAATAATAAAGCACAAGTACAAGTTTACAACTTTTGTCTAAAACAAGTAACAACATCTACTAGTTGCATCAATTCAAGTACGTTATCGTTTGAAACTCACAAATGCCTTATTGTTAATACACTGAAATATCATTTATCAATAGTTAACATATATGTGTATATTTAATCCACGGGTATACTAATCTACCACATAAATCTAACAGTCTTCACCCTGGTTTGTTGTTTCTATTTTCATATTCAACGTAGAGAAATTTCATATTTTGAAATGCTGATATCTTAACTGAAGTTAAAAATGGAATCAATCCGGAGAAAGTTATGTCAACTATTTAGGAGAATTTTTAGGAGAATTCAATTGATGTTTTGCCCTGCCTATTATGAGCAATCGGTACATAATTATGGCGAATACAATATAACTTAGCACATTAATTAATTGATCACATGATATCAGCATATGTCTCATATAAGGAGGGTAGACGGCACTCCCAGTGTTCTCTACCAAGGACTTGGATTTGTTATCATTTTTAAATGTTCAATCACAATGGTCATCATCAATCTACCTTTCTGCGATTTGCTTGCTATTTTTTGGTATTTAACGTTTGTCTCAGAAATTATCATGAAAATTCACAAGTGCGATATAGGGATTGGCAAGGGGCTAATTAATTTGGTCCTTAGTACAGTACAGTACAGTACAGTACAGTACAGTACAGTACAGTACAGTACAGTACAGTATAGTATAGTACAGTACAGTACAGTACAGTGCAGTGCAGTGTAGTACAGTACAGTACACTACAGTACAGTACAGTACAGTGCAGTGCAGTGCAGTGCAGTACAGTACAGTTCAGTACAGTACTGTACAGTACAGTGCAGTACAGACCAGTACAGCACAGTACAGTACAGTACAGTACAGTGCAGTGCAGTACAGTACAGTACAGCACAGTACATTACAGTACAGTACAGTACAGTACAGTGCAGTGCAGTACAGTACAGTACAGTACAGTACAGTACAGTACAGTACAGTGTAGTGCAGTACAGTACAGTACAGTACAATGCACTACAGTACAGCACATCACAGTCAGATCAGCTATTGATTTATGTCAAAAGCAACAACAAAAACGTTCAGTGGAACAGTACCACCACTGGCTAAGCTGTTGAAAATCCAAATTTACAGGAGCGTGGATGGGCTATAAAATGTATACAGTTATTAACACCATCAAAAGCTTATTTAAGATCCATTTTAGTAAACACAATTCTGTAACATTTAATTCAGACACATAGTAAAGTAATGATTATCATCTGAACATGCGTCCTAAAAAGTAAATAAGAGCAGAAATAGTTGAGGATTACAATTGATAAAAAGACATTACAAACATGGATAACACATAATTTATATAAGATAATATTATATCTCATTGTGAATTATAAATGAACAGTTTGAATCTATCTTGCTTCATTTGACAGTGATGTTTGTGTGTGTCCACAGTGAGGAAAAAACAACGTATTATTTTATTTGCGACCAATCCGTGTCTGTATTTGTTTCAATGTGATTTACAACAGACGTAGGCTGTGAGATACATCTTGTTATGTCTCTCTGCCCTCATAGGCATGCTCTATCCGACATGAAAGAGGGTAACCGATGGGTGAGACGTCATTGAAACTATGTGCATCTTTTTAGAAGCTGTGCACTGTTATAGTTGATGTATGTAGTAAATGATATTAAATTGGAAAGGTTCATTCTTAAAGTTTAGCCTAATAACTAAAAAATATCAGTTATGCAAATGAGTCAATAACAATAAAAGCTACATTTTCAAACTTTATATGTCACATTCTTATCGTCAATGTATGTACATAATTATGTTGGGTTTGCAGGTTGCACTCTTGAAATATAGACTAGCTACTGAAAATCATTAATTATGCAAACGATTCATGCACAATAATTTAACAATGCTTCTTTCTATACATTTTGCAGGGAAGCACTTTTCTTGAAGATGTATTGAAGAAATATAAGAAAAAGGTATGAATATTTATGGAAAATATATTCGTATCAAGATAATGAAGGTGCACAATTTGTTGACGTAGTAAGTAGAAAGGCGATCAATCTTTAAATATGTGCTGTTATTCCTTGACATCCACGTGTTAATGAACTGCTGTTCTTGGTATGCAAAACCTTATACATTATTGTTTCAGTCTTGTCAGATCGTCGTCATCCATGTAATGCTTTGAGTGCATGATGATGTCTAAAGTGATTGGTTGAGAGTCAATATCAAACTTATATGCTAATTCTTCTGAGAATTTATCAAGTCGTCGCTAATAGGACTGAACAGTTGACGCTGAATCTGCAGACTTTTGCAGACTGTTCCTAGTATTACCACACTTCTATGCACAAAAAGACTGTTTTCGTTTCGCTAGTATGCTCCTTGAAAGCTTTGTACGTGTCCTCTAGTTGCACCAATGTTGAACCTGATCAAATCTGACAAGTCTGGGTCGTATGTCATGGTTGCAATTTTTTTTAAGCAAGTCAATCACATCTCCCTAAGTTGATATCCTAAGGTTTGCCGATTTAGTCATCTCAACCGCTCCTCATATTGCACAACCTTGTAGCCTGGATTAAGCTTTGTAACACGTGGCTAAACATTTTTAATAACATTAACATGTTCAGTGAGATGTAGACCACACATTTGACTGCATACTCAATGTGGGGTCAAACCAGACATTATTGTTTCAGTCTTGTCAGATCGCCGTCGTCCATGCAATGCTTTGAGTGCAAGGTGATGTCTAAAGTGATTGGTTGAGAGTCAATATCAAACTTATATGGTAATTCTTCTGAGAGTTTATCAAGTCGTCGCTAATAGGACTGAACAGTTGATGCTGAAACAGCATACTGTGGCAGATTATTCCTAGTATTAACACTTTTATGCACAAAACAAAGTGTTTTCGTTTGTCCAATCTAGTATGCTCCTTGAAAAGTTTATACGAGTGCCCTCTGGGTCGAATGTCTTACTTGCAATTTTAAGGAAGTCAATCACATCTCCGTAAAGTGATATCCTAAGGTTTGCAAATTTAGTCTCAAAAGCTCCTCATAAGGCAGAACCTTGTAGCCCGGAATAAGCTTTGTATCCCGTTGCTGAACATTTTCAATAACCTTGATATGTTTAGTGAGATGTGAGCCCACACCTGATTGCATACTCAGTGTGGGGACCGAACCAGAGTATTGTACAGCAATCCAAATGTACTTGTATCCAAATTAGGATATGTTTTACTTATTACTCCCATGATTTGGTTAGCCTTGTTTATCTTAGTAGACTAGTGATTTAAAAAAGAGAGTCTATTGTCTATTACTACACAATGTCTTTTTCCTCCGACAGTTTATTTACATTTTGCTTGTCGTGAACCATTGTGTATGACCTGTCACTCACATTTATCCTATCAATTCTCATAGCCCCATACTTCCAGGGTGAAATTTCAACGATGACTTGTCTGTCCTAATTACTGACAATTATTTTTAATTATGCAAATGATCATTAAAACTAAAAGCTACATGGCAAAGCTTTTTAGAAGTTGTGGACTTTGTTATGGTTGATGTATGCAGTACATTATATTGAATTTTATACTTGCATTATTAAGATTTAGCCTAATTACTGAAAAGCATTAATTATGCAAATTAGTCATTACAACTACAAGCTACTTTATGTGGCACATAAACGTTGTTAATGATAATGATAAAAATACAATATATATAGCGCCATATATCAATGACTGTTCACTGGCGCTTCATAGAAGAGAAGATAATGAAAAAAACACGAATAAAACAAAATGCACTGCACTAAGAAAGGATAAAGACATTGCTGAAAAAAAGATAAAAAGAAAAGTTCAGAAACATTGTCTGAATAAATGTAAAAAGCTTTAAATGAGTAAATAACGATAACAATGATTTAAAATGTGGGTTTAGACTAAGATAGACATGTAAAACAAATCTCAAAAAAATGTTTGTAAGAGTAATACAATTTAGATTACATACTGTAAACCTTATTGCAACTTTAAAATAACAATTGATGTGCATTGCAATGTCTGATGTGACATGGGATATCGTTCCAAGGCTTCGATACAACGTAGTAGAAAGCGCGACATCCAAAGGAATTTGATGCACCTCTTAGTACTATTAGTTGCTTTTGATTACTAGAACGAAAGCAGCGGGTTGGTTTACACACTGTGTGCTGATTACGCATATATGAAGGGGGTGGTACCATTGAGGACGCGATAAGTCAGCAGTCGGATCTTGAATGTTATCTGTTCGGTTATTGGAAGCCAATTGAGATTATGTAAAACATCGGTGATGTGATCATGTTTCTTTATTCTGGTAATAAAACGAGGCGAGGTGTTCAGAATGAGTTGAATTTTTTTATATTGCGTTGGTGAAGCCTGAGAAGAGATTATTTATATTGTTACTATCAATGTATTATGTTTACAGTGTGCATTCTTGAGATGCAGTCTAGTTACTGAAAATCATTAATTATGCAAATGACTTTAGAATTAAGAATTACATCAAAAAGCTGTACGAGATATGCAACCTGGTATCATGAATGTATGTACTAATGTATACAAAACTTAAATCATGCCTCTTCATATATAACCTAATTACCGAAAACCATTAATTATTGAAAGAGTTCATTGATGAAAATAAGGACCGTTAGGCAAGTAAATAAACATCAACAAAGTGAATGCAAATCTGCCTAGCAAAACAGATCACTCCCACAGCAAAACTGAAATGATTACATATATTGCAAAAAATAACAAGATGGATGGTTGGGCTAGTGTATGGATTGTTGGGCTAGTTTATACACTGTCACAACTTTGACATAATTGACCCAGTAACAAAGATACTGTCCATACCAACAGTACAATTTATGGAGTATTGCAAACATTTAAATGAAAATAGTCAGTACTTTTGGAAAAACCTTTAAGTTGGGTTTGGTTGAGACCATTCTGTTCTAACTCGATTGTAAGGGTATGGAAACACTTGCTATAATCACTTTTGATAAACGCATTTTCAATGGATATATTAACTTCATGTTTGACGACGCGAGATCCTCTAACAGTCTAAGAGTATACTACTAATTTATCTATTAGGAACACTTTGAAGGATGGAGCTTTGATGAAATGGTTGATTTATTGGTTTACATCACTGTACACTGTGATATACCTGACAAGGTAAGTAGTGACATATTCTAAAAAAAACTTTCATATGTGTTTGTGCATTACATTTTGTGCTCCTTGGTATCATGAATGTATGTACCAAATTATACAGAACTTAAAGCTTGCACTCTTAATATATAGCCTGTTGATTATGCAAATAAGTCATTGAAATTAAAAGCTTTACATGAAACATGAACTTTGTTATCATCAATGTATATACCATATTATGCTGAATTTGAAGCTTCATTCTTAATAAGTAGCCTAATTACCCAAAACCATTAATTATGCAATTAGCTCATTAATATATATATATAATTATGTTTATCAGTTCTAGCCATCACCCTAAACAATATATGCATCAACTTTCTTTGGAATAGAGCAAGCCAATTTAAGGACACACACACATACATACATACATACATACATACATACATACATACATACATACATACATACATACATACATACATACATACATACATTCAGACATACATACATACATACATACATGCATACATGCATACATACATACATACATACATACATACATACATACATACATACATACATAGGCAGACAGACAGACAGACAGACATACATACAGACAGACAGACAGACATACATACATACATACATACATACATACATACATACATACATACATACATACATACATACAGACATACATACATACATACATACATACATACATACATACATACATACATACACGCACACACACACACACACATACACATACACATACACATATACTTTTAATCCCGTAAGGATAACCTTCCTTAATGAAGTAAAAATCTCAATTTTAAATATAAAAACCTCTCAAAATACATGGTGAAGTATGGGGCATAACCTTTTTGGAGGCGTTATTCTACAGTCATTGTTCAAAATAGTTTGACTGAACTGAGTCTCACAACCATGAACGCAGCCTTAGGAACAGTGAATGATGAAGCATGTCAAAGATAATTAGAAACATTAATAAGGTAATAAGCATTCGAAAATGTATTCAATTATGCCTAGCAACGGTACCATTCCTATAGCAATAGCCAATTGGTGGTGTTCATTACACAGATAACATTGTTTTAATTGGCAAATTAATAAAGATTCAATAAATGTATGCAGATATACCTAACAAGACCATGCCCGCGGCAACAACAAAATGGTGAACTATATTGTAAAGAGAATAACGGGATGAATAGGCAAGTAATTATATATTAGACACGTGTGGAAATATGTCTAGCAACCGTGTTTGGGTTCAGACATGACACTGTTTATACATGTCGCCAAACACCGAGTTGGAGAGAATCTTATTATTGCAATAGCTGACATGGGTGTCAGGACAATAATTTAGACGTGTTTTTATAAATTTACGCCATCTCGTTTCAATAGATATTGCTATCATTTTTTACTGAGAATATAAGATGGTTTAGTGATGAGGGCATCACATTTTAGCTAAGACGGAAGAATATCGTGACTCTACATGTTTAGTATTTTAAAAGATCGTTTGCCTCGAAAACAACTGTCCTCAAGGCGCCCCTTTGTTTCAAATTCACGTAATTAGCATATAGTCATGTTTAGACAATAGACATTCCAAGTTTTCCTGTAAAGTGATTTGTAAAATTTAATTTAGTCGAAAGCTGGCTCTGACCTTGGATGGAGGTCGTCAAGGCCGAACTCGGGCTTTGATGAAGAAAGTCAATGTTCCTGTTCATACCACATACATCGTCTCGTATCTACTTTATCATACTACTACAAGTGCTGCTGATCTTAAAGATTTGATAAAAGTGTCAAGACGCGATCGTAACCCTGAAAGTGTATATGTCTAAAAAAAAAAAAAAAATGGGGGATGTTCGTTCCAACAGTGTATATGAAGGAAACAATAAATAGTACATACTAACTAGAAAGAAACAATTTAAGTTTACAGTCTTCTTCTACCCATGTAATCATTTAACGATTATGATTTCACTCTACAGTATAATTATCACTACAGCTAACGATAACAATTCAGACACAATTACTTAGTTAAACTCAGAAGAAGGGGGAACTTATTTTAATCATAATATATGTTTACAGCTGACCCAGCTTCGATCAAATCAGATCTGTTACATGTATTTCTCATGTATAACATAAGTTATGAAATACAGTTTTTAAATAATGTCTTTTCTAAAACTTACGTTGGAAGCCAGAAGTCTCTAGAGACGTTAACATTTACAATGACACCATGTGTTTGCGGTTCTGGGTGTGTGGTTGGGTGGGTGGATGGGCGGGTGGGATGTACACAAAATAGAAGGTGTTCATAAATACTATAAACAGTAAGATTATGATGAAATGATTACACATGAAGGGTAGATATGCAGGAATTTGAAAATACACGCAGCTGGGTGATAAAAACATATGTATGTAATTCAAAGCACATCATTAACAACACAAGTATAGAGGCAAGATTAATTGAAGGCGCTCTACACAACGATTACATGAGAAACGTCAGCAGATATTTGTTCAAATCCGAGACACAGGGATAGAGCTGTGATATTCATATTTAAAGAAAATCTTTGTTTCTATGCTATGAGTGATACTATCATATTATAAATTGATCTAATAAAAGTTCATAACAATATGTCTGGCATTGAGTGCTACTAGTATCTGAGAGTGTTGTCATTAGAGGCTTGTATTTAATCCCTCAAGTGAGAGTTTCATATAAAGTGTTTCATGTCAACACGTTAATCAATTATGTACGAGACTGTTTAGGTTAAAATTGCTTTAGGCCGGATTTTCCTTGTAATATTCCAACCTTGTTTTAGTGTAGTGTGGCCATTGAAATGATCACTGTATCGTCATGTCAAATAAAGTCATAAATAATTCATATCATAAAATACTGTAAGGCTGTCTCTATGTTTATTATATAGCGACATACAACGTATGTCAATCATCATCTATTCATCATCTCTCATCATCAGTTTTATCAATTACTAATTTATGCACATGTATTAATTCTTTCAGCATTGGTTAACATCATCTTTATTAGCAGCGTGTCACCATAACCACTACGATGTTGTGCAGCTGTTATTAGAATCACAGTCTGAAATAAATGGTGGTACCAACGAGGTGAGTGCGTTCTTCCGGTATTGCATCACATCACATAACATTATTAATTATTTACAGGTTGCTGTCTTTCAAATATATGTAATAGTGTAATACAGACATGTACAAGGATCATTATTCATTAGAAGACAATCTTGCATATAGATGTATGTCTAGGAAGAACTGTTAAAACGTTGACCATATAGAAATTAATGCAGTTTGGAAATCCAATTTTTTAGATTAAGCTTTTGTTCCGATTACAAACTTGAAAAATTGTTACCTGAAATTTTTTGACAGCAATTTCAGTCTAAGTCAACAGATTGACTCTATTTTATCGAACACATTACATTTGTGAAAATCATAGTCTGTCAGTCACAAAATCGAAAGTCACCCATTGGTTAAAAAGGAATAACCAAACAAGGGATCAGTGGTGATTCTTTGCATCAAAGAAATTTTAAAAGCATTGCTCAGAATCGTTGCTTCATACAACGTCAACACGTGCATCATGCCAACTAAAACTATGATGCAATTACTGGTGTCCTAAAAGACAAAGCTGACATGATAAGTTTGAGCTAAGTTGTCTATCACATTCCTTGCAAAGGCTAGCCTAACACGGCACCATGTAAATAATTTCATATTAGGGTGTCTGGAAGAGTACTACCAACAAGAATTTCATAGGTAACCAGGTGCCTTCAAAGCATAAATCTCCGGGCATATATATATAGACATAGAACCGACCGGAAACATTGTCAACACTGATAAAGTGGACTTGCTTGATATAGAAACCTAACATTTTGAACGAGGATTGAAGGAAGCCATCTACAACCGTGTATAACAACCATCACTGTGCAGAGACATAGGGCGATATACACTTCAGCGATGACCCCTTAATAAATTCGTCAGGTGGCGTTAAGCTGACGTGTTCTGAATAATTGGTCAATATTTTGACAAAGACTGAAGTAGCTTTAAACAATATCAGAAAATAGTTTTAAAGTTTAAGTATGAAGCAAAAGTTAACTGGAATACTTTGATTCAACATTCATATCTATGAAACCAAAATGTAGTAATACACTCGTACAGTTATCTAATCATTCCAGTGATATACATTTGGAAGAATCATGACAGAGTTACAGTCATGTCAGTCCAATGAATCCATAATGTAGCGATACATAAACACAGCTGTATTTTCACCTCACTTTAAATATAACGACATATTTCTACATATCGCACAGTGAAATCCTAGCCAGGGTAAATTGACTATTATACATTCAAATACATACTTTGATTTTAATATTCTCAGATCATTTTGTTTTTTCATTGCTAAGAGTCAAATATCATGAATTGTATAAAAGTGACCAATTTGTTTTTTATGTTTCTCGTTACTTTATCCATGCCATTTTGGGCGATTTACAAAAAAAAAAGTTTTAAAATTGTTGTCCATGTTTCTCCCCTACTCCTTTCCCCACTATATATTTCCTTTTTATTAGATTCCTGGTAACATGACCTTTCTCAGCTTTTCTGCACAATTGGAATGTTCTCAGCCTCTCTCCCTACTTGAATAGCTTCCATCAGTAAGGAAATACTCTGTTCAGGAACAATTGTCGTCGCCGACACCATGACTTTAGATGATGTAGACAGTCCAGACACCTTATTTTTCTTTTACCATAGATAGGGCTGTTCCGCAAAATATTCAGGGCAGTTGATTTTGTCTTGATCGGTTCGGTAGGGTATTGAGAAGCAGGGAACAATAGGATCACCTAAATGCAATAGCAGTGTACTTGGCTTCATTGTAAGGTAGAAAGTAGAAACACACAAATACATAACTTCACATTAGTTTATTCGTTATTTTTTTTTATTCATACATCAATTGTATCATGACTTCCTGCTTGTAAAATCAATGTGAAACAACATATGGCAAGTCCTTGTTTGTAACTCAATGAATTCAGAAAGTATAACAAATATGTAAAATTCTGTTATTGTACGTATAACTCATATTCATACATTTCTGTGGCCTTTTGCCGTGTATCAAGATACGAACACAAACATTGTCAATGTTGTTTCACTTTTATTGTTGATATTTTTAGTAGGAAGCCATGATAAAATTGTTTGAAAAATCCTCATCCATATGGCCACTTTAAGTTGATTATTTTATTTTACAGTTATATAATAATAAATACGCTTTTTAGGACCACTCTCCTAAACTGTACGTTTCAGAAATTCGGGCGAAACAAAAATAATTATAGAATACAAAGAGGTACAGAAAAACAATAGATAGATGGAATGAATGCTATAGTAATTAATGAAATACATTTTATTGTGAATGATTTGTATATAAAAAATGACAAGTTAGCTATTACTAAGTTCTTATTACCTGACTTTTTCTTAAATACAGTCTATACAACCACGCTGGTGTATATGTGCCCTAACATTGTGGTACTGGGGACCCAAGGAACAAACTTAATGATATGAAATTAAACCCATCGTCAATATCTTTTGTCATACAAATTTTGCAAACTTTGACACGGTCTTCACAATCGATGCCTAGTGACCGGCTCAACTGCCGGTGCATGGCTTGACCTCCTAAAAAAGACTAATAATCATCGAAATGTTCCATTCATTTTTAAAGTCAAGTATATTTTTTAAGTTTAAATGTAGACTTGAAATATTGATACTGAGTTGTTCCATTAGTGTTTAACTATCCATTCATTTACTAATCATGTGTTCTTTGCTATGATTCATTTAAAGTTTGGTGATGTGTTTAGAAATGCTGTGTATGAAGGACATCCATCATTACCACTGGTTAAATTACTTATTGACCATCACGCTGACATCAACAAGACATTCCAGGTAATAATAAAGCACAAGTACACATTTTGATAACTTTTGACTCAAAAAGTAAAAACATATACTAGTTACATCAATTCAAGTACATTTTCGTCTGAAAATCACAAATGCCTTATTGTCAATACACTGAAATATCATTTGTCAATAGTTAACAAATGTGTGTATATTTAATCCACGGGTATAATAATCTACCATATAAATCTAACAGTCTTCTCCCTTATTTGTTAATCATATTTTCATATTCAACGTAGATAAATTTCATAGTTTGAAATGTTGATATATTAAGTGAAGTTCAAAATCGAATCAATCTAGAGACATATATGTCAATTATTTAGGATAATTTTTAGGACAATTCAATTGATGTGTTGCCCTACATATTACGAGCAATCGGTACATAATTAAAACATGGCGAATACAATATAACTTAGCTCATTCATTGATCATATAATATCAGCGTATGTCTTATATAAGGAGGATAGATGGCACTGCCAGTGTTCTCTAACACGGACTTCCATTTGTTATATTTTTTAAATGGCCAATCGCAATGGTCATCATCAATCTACCTTTCTGCAATTTGATTCTTATTTTGTGTATCTTAAAAGACTGCCTCAGAAATTATCATAAGCTCAGAAAGAAAAACAAATATTCGTATTGATCAAGATCTAAATGAAAATTCACAGGTGCCAATTCATATTGGGATTGGCAAGGGGCTAATTAATCTGGTCCTTGGTACAGTACAGTGCAGTACAGTACTAAATTACAGTACAGTATAGTGCAGTACAGTACAGTATGTTACAGTATGTTACAGTACAGTACAGTACAGTACAGTACGACACAGTACAGTGCAGTACAGTACAGTACTGTACAATACAGTACAATATATTACAGTATGGCACAGTAAAGTATAGTACAGTACGGTACGGTACATTACAGTACAATACAGTACAGTACAGTGCAGTGCGGTACAGTACAGTACAGTACAGTGCTGTACAGTACAGTGCATGCAGTGCATTACAGTACAGTACAGTGCAGTACAGTACAATACGGTACAGTACAGTACAGTACAGTGCAGTGCAGTGCGTCTGAGGACAGTACAATACAGTACAGTACAGTACAGTACAGTACAGTACAGCGCAGTGTAGTACAGTACAGTGCAGTACAGTACAGTACAGTGCAGTACAATACAGTGCAGTACAGTGCAGTACAGCACATCATAGTCAGAGCAGCTATTGATTAATCTCAAAAGCAACAAAAAATGTTCAGTGGAACAGTACCATCACCGGCTACACTGTTGGAAATCCAATTTTACCGGAGTGTGAATAGGCTTGAAAATGTATAGAGTTATTGAATGAGATAATAACACCATCAAAAGCTTATTTAAAGTGTATGTAAATAGGTTCCCAATTTTTCCGACTTTTTGCCTCCAAATGATGTAGTTTCCATGGCTGCTTAAAGATTCGTATGACATTTTTGACAAAACTACGATATTAATAATGAAAAATTGATTTTTTTAAAAATCTGCGATGAGCATTTTGCTTTGGGAGTCTTCGGAAAATTGCGTCACAACCAGAACACGATCGCTGTGTCCATGTTTTTTTTTACCATGCTTGAACGTTGCGTGGTAGAGGGGGCAGTCAACGATTGAGTCTACGCTGATTTTCTCACAAAAGATTTGGGAGTTCTAATCAGCCTGCTTCTTTTCAACATACAGAGGATAAGTTTCCAAACGTTTTCAATGATGTCTTAGTACTGCACAGTTCTCAAACTCACGAAAAACGATCATGAATTATAACATGTTGTGTCCTCGTGCATGGTGTACTACTACTACTACATACATGTATTACGGCACTAGCAATGATGAAGGTTCTTTTGTTGGCTGTGATTACGAGTCCTAATATTGGATTGAAAGTTATTTTACCAGATAAGAAACATAACTTACACTTTCAAAGAACATACTAGTATAACATTACAAGCTGGTACCACATAATGGGAATTTTTACTTGCGATAGCAACGTCTTCGTAACGGCCCAATGCTCGGATAAACAACAAAAACGAAACACGCTCATACATACTACGGTACTTTTCACACGTAGTACAGTGCACTTCCTTTTAGACATATTCATGACCTTATTGTATGACTTTGGTTTCCTTGTCAGTGAATGAAGACCAGTCATTTATAAATGCAAAATTTAATGCATTGTTCGCAAGATTGAGAGCAGTTGAATGTGACTGAGAGTGAGATCAGAGCCAGAGGTTTGTCGGGCTGTCTAGCGTGTTCTCCAGTCCGGAGCATGTCTAGTCACACGTTGAGCGGCAGTACTGGGTGCTGTAGCGGTAGACCTACGAGTCGCCCTGCTACCCTGGCACGCAGTGTATCCTCAGTGCTCACCGTCAATAAATTATTTGGCCGTTCCTGAACTGTTCTGGTTTTTTCTGGTAATGATGATTTCACAAAATCCTTTAAAGATTGACAACCGATCATACCTTCAATTTTACATAGACGTTCACATGAAATATACGAATGGCGGTTCAAACCACAGGCATTTGTTTCCCGAGTTCAGAATACAATAAAATGTCGATAATATTTTTAATATTGACGTATTTAGCCAACTATATATGGAAGGGGTAAAATTACACTTGTTTCTGTGATCGCACAGGTTCACTCACCGCGAAAGGGACGGAAGGTAAAATGTTCGAAATGTTTGCCCACTACAACGGCCGGTTGAAAGTTCATGTACGGTACTATATATATACTAATGGCGGCCTGTCTTCTTTCGCGGTGAGTGAACCTGCGCGATCACAGAAACAAGTGTAATTTTACCCCTTTCATATATAGTTGGCTAAATACGTCAATATTAACGATATTATCGACATTTTATTGCATTCTGATAGAAATATTCTGAGACATAACTCGGGAAACAAATGCCTGTGGTTCAAACACATGTCAGCGTACACATATTGTGTAGTCAGGTAGTCAGTAAGTCGATTATAATCCAACTAAACTAAATAGTACTACTGTTACGGTGTTACGATCTCAATGGGACAGCTACTTTCGAAATTTCGACCCAATGTTTTGCTTCATCTGCTAATTTTAAATATCTGCTTTTTATTATCATAACTTACCAGTCAGTATTATTTAGTCTGTCGACAATAACATCGTCAACAACCATTATGCATGTCTGCAGCTGGGGATTGCTGTTTGGCTGTAGTCGTGGGTTTGGTAGTGGATCATATAGAAACGGTACAATACAAGCATCCCCCACTACCGCATCATCTTCGTCATCACTAGTACTCCATTTATTGTTGTCATTGTCAATTTTGACTTCTAAATAGTGGAACGTGGTTCCACTAGAATGGCTATCCCATGTTATGTAATCGGACATATTTGAAGTTGGTTATGGTTGTGACGTCATGAAATACATAAACAACTTCGACAATTTCCGGAATTTTTCCTAAAAAATCAATTTTTCGTTATTAATATGGTACTTGTGTCAAAAGTGTCATACAAATCTTTAATCACCTATAAAAACTTCGTCATTTGCAGACAAAAAGTCGGAAACTTTGGAAACCTATTTACATACACTTTAAGATCCATTTTAGTAAACAAAATTATGTACAATTTAATTCAGACACATAGCAAAGTGACATGCGTCCTGAAAGGTATATATGAGCGAAAATAGTTGAGGATTACAACTGATAAAAAGAAATTACAAACATGGATAGCACAAATAAATGATAATATTTTATCTCATTGGGAATTACAAATGAAAAGTTTGAATCTATCTTGCTTCATTCGACAATGATGTTTATTTGTGTCCAAAGTGAGAAAAAAAGCACGCATTATTTCATTTGCGACCAACCTCTTTCTGTATTTGTTTTTAAATGTGATTTACAACAACAGACATCGACTATGCGATATGTCTTGTCTCGCCACCCTCATCGGCATGCTATGATCCGATATGAAAGAGGGTGACCAATGGGTGAGACATCATTGAAACTAGGTGCATCTCAAAACATTTTAGAAGCTGTGCACTTTGTTATTATTAATTTATGTAGTAAATGATATTGAATTTGAACGCCTAATTAGCCTAATTACTAAAAAAAAGATTATGCAAATGAGTCAATAACACTAAAAGCTACATTTTCAAACTTTATATGTCACAAGGACGTTCATATCATCAATGTATGTACAAAATTATGTTGAGTTTGCAGCTTGCACACTTGAAATATACTAATTACTGAAAATCTTCAATTATTCAAATGATTCATGCACAATTTAACAATGCTTCTTTCTATACGTTTTGCAGGGAAGCACTTTTCTGGAAGATGTATTGAAGAATTATAAGAAAAAGGTATGAAAAAGTATTAGGAAAATATATTCATATCAGGATCACGAGGGTGCAATATTTGTTGACGTAGTATGTAGAAAAATGATCAATATTTAAATATGTGTTATTTGTTCTTGACATTCACGTGTACATGAATGTAGTTCTTGTTATACAATACTTTTTACGCTATTAGTTGTTCTAAGCTTATTTCACCAGCAAACATGGGTCTGTATGTATCAATTAACATTCTGTCAGACCAGAAATTCGGACCCAGTCACAGAACGTATACACTCATCTCTACATACATATCAGTGTATACATTATTGTTTCAGTCTTGTCAGATCGTCGTCGTCCATGTAATGCTTTGAGTGCATGGTGATGTCTAAAGTGATTGGTTGAGAGTCAATATCAAACTTACATGGTAATTCTTCTGAGAGTTTATCAAGTCGTCGCTAATAGGACTGAACAGTTGATGCTGAATCTGCAGACTGTTGCAGACTGTTCCTAGTATTACCACACTTCTATGCATAAAAAGACTGTTTTCGTTTCGCTAGTATGCTCCTTGAAAGCTTTGTACGTGTCCTCTAGTTGCACCAATGTTGAACCTGATCAAATCTGAAAAGTTTGGGTCGTATGTCACGGTTGCAATTTTTTTAAGCAAGTCAATCATATCTCCCTAAGTTGATATCCTAAGGTTTGCAGATTTAGTCATCTCAACCGCTCCTCATATTGCACAACCTTGTAGCCTGGATTAAGCTTTGTAACCCGTGGCTAAACATTTTCAATAACATTAACATGTTCAGTGAGATGTAGATCACACACTTGACTGCATACTCAAGGTGGGGTCAAACCAGACATTATTGTTTCAGTCTTGTCAGAAGGTCGTCGTCCATGCAATGCTTTGAGTGCAAGGTGATGTCTAAAGTGATTGGTTGAGAGTCAATATCAAACTTATATGGTAGTTCTTCTGAGAGTTTATCAAGTCGTCGCTCATGGGACTGAACAGTTGATGCTGAAACAGCATACTGTGGCAGATTGTTCCTAGTATTAACACTTTTATGCACAAAACAAAGTGCTTTCGTTTGTCCAATCTAGTATGCTCCTTGAAAAGTTTATACGAGTGCCCTCTGGGTCGAATGTCTTAGTTGCAATTTTAAGGAAGTCAATCACATCTCCGTAAGGTGATATCCTAAATAAGGTTTGCAAATTTAGTCTCAACAGCTCCTCATAAGGCAGAACCTTGTAGCCCGGAATAAGCTTTGTATCTCGTTGCTAAACATTTTCAATAACCTTGATATGTTTAGTGAGCTGTGAGCCCACACCTGATTGCATACTAAATGTGGGGACCGAACCAGAGTATTGTACAGCAATCCAAATGTACTTGTATCCAAATTAGGATATGTTTTACTTATTACTCCCATGATTTGGTTAGCCTTGTTTATCTTAGTATACTTGTAATTAAAAAAAGAGAGTCTATTGTCTATTACTACACAATGTCTTTTTCCTCCGACAGTTTATTCACATTTTGCTTGTCGTGATCCATAGCGTATGACCTGTCACTCACATTTATACTATCAATTCTCATAGCCCCATACTTCCAGGGTGAAATTGCAACGATGACTTGTCTGTCCTAATTACTGACAATTATTTTTAATTATGCAAATGATCATTAAAACTAAAAGCTACGTGGCAAAGCTTTTTAGAAGTTGTGGACTTTGTTATGGTTGATGTATGCAGTACATTATATTGAATTTTATACTTGCATTACTAAGATTTAGCCTAATTACTGAAAAACATTAATTATGCAAATTAGTCATTAAAACTACAAGCTACTTTATGTGGCACATAAACG
Source organism: Glandiceps talaboti (assembly GCF_964340395.1). Classification (NCBI taxonomy): domain Eukaryota; kingdom Metazoa; phylum Hemichordata; class Enteropneusta; family Spengelidae; genus Glandiceps; species Glandiceps talaboti. Next base: position 9,121,294 of record NC_135567.1, on the reverse strand, counting down.
TTGTTAATGATAATGATAAAAATACAATATATATAGCGCCATATATCAATGACTGTTCACTGGCGCTTCATAGAAGAGAAGATAATGAAAAAAAAACATGAATAAAACAAAATGCACTGCACTAAGAAAGGATAAAGACATTGCTGAAAAAAAAGATAAAAAGAAAAGTTCAGAAACATTGTCTGAATAAATGTAAAAAGCTTTAAATGAGTAAATAACGATAACAATGATTTAAAATGTGGGTTTAGACTAAGATAGACATGTAAAACAAATCTCAAAAAAATGTTTGTAAGAGTAATACAATTTAGATTACATACTGTAAACCTTATTGCAACTTTAAAATAACAATTGATGTGCATTGCAATGTCTGATGTGACATGGGATATCGTTCCAAGGCTTCGATACAACGTAGTAGAAAGCGCGACATCCAAAGGAATTTGATGCACCTCTTAGTACTATTAGTTGCTTTTGATTACTAGAACGAAAGCAGCGGGTTGGTTTACACACTGTGTGCTGATTACGCATATATGAAGGGGGTGGTACCATTGAGGACGCGATAAGTCAGCAGTCGGATCTTGAATGTTATCTGTTCGGTTATTGGAAGCCAATTGAGATTATGTAAAACATCGGTGATGTGATCATGTTTCTTTATTCTGGTAATAAAACGAGGCGAGGTGTTCAGAATGAGTTGAATTTTTTATATTGCGTTGGTGAAGCCTGAGAAGAGATTATTTATATTTTTACTATCAATGTATTATGTTTACAGTGTGCATTCTTGAGATGCAGCATAGTTACTGAAAATCATTAATTATGCAAATGCCTTTTAGAATTAAGAATTACATCAAGAAGCTGTACGAGATATGCAACCTGGTATCATGAATGTATGTACTAATGTATACAAAACTTAAATCATGCCTCTTCATATATAACCTAATTACCGAAAACCATTAATTATTGAAATAGTTCATTGATGAAAATAGGGACCGTTAGGCAAGTAAATAAACATCAACAAAGTGAATGCACATCTGCCTAGCAAGACAGATCACGTCTACATCAAAACTGAAATGGTTACATATATTGCAAAAATAACAAGATGGATGGTTGGGCTAGTGTATGCATTGTTCAGCTAGTGTATACACTGTCACAACTTTGACGTAATTCACCCAGTAACAAAGATATTGTCCATACCAACAGTACAATTGATGGTGTATTGCCAACATTTAAATGAAAATAGTCAGTACTTTTTGAAAAAACCTTTGAGTTGAGTTTGGTTGACATCATTTTGTCCCCACTAAACTTTGTCACGTTTGATTGTAAGGGTATGGAAACACTTGCTATCTTAATTTTAAAAAAAATGTATTTTCAATGGATATATTAACTTCATGTTTGATGACGCGTGAACCTCTAACAGTCTAAGAGTATTTTACTAATTTATCTATTAGGAGCCATTTAGAGGATGGCGCTTTGGTGAAATGTCTGATCTATTGGTTTACATTATTGTACACTGTGATATACCTGACAAGGTAAGTAGTGAGATATTCCAAAAATAACTATCATATGTGATTGTATATTACATTTCATGGATGTCATTTTTCCGTGATGTGGACACGTTTCTTTATTCTTGTAATAAAACGAGCCGAGGTGTTCTGGATGAGTTGAAGTTTGTTTATGTTTCGTTGGGTGATACCGTAGAAGGGAGTATTTCCATTGTTATCATCAATGTATGTACTAAATTATGTTGAGTTTGCAGTGTGCATTCTTAAGATATAGCCCCTGGCTATTGAAAATCATTATTTAATCACTTGTTAGAAGCGTATGCACATGAACACAGGCCTGACGTCATAGGTATTACCGAGTCCTGGTCTCACGAAGGAATCTCTGATAATGATTTACTTTTACTCGGCTACAGTCAACCCTTTCGCAAGGAACGAAAGGATAGACGCGGTGGAGGTGTATTACTTTATATCAACTGTAAATTAAATGCAAGGGAATTATCTACTAAATTTGACCCGGATGGTACAAGCGAATCAGTGTGGTGCGAGGTTGATATGTACAATAAAGACAAATTGGTGAATGGCGTATGTTATGACAGTACAAGTAACACTCGTGATGATAGTCGTGTATTGTACGAAGTAATTCACAGAGGAGTATCCAGTCATGATGCAGTTGTTATGGGAGATTTCAATAGACGATCGATAAATTGGATTACACTTGAATCTGATGCAGATGGTTCCAAATTACTTGATCTTATTCAAGATAACTTTTTGACTCAACGTGTAACTACACCTACCAGAAAGGACTCATTGCTTCACTTAATAGTTCTCACTACTGAACCGGACATGGTTGGAAAGTTGGAAGTTATTGAACATTTTGGAACTAGTGATCACAATATTATTATTTTCGATGTTCCCTGTTTTGGTACCAGTTTGTGCCAATAAATATGCTAGTCGTGATTACAATAGAGCAAACTTTCCTGCTATAAATTCTTATCTAAATGACTTCAAATGGAAACAAGACTTCGAAGGCCGATCAGCTGAGGAGTCATGGCAGATATTTAAATGTCGAATTGAAAGTTCAATCAGCATGTTTGTACCAATACGTCGGAGCGGATATAAGAGAAGAAAACCTAAGTGGATGGACAGACGAGCCTTCAAAGAAGGCGTAAAAAGTGTGAAATGTGGAGAAAGTATAAACATAACAGGCCAAAGTTAAATTACGATATATACAAGGTAGCTTTGAATACTGCAACAAGAGAGGTAAATCGTTCTAAACGTGACTTTGAGAGGCAGTTGGCTATGAATATTCGACAGGACTCGAAGTCTTTTTATTCGTACGTGAGGTCAAAATGTAAAACACAAAGCAAAGTTGGTCCGCTGAATGATGATAGTGGTAATCCAGTCTATGACGATAACGTTCAGGCAAATATGTTGAACAATTTTTTCTCATCGGTCTTCACGAGCGAAAGGTCAGACTCTTTACCACAGCCAAAACAGATGTTTTTCGCCGGAGAGTTAAATGAGTTGGCTGATATTGAAATTTTAAAGTCAAGTGTACTTAATATGCTTAGACTGATAAAACCGGACAAAGCAGCTGGGGTGGTCAATATCTTACCCAGATATCTACGTGAAATTCGAGATGTTATTGTAGACCCACTGTGTGATATATTTAGAAAGTCGATTGACGAAGGAGATGTACCTATTGATTGGAGACGTGCAAATGTCATTCAATTGTTCAAAAAGGGGGACAAGGCCCTGTGTGGAAACTATCGTCCAGTGAGTTTGACATCTCAAATATGTAAAATATTTGAAAAAGGTTATACGTGACTCTATCGTCGACCATTTGGATAAATTCAAACTCATCAGAGACTCTCAACATGGCTTCATAAGTGGTCGTTCATGTGTCAGCAACCTACTAACCTCCCTAGAGTATGTAACGGATTCTGTCGATAAGGGGCACCCAATAGACATTATTTATTTAGATTTCGCCAAAGCTTTCGATAAAGTGCCACATCAAAGACTCATAACTAAACTAAAGGCTCATGGAATAAGTGGTAAGGTGTCACGGTGGATTGAGACTTGGCTAAGGAACAGGGAGCAGCGAGTTATTCTGAATGGAACTGCGTCGAAATGGAGCAGAGATTTAAGTGGAGTTCCACAGGGGTCTGTGTTAGGTCCCGTACTGTTCCTCATCTATATAGATGACATCGAGAAAAATATTATTAGCAAAGTTCTTAAGTTTGCAGATGATACAAAGTTAATTCGCAAACTTGTATCTGAAGACGATGCTGAAGTGTTACATAAAGACTTAAAAACCTTAATTGATTGGTCTAGTGACTGGCAAATGCTATTCAACGTGAGCAAGTGTAAGGTCATGCATGTGGGTTACAATAATCCCAACTATCCGTACACCATGAATGGTAGTAGATTGTCATCTGTAGAGTCTGAAACAGATCTAGGGGTTTTGATTCACAACTCACTGAAACCGAAACTGCAAATCGAAGGATATTATATTGCCACTCTATAAATCGCTAGTTCGCCCGCACCTTGACTATGCTTCCCCAGTGTGGTCCCCTCATGCGAATAGGGATATTGTGTTTTTGCAAAAAGTGCAGCGTCGGTTCACCAGGATGATTCCGCAGCTTGGTGGCTTGAATTATGAGGACAGGTTACGCGTATTGAACCTGACAACTTTAGAAACCAGAGCAGCGGATCAGAGCAGATTTGCTGGAAGTGTATAAACTTTTCCATGGGCATACTCTCGTTGATCCAGTTGTGTTTTTCAACATATCTACTTCGACAACAAGAGGACACAGTTTGAAATTATTTAAGGACAGGTCCAGATTGGATATACGTAACTATTTTTTTTAGTCAACGTGTCATAGACATTTGGAACAGTTTATCAGAAAGGGTTATTGCCATTTCATCAGTTAATCATTTTAAAGCATGTATTGATAACCACCTCAGAACAGTAAGGGTCTTTAAAAGCTTCAATGGCTTCCTACCCCACGTAAATTCACAGTAAATTCACAGTAAATTCACATATACATACATACAATACATACATACATACATACATAGAATACATACATACATACATACATACATACATACATACATACATACATACATACATATATACATACATACGTACATACATCATACATACATACATACATACATACATACATACATACATACATACATACATACATACATACATACATACATAGTATACATACATACATACATACATACATACATACATACATACATACATACATACATACGTACATACATCATACATACATACATACATACATACATACATACATACATAGTATACATACATACATACATACATACATACATACATACATACATACATACATACATACATACGTACATACATCATACATACATACATACATACATACATACATACATACATACATACATACATAGTATACATACATACATACATACATACATACATACATACATACATACATACGTACATACATCATACATACATACATACGTACGTACGTACGTACGTACATACATACATACATACATACATACATACATACATACATACATACATACATACATACATACATACATACATACATACATACATACATACATACATACACACACATATACACAGAGACTTTTAATCCCGTAATTATAACTTTCCTTATTTAATGAAGTAAAAATCTAAATTTGTTAAATATAAAAACCTCTCAAAAGTACACGGTGGAGTATGGGGCTTATCCGTTTTGGAGTCGTAATTCTACAGTCATTGTTCAAAATAGTTCGAACTGGCTCTAGCAACCATGAACGCACCCTTAGCAACAGTGAAGATAATAACAAACATTAATAATGTAATAAACATTCGAGAAATATATTCAATTGTGCCCAGAAACAATACCACTCCTAAACCAAATAGCCAATTGGTGGTGTATATTACACAGATAACATTGTTTAATAGGCAAATTAATAAAGATTCAATAAATGTACGCAAATATACCTAACAAGACCACGCCCGCGGCAACAACGAAATGGTGAACTGTATTGTAAAGATAATAATGGGGATGAATAGGCAAGTAAATATATATTAGATACGTGTGGAAATATGTTTAGCAACCGGGTTTAGGTTCAGACATGAAGGTGTTTATACATGTCGCCAAAAACCCAGTTTGAGAGAATCTTCTAGCTGACATGGGCGCCAAAACGATAATTTAGACGCGTTTTTATAAATTTATGTCATCTCGTTTCAATAGGTATTGCTATCATTTTTACTGAGAATAAGATAGTCTAGTGATGAGGGCATCACATTTTAGACAAGACGGAAGAATATCGTGACTCTCCATGTTTAGTATTTTAAAAGATAGTGTGTCTCGAAAACAATTGTCCCCAACGCGCCTTTTTTTCAAATTCGCGTAATTTACATATAGTCATGTTTAGACAATAGACAAGTTTTCGTGTAAAGTGATTAGTAAAATTTACTTTAATGGAAGGCTGGCTCTGGCCTTGGAGGGAGGGCGTCAACGCCGAACTCGAGGCTTTGATAAATAAAGTCAATGTTCCAGTTCATACCACATATGTCGTTCGTATCATACTACTACAAGTGCTGCTGATCTTAAAGATTTGATAAAAGTGTCAAGACGTGATCGTACCCTGAAAGTGTATATGTCTAAAAAAAAAAAATAGGGATGTTCGTTCCAACAGTGTATATGTAGGAAACAATACACCGTACAGACTAACTGGAAAGAAAATAATTTAAGTTTACACTCTTCTTCTACCCATCTAACCATTCAACAATTATGATTTCATGTATAATTATCACTCAACTAACAATAGCAATTCATACACAATTACTTAATTAAACTCAGAGGACGGGGGGGGGGGGACTTATTTTAACAATACATGTTTACAGCTGGCCCAGCTTCGATCAAATCAGATCTGTTATTTATCCTGTATAACATAAGTTATGGAATACACTTTTTTCTTCCATAAGGAAGAGATATATTTCTGGTTGGAAGTCTGTGTGTCTGTGTGTCCGTGTGTCTGTCTGTCTGTGTCATCGTTTTCTCCATAACGGATTTCTCAATTCAAACGAAATTTGGAAGGCGTATTCCGTAGGGTAATGACTTGATTAGGTTTTGGTAAAAATCCCGTGAATATTAATGAGCAATTTACATAATTAATGATTTTCTGTAATTAGGCTATATCTCAAGAATGCACTCTTCAAATTAATTATAACTTGGTACACACATTTGCGATACCAAAGCGCACCTGTCCTGAAAATATTACTAATGTAGCTTTTAGTTTTAATAAGTTATTGACATATTTTCTATTGGCCACAAAAAAGTAAAAAATAGTTTCTTGTCAGGAAATGTCATCTAAAGTGGTACAACTTTATCACCATTTTCTAACACACGACTGGCTCAATTCAAACGGAATTTATTGCATGTGTTCTGTAGGGTAGTGACAAGAACTGATTAGGTTTCGGTTAACATCCCAAGAATATTATGAGAAATTTACATAATTAATGGTTTTCGGTAATTAGGCTATATCTCAAGAATGCACACTTCAAATTCATACATGCATTTGCGATACCAAAGCGCACTTGTCCTCAAAATTTTATTGATGTAGCTTTTAGTTTTAATAAATTATTGGCATATTTTTGTGGGCCACTAAAAAGGAAAAAAAAAAGTTTCTCGTCAGGAAATGTTGTCTAAAGTGGTACGACGATGCGCTTATTTTTTAAATACATTCTCAACAAATGTCACAGTACATGTTGTGGTTGGCAAGGAGATCACTAACAGCAATGAGCGAATAGCAATCAATGAGAACAAATAACTTATTACATATGTTCTGTTGTATTCCAACAATTGTCTGTAGGAACGACAATCTCAAAACTTTGCCCTTACGGAAGACATTCAGTTTACATCTGGTTAAATAATGTCTTTTCTAAAACTTACGCTGTCAGCCAGAAGTCTCTAGAGAAGTTAACATTTTCAAAGACACTATATGTTTGTGAGTGTGGGTGGATGGGCGGGTAGGGGTGTACACAAAATAGATGGTGTTCATAAATACCTAAACATTAAGAATATGATGAAATGATTACACATGAAGGGTAGATATCCAGGAATTTGAAAACACAGGCAGCTGGCTGATAAAAAATCATGTGTATGTAATTCAAAACACATCATTAACAACACAAGTATAGAGGCAAGATAAATTGAAGGTGCTCTACACAACGATTACATGAGAAATGTCAGCAGATATTTGTTCAAATCCGGGACACTGTGATAGAGCTGTGATATTCATATTTAAAGCAAATCTTTGTTTCAAGGCTAGGGGTGATTCTATTATATTATAAATTATATGATAAATGTTCATAACAATATGTCTGGCATTGAGTTCTACTAGTATCTGAGAGTGTTGTCATTAGAGGCTTGTATTTAATCCCTCAAGTGAGAGTTTCATATAAAGTGTTTCATGTTAACACGTTTAAAAGAACATTAATCAACTGTGTACGAGACTGTTTAGGTTAAAATTGCATTAGGCCGGATTTTCCTTGTAATCTTCCAATGTTGTTTTAGTGGAGTGTGGCCATTGAAATTATCACTGCACCGTCATCTCAAATAAAGTCATAAATAATTCATATAATACAATACTGTAAGGCTGTATCTATGTTTATATAGCGACATACAAGTTACAACATATGTCAATCATCTCTTACTGTTTATCAGATTTATCAATTACTAATTTATGCACATATATTAATTCTTTCAGCATTGTTTAACGTCACCTTTATTAGCAGCGTGTCACTATAACCACTACGATGTTGTGAAGCTGTTATTAGAATCACAGGCTGAAATAAATGGTGGTACCAACGAGGTGAGTGTGTTCTTCCGGTATTGCGTCACATCACATCACATCACATAACATAATTTATTTATTTACAGGTTGCTGTCTTAAAAATATATGTAATAGTGTAATACAGACATGTACAAAGATTATTATTCATCAGAAGACAATCTTGCATATAGATGTATGTCTAGGAAGAACTGTTAAAACGTTGACCATGTGAAAATTAATGCAGTTTGGAAATCCAATGTTTTAGATTAAGCTTTTGTTCCGACTACAGACTTGAAAAAATTGTTACCTGAATTTTTTTGACAGCAATTTCAGTCTAAGTCAACAGATTTACCCTATTTTACCGAACACATTACTTTTGTGAAAATCATAGTGTATCAGTCACAAAATCGAAAGTCACCCATTGGTTAAAAAGGAATAACCAAACAAGGGATCAGTGGTGATACCTTATATCAAGTACATTTTAAAAGCATTGCTCAGGATCCTTACCTCATACAACGTCAACACGTGCATCATGCCAACTAAAAGTATGTTGCAATTACTGGTGTCCTAAAAGACAAGGCTGACATGATAAGTTTGAGCGAAGTTGTCTATCACATTCCTTGCAAAGGCTAGCCTAACACGGCACCATGTAAACAATCTCATATTAGGGTGACTGGAAGAGTACTACCAAGTCACAATAAGAATTGCATAGGTAACCAGGTGGCTTCAAAGCGTAAATCTCCGGGCATATAGACAATGGACCTACCGGGAACTTTGTCAATATTGACAAAGTGGACTTCCTTGATATAGAAACCTAACATTTTGAACGAGGATTGAAGGAAGCCATCTACAACCGAGTATAACAACCATCACTAGGCCGAGACATAGGGCGATATACACTTCAGCGATGACCCCTTATTAAATTCGTCAGGTGGCTTTAAGCTGACGTGTTCTGAATAATTAGTCAATATTTAGACAAAGACTGAAGTAGCTTTAAACGATGTCAGAAAATAGTTTTAAAGTTTAAGTATGAAGCAAAAGTTAACTGGAGCACTTTGATTCAACATTCATATGTATGAAACCAAATGTATTATTTATTTATTATTATTTTTAATTTCTTAGAAAACGCACTACACATACGTCACAGTGCGATGTACAGAAACTCTAAAAAGAATATGCAAAATTTAAAAATACACATTGCAAGTGGTAGGGTAAAGTACACACAGTCCTGCGGTGAAATAAATGTACAGCAAAGCAAAAAACGAATCACTGATAATACATATTAAAAAGATAGGTTTTCAAACCGCGTTTAAAAGACTCAACATTCCTTGCAGTACGAATCTCTACAGGTAACTTATTCCACAGTGATGGCGCGCAAACTGAAAAGGCTCTCTGGCCGTATGTCTTACTGAATGTACCGCGGGGTGGAATCAGACGTAACTTGTCTGCACAGCGGAGATCTCTAGAAGGAACATACTGCTCTATCAGCTCTGTCAAATACACTGGTGCAAAGCCTCTAATTACTTTAAAAGTAATTAACATAACCTTGAACTTAATACGTGCTTCTACTGGCAGCCAATGTAAATCAACTAATACAGGTGTAATATGGTCAAATTTACGGGAACGACTAACTAAACGTGCTGCAGCGTTTTGAAGAGATTGCAAACGGTGAAGCTGATCTTTGTTAATTCCATACAAGAGACTATTACAATAATCTAACTGAGTTGTTACAAATGCGTGGATCAATGTCTCGGTAGTGTCCCGATCGAGAAGTTTACGGATCTTGCCAATTCTGTATAATGAGTAGTGGGCTTTTCTACAAACTTGGTTTATGTGATCGGACATAGCACCATTCCTGTTTAAAATCATGCCAAGATTACGGACCGAGTTCGAAGGGATGATATCAATGTCACCGATCCTTAGGCTAGACAGTTCTGTTGTATCAAGTTTCAAGCTTGACGAGAAATGGACAACATCCGTTTTGTCATCGTTCAGAATGAGTAGATTTGACTTCATCCAGCCACGTACATCATCGATACATTCCTCGAGAGAGGTACGTACACAATCTGGTTTCCTACAGACAACATAGACTTCGGAGTCGTCGGCATACATCATACAATCCAGACTATGACCTTCGATGATAGTAATATGTAGTAATGTGATGTAGTAATACAATGGTACAGTTATCTATTCATTCCAGTGATATACAAGAAGATTCATGACGGTTACATTCCTGTCAGTCCTATGAAACTGTAATGTGGTGATACATAAACACAGCAGTATCTTCACCTCACTTTAAATATAATGACGTATTTCTACATATCGCACAGTGAAATCCTAGCCAGGGTAAATTGACTATAATGCATTCAAATACATACTTTGACTTTAATATTCTCAGATCATTTTGTTTTTTCATTGCTAAGAGTCAAATATCATGAATTGTATAAGGTGACCATATTTTTTTTTATGTTTCTCGTTACTTTATCTATGCCATTTTGGGCGATTTAAAAAAAAGTTTTAAAATTGTTGTCCATGTTTCTCCCCTACTCCTTTCCCCACTATATATTTCCTTTTTATTAGATTCCTGGTAACATGACCTTTCTCAGCTTTTCTGTACAATTGGAATGTTCTCAGCCTCTCCCCCTACTTGAATAGCTTCCATCAGTAAAGAAATACTCTGTTCAGGAACAATTGTCGTCGCCGCCACCATGACTTTAGATGACGTAGGCAGTCCAGACACACGCAAAATATTAAGGGCAGTCGATTTTGGTCTTGATCGGTTCGGTAGGGTATTGAGAAGCAGGGAACAATAGGATCTTCTAAATGCAATAGCAGTGTACTTGGCTTCATTGTAAGGTAGAAAGTAGAAACACACAAATACATAACTTCACATTACTTTATTCGTTATTTTTTTATTCATACATCAATTGTATCATGACTTCCTGCTTGTAAAATCAATGTGAAACAACATATGGCAAGTCCTTGTTTGTAACTCAATGAATTCAGAAAGCATAACAAATATGTAAAATTCTGTTATTGTACGTATAGCTCATATTTATACATTTCTGTGGCCTTTTGCCGTGTATCAAGATACGAACACAAACATTGTCAATGTTGTTTCACTTTTATTGTTGATATTTTTAGTAGAAAGCCATGATAAAATTGTTTGATAAATCCTCATTCATATGGCCACTTTAAGTTGATTATTTTATTTTACAGTTATATAATAATAAATACGCTTTTTAGGACCACTGTCCTAAATTGTACGTTTCAGAAATTCGGGCGAAACAAAAATAATTATAGAATACAAAGAGGTACAGAAAAACAATAGATAGATGGAATGAATGCTATAGTAATTAATGAAATACATTTTATTGTGAATGATTTGTATATAAAAAATGACAAGTTAGCTATTACTAAGTTCTTATTACCTGACTTTAGAAGACAAGATTTTTCTTAAATACAGTCTATACAACCACTCTGGTGTATATGTGCCCTAACATTGTGGTACTGGGGACCCAAGGAACAAACTTAATGATATGAAATTAAACCCACCGTCAATATCTGTTGTCATACAAATTTTGCAAACTTTGACACGGTCTTCACAATCGATGCCTAGTGACCGGCTCAACTGCCGGTGCAAAGCTTGACCTCCTCAAAAAGACTAATAATCATCGAAATGTTCCATTCATTTTTAAAGTCAAGTATATTTTTCAAGTTTAAATGTAGCCTTGAAATATTGATACTGAGTTGTCCCATTAGTATTTAACTATCCATTCATTTACTAATCATGTATTCTTTGCTATGATTCATTTACAGTTTGGTGATGTGTTTAGAAATGCTGTGTATGAAGGACATCCATCATTACCACTGGTTAAATTACTTATTGACCATCACGCTGACATCAACAAGGAATTTGAGGTAATAATAAAGCACAAGTACAAGTTTTTACAACTTTTGTCTAAAAACGTTAAAACATCTACTAGTTACATCAATGTATCAATAGTTAACATATATGTGTATATTTAATCCACGGGTATAATAATCTACCACATACATCTAACAGTCTTCTCCCTCATTTGTTATTTCTATTTTGATATTCAACGTAGATAAATTACATAGTTTGAAAAGCTGATATATTAACTGAAGTTCAAAATGATCTAGATTCAATTAAATAAAACAACTATTTGGGATAATGTTTACTTGAATGCGACTGACGTTTAGCTCTACCCATTACGAGCAATCGGTACATAACTAAATTTTTGCGAATACAATATACCTGAGCTCATTAATTGATCACTTATGATATCAGTATATGTTTTATATTAGGTGGTTATATGGCATTGCCTGTATTCTCTAAGACGGACTCCAATTTCTTATCATTTTTAATTAACCAATCACAATGATCATCACCAATACACCTTTCTGCGATTGGTTTGCTATTTGTTGTATTTGAAAAGACTATTTGCTTCCGGGACAGCTGAAGAGTCATTCCCATAAGCTCTGGAAAAAATATTCGTATTGACAAGACCTAAAATGAAAAGTGCGATATTGAGATTGGCAAGGGACTAATTAATTTGATCCGCAGTACAGTACAGTACAGTACAGTACAGTACAGTACAGTACAGTACATCACAGTGCAATACAGTACACCACAGCCACTACTGCAGTTGATCTCAACTGCAACTCAAGATTCAGTAGAATAGTGTCACCACCGGCTAAGCTGTTGAAAATCCACTTTTACGGGAGTGAGGATGGGTTTGGAAATGTATACAGTTATTTCTGAGATAATAACACCATCACAAATTTATTTACGATCCATATTTTAATAAAGAAATACTGCAATGTTTAATTCAGGCATATTGTAAAATTATTAGCCAAAGACACACACACACACACACACACACACACACATACACACGCGCGCGCGCGTACAGTTTTCACCCCAACATATAACATTTCTTACGCAAGGTAAAAATGAATCACATGCACAGTAAACTAACAATGCTTCTTTCTCTACATTTTGTAGGGAAGCACTTTTCTGGAAGATGTATTGAAGAACTATGAGAACAAGGTATGAAAATATATTCACATCAGGATCATGAAGTAGTACACAGAATGAAGATTAATATTTAGATATATGTTGTTGGTCCTTGATATTCATGTGTATATGAACTGTAGTTCTTGCTACGCATTGCTGTTTACGCAGATGTTCTAAGACTATGTCACCAACAGACACTGGTCTGAATAAATTAACATTATGGCTGGCCTGAATTTCAGACCCAGTCTCAGAACGTATACACTCATCTCTACATACATATTAGTGTATACATTATTGTTTCTGACTAGTTGGATCGTCGTCGTTCATGTAATGCGTTGGGTGCGTGTTGATGTCTAAAGTGATTGGTTGAGAGTCAATATCAAACTTATATAGTAATTCTTCTGAGGGTTTATCAAATTGTCGCTCATGGGACTGAACAGTTGATGCTGAAACCGCATCCTGTGGCAGCTTGTTCCTAGTATTAACACTTCTATGCACAAAAAAGTGTTTACGTATTTCAGCATAGTGTGCTCCTTCAAAAGTGTGTACGAGTGTCCTCTAGTTGCCTAAGGTTTGCAGATTTAGTCATCTCAACCGTTCCTCGTGTGGCACAAACTTATAATCTGGAATAAGCTGTATAGCCAGTCACTGAACATTTTCGAATTCAGTAACCTTGTTATGTTTAGTGAGATGTGTAGCCCAACCCTTATTGCATACTCAAGGTGGGGATCGAACCAGAGTCTTGTACTCCAATGATTTGGTTAACTTTCTTTATCTTAGAAGACATGTGGGGGAGTCTATTGTCTATTACTACTCCAATGTCCTTTTCCTCCGAAATTGTTTTTTTTTCTTCAGAATATACTTGTCGTGACCCATTATGTATGACCTGTCACTCACATTTATCATACCAATTACCATAGACTCTTATTTTCCAGGGTGAAATGTAAACAATGACTTGTCTTTCCTGTCGAACATATTATTAATATCACACTGTAACTGAATTATTAGAAGAGTTCATTTCTAGCATAATTACTGAACACTATTAATTATGCAAATGACTCATTAAACTAAAAGCTACATCACAAAGCTGTTTAGAAGTTGTGGACCTTGCTATTGTTGATATATATAGTAATTTATTTTGATTTTGAAAGGTGCATTATTAAGACTTAATTTCTTACGGAAAATCATTAATTATGCAAGTTAGTTATTACAAATAAAAGCTACATATAAAACTTTATGTTGCACACTAAGTTTGCCGATGATAATAATTAAACACGTATCTAGCGCCTTGTATCAGTGACAGTGCTCACAGTCGCTTCACAGAAGAGAAGACGAAAACGGAAAAAAACAAAAAACAAATGTACTGCACGAAGATAAAATTAAAATATGGCTGAAAGGGTAGAAAGAAAAGTAATGCAGAAACATTATCTTAACAAAGGTAAAATGCTTTAGAAGTGTAACTAGCAAGAAAATGATTTTAAAATGCTGGTTTCGACTAAGATAGATATGTAAAACAAATCTCCAACAATGTCTAAGCTTAATACAGTTTAGATTACACACTGTAAACCTGAGTTTTCAACTTGAGTTTGAAAGTATCAATTGATGCATTGTCTGGTGTGACATGGGAAATCGTTCCGAGGTTTTGGTGCAGCGTAGAATAAAGAGCAATATCTAAAGGACTTTGATGCAACTCTTGGTACTATTAGTTGTTGTTGATTAATATTAGAACGAAGGCAGCGTGCTGGTTTATACACCGTGAGCAGATCACACAGATATGATGGGATAGTACCATAGATAGGTAAGGAGTGGAGATCTTGAATTTCATTCGTTTGGTTATTGGAAACCAATGGAGATTATGCAAATATTTCGTTATGTGGTAATGTTTCTTTATTTTGATAATAAAACGAACCTGTGTGTTTATATTTCGTTGGGCGATGCGTAGAAGAGACCATTTTCATTGTTATCATCAATGTATATACCAAATTATGTTGAGCTTGCAGTGTGCCTAATTCCTGAAATCATTAATTATTCAAATGACTTTAAAAACATTGTAAGATGCATGTATGATACATATCCACCCTGGTATCATTAATGTATGTACCACATTATACAGAACTTGAGGCTTGCACTCTTCATATTATAGCCTTAATTACAGAAAATTAATTATGCAAGTGATTCATTGAAAATAAAAAGCATAATTACTGACAGACATTAATTATGCAAATGAGTCATTAAACCTACAAGCTGTCAACAAACTTTATATGGCATTGACTTTAAAGCATGTACTCTTAAGATATAGCCTAATTACCGAAAACAATTAATGCAAATACCTCATTAATATACATGATGTTTACCTAGACCTTATCAGTTCTAGCCATTAACCTAACAAACATATGAACCAAATGGCGTTTGAATTGAGTCAGTCGATTTTAAGAAAGCGATGATAGTCAGTCAGATAGACAGACAGACAGACAGACAGACAGCCATACATACATACATACATACATACATACAGACAGACAGACAGACAGCCATACATACATACATACAGACATACATACATACAGACAGACAGACAGACAGACAGACAGACAGCCATACAGACAGACAGACAGACAGACAGACAGACAGACAGACAGACAGAAAAGTGGATAGTCATTCCAATAATTGACATACACATACCTAGCAATAACAATATGCTCATAACAAGTGGGAAAATATTCAATGTATATTAAACATTTGAAATAAAAAAAGGGACAGTTAGGCAAGTATATCAATAACCAGATTTAAACTGAATGCCTCCCGTAAGGGAATCACTAATTATGCAAATAACTCATTAAACTATAAAAAAATATGGTAACAGGCTTTTTTTTGGACAAGCATGCTTTCCTAGGTTAATGTATGTTAGAGTGTATGATACTGCTTAATTACTGAATATCGTTCATTATTCAAAATACTCATTAAAGGAAAAAGTTGTAGCAACAAACTTCATAGGACAGGTGTGTATTATTACGTTTGATGTACGTATCATATTATATGAAATTTGAAGCTTGCATTTTTAAGATACAACCTAGTTACCTAAAATCATTAATTATGCAAATTTTTCATTAAAACTAAGCTATATAAAAGATTTTATAGGATATGTCCGCTTTGTTATGGTTAACGTATGTACTAAATTGTATTGAAATTGAAGTATGCAGTCTTAAGATATAGCCTAATTACCGAAGATCATTAATTATGCAAATTATTCATTAACACTGTAAGGTACATCAACTAACTTTATAGGACATACACAATTTGTTATGGTTAATGTATGTACTGAATTGTATTGAAATTGAAGTATGCAGTCGTAAGATATAGCCTAATTACGAAGAATCATTAATTATGCAAATTATTCATTAACACTGAAAGGTACACCACCAAGCTTTACAGGACATATGTGATTGTTATGGTTAACGTGTGTACTGAATTATATTGAAATTGAAGTATGTATTCTTAAGATATAGCCTAATTACCGAAAATCATTAATTATGCAAATTATTCATTAACATTGTACAGTACATCAACAAACTTGAAAGGACATGTGTGTTTTCTTATGGTTAACGTATGTACTAAATTATGTTGAATTTGAAGTATGTATTCTTAAGATATAGCCTAATTACCAAAAATAATGTATTATGCAAATTATTCATTAACGCTGTAAGATACATCAACAAATTTTATAGGACAAATGTACGTTGTTATGTTTAACGAATATACTGTATTATATTGAAATTGAAGTATGCAGTCTTAAGATATTGCGTAATTAGTTGATTTCATTAATATGCAAATTTCTCTAATTAAACATTAACAGATCTGGCTCAAAACCTAATCAGGTCTAGCTATTACCCTGAAGATTATTTATTCCAAATTTCATTACAATTGAGCCAGCCGATTTTTAGAAAATGATGACACAGACAGACAGACAGACAGACAGACAGACAGACAGACAGACAGACAGACAGACATAAAGACACACAGACACACATTCCCCTTTTTATACCTCCCGTACCCTTACAGGAGGTAAAAATATGGATGGCTGGGCTAGTGCATACACTGAACCACCTTTGACATAATTGACCGAATAACCAAGATACTACCCATATCAATTTATGGTGTATATACAGCATTTAAAAAAATAATAACAACGTGATAACAACATGACCATAACAACATCGAAAATAATCAATGTGTGTAAAATATTTAAGATAAAAATAGGGACGGTTAGACAAGTGAATACAAATCAAAAACCTGGATGCACATATGCCTAGCAACAAGATCACGCCAATAGCAACAGTGAAATGATGATGTATATTACATAAACAACAATATGGATGGAGAATATATTGTTCATGGTTCCAAGAATCATTCACAACATTATTGTACTGTCCAACAATATGGATCTTTGGGCTAGTGCATACACTCACAACTTTGACATAATTGACCCAGTAACAATGATACTGTCCATACCTGCAGTACAATGTAAGGTGTATTTACAAAATTAAAAAAATAGCCAGTACTTTTGGGAAAGCCTTTGACTTGAATTTTGTTCAGCCCATTATGTTTTTACTCAATGATCTGTTTGATTGTACTGGTATGGAAACAAATTGCTATGTACATTTTTCAATAACTGTGATATTCGATGGTTGATGATGCGTGATCGGGGCTTCATCAGTGTAAGACTATAGTACTGTTTCATCTATTAGGAATACTTTAAAAGATGGCGATTCAGGGACATGGTCGAGATATTGAGTTACATTATTGTACACTGTGATATACCTCACAAGGTACGTAGTAAGATATTCTATCATATTCATGATATCATTACAAATTTCGAAATTAACGTTATTGACTATAGCCAAATGAAATTCATATTGACACAAGAGAAAGAATACCCAGAACGCAAATGTCAGCACTAATACTTTCATTAATGACACTGTGTATATTGAAAGAACGCATATAATGCTTCTGCAACTGACACACCCCTTTCAGCTTCAGGACAAGTCCTTCATCTGACACACCCCTTTCAGCTTCAGGACAAGTCCTGCAGCTGACACACCCCTTTCAGCTTCAGGACAAATCCTGCAGCTGACACACCTCTTTCAGCTTCAGGACAAATCCTGCAACTGACACACCCCTTTCAGCTTCAGGACAAGTCCTGCATCTGACACACCCCTTTCAGCTTTAGGACAAGTCCTGCAACTGACACAAACCTGAATCTTTTTTGAGGTTCAATTTTACTGATTATGGGGGAAATTTGCTAAAATTAATAAATATCTTAATTCAGATGTAATTTTAACACATTTTGATGGAAATATTTTGAAAAATACATTGCAGTGTGTTGATTTCATTATTTCACTGGAATATTTGCAGTATATGAAAGGGTTTGACTACAGTAAACAAAATCTTGAAAATTGTCATGGAAAAATGTC
This sequence comes from Glandiceps talaboti, assembly GCF_964340395.1. Lineage (NCBI taxonomy): Eukaryota > Metazoa > Hemichordata > Enteropneusta > Spengelidae > Glandiceps > Glandiceps talaboti. The sequence goes on along the minus strand of NC_135567.1, from coordinate 9,102,410 downwards.
AAAATTGATACCGTACACTCATTTATGAATCTTTCTTATGAAAATAATCTAAAAATGTGTACTGTTCGGAAAGTGGAAAATAGTTTTCGGGCTGTTTACCGTACCATATAATTTTTCTACAAATTTAATTCACTATTATTACTCCTTGTGTATATTTGATACAGTATTACAACTATCGTACATATTGTGCAAACTCAATTAAATGTCAATATGTAAAGTGTCTTCTCATAATTCTATGGACATGGCACTCATAAAGTACTCTATTTGTTAAAGATAATTTCAGATATTCCGGCTTTAAATTTGCCGTCGGGGTGTGGATACAAGGACGACAACAATCAGTTCCAATTTCTCAGCTTGGCAGACACTGATGTGAAATCACACGTATCAACAATCTACAAGGAGGGATGGATAATATCTTTGATTATTTTGAATTCTAATCACGAAGTCGATAAAGTTGCAGTATTGCTTAAAGGTAGACCAATTCATACATTAATAGTCATAGATGTAGATTCCAATGTTAATAGTATGAAGGAGATTAAAGTTTCACATCGTTTAGCGATTGTACGTGACATACATTTTAAAGCAGACAGGGCAGTATCATGGCTGTTACCGACTGTGAAACATTTCACTGTCAAACATTCAACAATACCCGTACCTTGGCAAATGAATTTCGAGGGATCTCTTGACACACTGACCATCACTCACTGCATGTTACAGCAAATATCTACTAGCGAGTCAAAGTCAAAAAATACCTGGAAGTACATTCATTTTCAATGCAAGAGTATTAACAGCTTGTATCTACATGATAATGGATTGACTGATCTCCAAGACGATATCGGTTCTATTCCAGGGTTAACCAACCTTGATGTTCGTAACAATGCTTTACAAAGAATTCCAACCTCGATCGGCCGGGTCGATCATTTCGACAGCTTCCATATAGATGGCAATAGTATACTTAATATCCCCAAAAAGACTATTCGAGCGGGTACGGACGCAGTCTTATCCTACTTGCAGGAGTTCCTAAGTAACAACTTAGTTAGCAACAATACCGTTAAGATGGTAATGGTAGGTCACGAAGGGTCAGGGAAGACAACTTTAGTGAAGGCGTTAGGAGGCAAGATACGAACAGTAAAGAAAACAGATGGCATCGATATATTCGAAATTGATCTCAAGAAGGATGGTATCAAACTAATCGTCTTTGACTGTGCTGGAGATGTGGATTTCTTAGAATCTCACACCTTATTTGTCACAGACGACACACTATTTGTTGGAGTCTTCGATCTAAGTGAGTTTCCGATCAGTCAAGCTGATAAATCTGAAGATAGGATAACCTCATCTCATCAATTAGGCAGAGTTAGGTTATGGCTGGAGTCAGTCAATGCCTTTGCACCGAAATCTCGAGTAATACTTGTAGGGACACATGCAGATGCCCCCATGCTGTCCGATGCGGCATTGGCTGACATATGGAAACAGTTCAAAGAACTTCTTGAAGATGTACGTGAAACACACTGTGAAGTTCATAACCATCGTGTTGTCTCAAATTGCCTGATGTGCCAAGCAGCTGCGAAGATGGACAGGCAGAGCAAATATAACGGATTAGCTGGATTTGTTGAGGTCAACACAGATGTAAGGAAACCAAAATCAGTAGATAAGGCGAAAACCATGGATAAAGTGGGTCGAACTTGTTTCCCTCATATCGTGGGATATTTTGAAGTTGGCAGCATCGGGAATTTTCCTCAGGGTTTTGCAGTGGTTCGAAACCGCAGCATTAAACAGTTACGTCACGCCATTGTAAAAGCAGCCTGTGATATCTTAACAGAATCATACAGTGAAATTCCAGAACCATGGCATTGTCTTAGAGAAAGTCTAAGAACACAACGGATGTTAACAGCCACTTCTTCTATTCTGCCATTTTCTGATTTCAAAACGTTGGCAAATAATTTGGGAATGCAAAGTGAAGAATCTGTGAATAATGTGATGAACTTCCTTTGCAGTCAGGGTGATGTTGTATACAAACCATTGGGATTAAAAGATGAGGATACTCCTGTTATTCTGGACCCACAATGGTTGGCACACTTGCTGAAGGCATTGATATCATTCAAAGCAAAGAGTATAGATGTCTTAGGTTGTCTAGATGTACGACGTGTGCAAGAAGTGTGGCGTCACATTGACAAGCAATATCACGAACCACTGTTGGCGTTGCTGATACAGTTACAAATTTGTTTTGCTCTGGGAAAACCGACATCACACGATGCAAGCTCTACAGCAGGCTTTAAATTCTCAAACTTACTATTCCCCTCACAATTACCAGTGGGTCAGCCAAACCATAAAGATTGGCCCTCATTCCCTAACAAGGGTGAGAAACAAGTGAGTCATCACTACATCTTCAACTTTTTACCTCCACTATGGTTCTGTGATTTGATAGTTACTATCCATGACAAGGCAAGTGTCTGTAACCAACCAAGGTTCTTAAGAAACAACATTGTTTACCGATGCCTGGTCAGAAAATCTACTTGTGACGACTGTGTTAACTCTTGTGGTGTTTCAGATGATGCAATACACCTCATTCGATACGAATTGCTTTTCCACAACAACAGCATTCTACTGACTGCAAGAGGACCAAGGGCATGTTGTGCTATAACTGAGGCTGATCGATTGATGAAGTATGTAGTAGACATGGGTCGTTACCAAGAAATGGAGAAGCCACAAACGGTTGTAGCATGCCCTAACTGTGTTGTTGCTCGGGAACATGATATTGGTATAATGGAGCCATTGAATCCCAAGAAGCAAAGTAAACCCTTGCTATGTTCCAAATTCCAAGGTCACATCTTTCAAAGTAGACATGATATGTTAATGTGTAAAGATGTCAACATGACTAAGCCACTGGTACAGGCATTATCTGATGTCCTGAAAGATGATGAGTGCCCTAAATTATTTGTATTACTACCAATCAACATACATGGTCTTTCCTGGTTAGAGTTTGTCACATCAAGAGTGTTTTCACATCTTCGTGATGGATATGCTGTTCATCTACTCTGTGAATATCCAGAAAATATACACTTCATAGACTCTCCAGGTTACAGAGTCAATAAGGTGAAGGAATTTGTAAGAAAGTATGGTCCTATTGTCTGCAAGGTGTTGAAGATCATACAAGGGGTTACTGAGCTAGCTAGTTTAGTTCCAATACCAGCTACGGCTAGCGTTGGCAAGATTTCTAGTACAGCTGGTAAGGCAAGTAATTTGGTGGAAAACTTTGTAAATGATTTCTACAAGGAGTTTCCAGATATTGCCAAGAAACATCGAGATAAAGCCTTTTCAGCAGACACGTTGCTTGACGAAATAGAAAAACAGTCTTGTTCCCTGAGCCGAAGAGAGTTGTCAAATTTTCTTGGCAAAGTGGATGAAGGAGGAAGATTTGGTGGTCTACAGGCAGTTGTCGATGGCGAGAAAGTACTCTGGCTGTGTGATGAACATGCCAGAATTTTCACTCCAAGAAAAATGGGGAAAATGGGGAAATGTGTCCCAATGTGTTGACAGTATTATGTCTCAAAAGTGACGATCTGTCAAACCTTAATGTACTATACCAATCCTCGCTCCAATTCTGAATACTATGTTTCAGCTATTGACTATTAATATGTTAATAATAAGGATGTGTTGTCTGCCTTGTACACGATTATAAGTTTTATATTTCACGAAAGGTCATAGTTTGAAAATGCAGGAAACGAACGAATTTCAGCAGAAAAATATGTGTAGGTTTTAATAAAAATAGATCAAAACAATGTCAATATTAAATAATATATATGTCTATATATCAAAACATTAAATCCCCCCAAAAAACTTAATCAAAATCAGATCAGACATTTAACTAAAAATGTAGACAAATATACATAAGGTTGCTATAGTAACGAGGGTATGAGAAACATTTGTGTATATGTAATATCATTTTTGCAAGCCTTAACAGAAATAAACACGAGTTAAAGACCTATGTATGTATGTATGTATGTATGTATGTATGTATGTATGTATGTATGTATGTATGTATGTATGTATGTGTGTGTGTGTGTGTGTGTATGTATGTATGTATGTATGTATGTATGTATGTATACATACATACATACATACATACATACATACATACATACATACATACATGTACATACATCTAAATGCATGCATGTAGGGAAACAGACTGACATACAGACAGACAGACAGACATACCGACCGACAGACAAACAGACAGACAGACAGACAGACAGACAGACAGACAGACAGACAGACAAATTTGCCTTTAGTTATTACTGTATCATTCACCCTATTAGTGGGGCTAGGGTGTATATGGATGTTATAATAAATGTCAACATTCCAGAATAACCCAAGAACTGTTGTTGATATGATTGTTTTACGTTCGGTAACAGCCATGTTTGTGTGTTCTTTAAAGAGTTTACCTTGAGTTTAATTTTCATATTTTAATCAATAGACTCCTAGGTCATATTGGATAGAAATCTACTGTGTATTGGTTATTAATTGTATACTTGGAAATGTCATTATTGTATATCATACCAGTACCAAAACATTTTTTAGTTTACATTTAGAAAATTATGTCCATTCCTTTTGTAATGTACCCTTTCGCTTTAATGTTAGGTAGGAGACCATTGTATTGTTTTCATTAATCCGGTATAAGTATTTAGTAAATTCACTTCAAATATAAATAAATGCAGGTGACGTTAATTCGTTTGATTTAATTTATGTAAGTATGACGTGATGAGTATCAAATTAAACTTATGTCCAAAACACAAAACTCAAAAAATTTTACCCGGTGTATTCGACTGCACACTTCTGTATGCAAAGATCATTTGGTTTGCCTTGTTATAGTGAAACAAGACGTCACTGACTTAAGAGAGGATAATTTGACTTGTTTTGTCGTTTTTAAATAGATTTGACTGATATATATTCTTGTAGTATTTGATGATAATTTGATGTGCCTTGTTACAGTGAAATAAATCACTGACATATATTCGGATAGTATATCCATTGGTTTGAATTGTTATAGTGAAGACAGACTTCACAAACGTGTATTCTGTTTATTTTAGTACATTTTATGTTGTTCTAGTTAGTTTTAAGTAAATCAGTTGCTATATAGTCATTACAGTGTTTAGTTTCAATGTAATAATCACCCCATGTAGTGTCCACTATATCCAGTGATAAAACTAACTCCATGTATCCATTTGTGTCCATATAGTTCTGACATATATTGTATTAATGAAATAACCATCCCATGTAGTGTCCAACGTGTCCTGTGATAAGATGGGACATGTTATCATGTTATACCTGAACATATATTGCAATGTTCAATCTGATTTTAGAAAGAACACACACACACACACACACACACACAGATATATATATATATATATATATATATATATATATATATATATATATATATATATATATAACTCGGTGAGTATCAATCTGCTAAGACAGTGCTCTATACCGCAGTGGCAGAGCGAAATCGTTTTGGTAGTACAGAAACTCTTTCTTAGTTGTAAATCGGAGTTTCACGCTTTGTGCGATCATCAACTTGAGTTGTCTGATGATCGCACAATGCGTGAAACTCCGAGTTACATCCAAGAAAGAGTTCCAGTACTATCAAAAAAAAAAAAAAAAAAAAAAAAAAAAAAAAAAAATATATATATATATATATATATATATATATATATATATATATATATATATATATATATATATATATATATATATATATATATATATATATATACATAATCCTGTTCATAAATGAGAAGTTTTCGTACTGGAATAACATTATAGTTGGTACATGACCTTCAACTTTCAATCAGTCATATGTGTACACACTTATTAGACTTACATTCTGTGTGTAGAATTGTAGAATGATTTCATTTCAGTAATTACTAATCTATGTAGTTGATATATAAATTTACTAAAACATATATTGTTACAAGGCCTAGATATGTGTTTGTATTAGTTTATAACTCATTTGGAAAAGACAGACACGTGATGACATGTCTTATTTTTATGATAGTATGTCCTAGTTAATATTATTACTTTTTATAGAATTTAGATACAAGTGAAACAACAGTGTTAACAATGGCAATGACCCAGTGTTTTCAAAGAATGTAATTATCAAACTCTAATTTGCTTTATCCATAATTATATTATTTTCATTATAGAGCTGAGGAATAGTTATTACACGTACTTATTATTCATGGCATTTCAATACATTGTATCCATTTCAAATTATCCAATATACTCACAGCGCCAATCAATGTTGTATTCCACTATTTTTCTTAAAGGGGAACATATCTATGTCACTTACAATTACAGTGCCATAGTTTGATATTCTTTATGGTTTAATTCAAAATGACTTGAGACTGTGTTATATAACTACCATATTGCTGTATGTGATCAGTTGTTAAATCTCTATGTGGTACTGGTTAATTCTGTATTGTCTTATATTTGTGTTGTGGAGAAATTGACACCAGAAGCCGCGTGATAAATCATGATATTTTGTGAAGATTTGCCATCTTCACTGTGATGGTGACGTAATGAATTGACGTCACTGTACAATAGTTATCTTACATTATAAAACTATGGAACACTGACGTTATATCATTACAAAATGCATTATACTGTTTATAGCTAGACTACTCCACATGACTTGGCTTGGACAAATTACCAGACAGTTCGATTTAACATTTTATAAACAGTATATCTTTGAAGGGCATAACAAACAATGTCATTAGTTGCGTACTATTATTATACTGTATGTATTTTGTATCATTATTGTATTCAGAATATTTACATTCAATACATGTAATTTGCATAATTATGTAATAAAATATGAACTGAATCATACACGGAACTATGTCCTGTACATTTATTTTTTATTGGGAATGGCACGCCATGAAATACATGTGTATTTTTATAAGCTTTGGGTTTTGCAGAGATTTTTTCACGATTTAATAATATTATAAATGTTGGTCATTTGCCAAGAACAGAAAAGACGAATTCGTGTCACCATTGTTGTTCTTTCAGCGATGCACCACTGCTTGATAGGTTTTAGTAGATATGATTATTCAAGGTTTTTTTCGCATTGAGACGTGGCAACAGCTTTGTTACACATACCAATGTAGTACATTAGAGAGTGCAATAGTGCATTGATACATTACCGAAAGCATTTTGAAGATGTCCTTTTTCGTTCCCAAATGGCATAGCGATAAATTTACATGAACATCTTGAGTGAATAGTTCTGAATAGTTCTGATTTCGATTTACAGTGCAACTGTAGGTGTGCTGTATCTTTCTCTGTGTGAGTGTAAGATTGTACGAGCGACTGACGATAAGTGTATGACATGTCTCTAGATCCTGTAACTCGACAGTAAGATATTAAGAGTGGAGAATCATTTAAATTGTATTGCTCTACCAATAAAGAACATAACCTATACTCTCGAAACGTAACACTGGTGGAGAATCCGGGCACGAAGAGGGTATATTAATATCAAATTTCTATCTAAAAAGATTATGTGACGAATAAACCATTGTGCGTGAAATGGCACAATTAATATATTTGTAAAATTTGTCGAATCATAACTTGAAAGCTGACGTGACTTATTCCTGTGATATGTGAGACTCAAATATTTGGCTAAGACACTGAAGACGCAGCCCTGGGAAAAAGGTAAAACATTTTAATATCTGCCAGGGTTTTTTTTTACTTAAATATATCGGAAATCGGAAAATAATTTTTTTCTTTTTAATTAATCATTTGACATAAAGATTAGCCATTTTAAAGCAAGCCTGTTAAGTTGTATAAAAGTACTGGTTCCTCTGATAAACGTTGTAAAAACACATAATTACGTTGTTTGCTGTGTTGCTCAAAACACGTGTCTGTCAAACTTTCAAAAGCATTCGTTACTTTTCCCACGTTTTAACATTCTCTAAAGAAGATTTATAGTACATGTATGGCGATATATGTCGGCCTTCCTGTATGTATACCTGCCTGTCTTTCTGTCTTTCTGTCTTTCTGTCTGTCTGTCTGTCTGTCTGTCTGACTGTCTATCAGTTTACCTGCCTACCTGCCTGCCTGTCAGTCTGTGTCTGTCTGTATGTATGTCTGTCAGTATGCCTCCATGTATGCTAGTCTGTTAGAGAGAGAGAGAGAAAGATAGAGAGAGATAGTGTGTGTGTGTGTATGTGTGCGTGCGCGCGCTATTTTGCTCTCAACAAATTAATTATTTCTTCCACAAATGTATTGTTCCTATGTCACATGTGGGCCACTGTCAAAATGTCATTAGGGAGCGACAAAGTTAAAGAATAAAGTTCCCAGCCGAATCCAAAGCTCTGCGCTAAGTTAGCGGGACCAAAATTCAAGAATGCAAGCACAAATATAGATAACATTTCTGGTAAGAAGACAAAACAACAATTTCATGATGTTCGTGTGTGCCAGAAAATTCCAGTGACACAAACTATGATTCAAGTCGTGGTGGAGAGCGTAAGAAATCAGAAATTAATAAAATAATGCCCGGAACTTTATCGAAAACATCAATGTTCCCCCAGGCAATGAAGTTATACTCAGAGAGAGATTTGTAAAGAAATTAGATGTCGATATGCCGATAATCCCTTATTACCACATCTACCGGTTTACAGCTCTCGTAATATTTCCAAACTTTGAAAAGCTAAAGTAAATATAAGTTGTAAAATGAGTTTCCCATGCCATGTCACGTAAAAATGGGCCTGTAACATTGGTATAGGGGCATTAATATTGCATGTATAATAAAGTCACTGGTATGTTAAAAAGCTTTATGCGGTCATACCTAGTGTACAATAAAAACTTGAATTTGATTTGTAGTGTCGATACATGTTGTGTCTGAAATAGAAAGTATATTTATCCCTGAGAAATGCATACTAAAGGTTATGTAACTAGTGTGGTAGCTAGGTAATATATATGTACAATTTTATGTATAGTTGTGTTTGAATCCTTACATGAAGTAATATTTACAAATTTAGTAAAGAAACAGAGACAATAACAATAACAACATATATATATTTATATATATATATATATACATATATATATACTACAGGCCAATGAAACTAACTGGTCCCTGACATGTGTTTGAAAATGTTTGTCATGATTTTATAAGTGTCCTGGTTGGAGAGGTACTAGCAGGTTGAACAGTATACTCGAACGTGTACATCATATACCTGCCAATATATTTTTCCTAGCACTGATGGTGCGTCTTTTTTTCCATCACCCACTTATATCCGGATTTTTTCAAGCAACTCTATTTGGCATATCCCCCCCACATCTCCCAAGCCCCCCCCCCCCCCCCCCGATGTCAAATGGTCCTACTTTATTCCGTCCGTTGATTGCGGACCGTTCACTCTTCCATAGTTGCATGCACGTACCGGGTGTAGCACCTATAGACAGGTGATGACCTGATTTGAACCCTCTTGTCACGTCAATTCGGGAAAGCCTCCTTCATATCACGAACACAAAATATGGCAGCAAAACAACCAATTGTTCATGACGAAATAGCGGGGCGTTTCCTGACTTGTAGTATTTGCCTAGAGCGATACAAGAATGCCTGGTCCCCTGCCTCTGCCACTGTGAGTGTAGCGCCAGTAGCGGCAGAAAGGAGGCAGGGGACCAGACTAGTAACACACGTTTCACAGACAGGTTATGACCTGAATTGAACTCTGAAGTCATGACGCATCACTCAATTCGGGAAAGCCCCCTTCATATCACGAGCACAAAATATGGCAGATAAACAACAAACTGTTCATGACCAAATATCAGAGCGTTTCCTGACTTGTAGTATTTGCCTAGAGCGTTACAAGAATGCCCGGATTTTGCCGTGATATCACACCTTCTGTGTTGAATGTCTGACAAAATACGTGGGAATTTTCATTGGCTGAGTAATGGAAAATATTGGGATTAATGTCTAATTCCCGGTAAAATAGTATCACAAATTCCTTGATTAGCTGTAGGTTTAATCACAGTAATGTTTCCTAATGGTATATCATTATTGAAAAACTAAAATCTACACAACACAATGTATATGTAATTGTTGTGTCTGTCTGTCTGTCTGTCTGTCTGTCTGTCTGTCTGTCTGTCTGTCTGTCTGTCTGTCTGTCTGTTTGTTTGTCTGTCTGTCTGTCTGTCTATATGTCAGTCTGTCTGTCTGTACGTACGTACGTACGACGCGTGTGTGTGTGTCTTTCTTTCTATCTGCGTGTCTCTCTATCTATCGGGCAGTCTGACCACCATCTTTCTTTCTCTGTACTTCACTTTTTTTTCTCAATGCCTCTTTAACTCGATCACGTTGTCTGTCAGTCTCTGCCTTCCCTCCTCCCTACCTGTGTTAATTAGTGGTAGTTGTATTCTATCACATGTATTTTAGTTACTAGCTCTGACAAAATGTTTGTTAAAATAAAAGCATTACAATGTTGATCCACTTCTCGGAAGTTACATTCCTGACAGAAATTAAGTAAATGAACGATGCTAGAGTAGTTCGGATGGTCATATTATGCTACGTTTCGTGTCTTCAACTGACTAGCTATATCATTATTGCGATTTTGTTTAAAAAAATACAGTTTGAAAGGATCATAGTACTAACCAAATTTCTTCATGTTGATGTATTTGTAACCATTCGCAACTGTGCTGTGTAAACACATATTTGGCTTAAGTGTTCGTAGACAGGGCTATTCTGTTTCACACTGCACTTTGAACCCTATGTAATTATGCACAGATTTTAATAACAGTTACATGTTGTTACCATTTAAAATTCACCAAGCTGTTGTTAATATAAGACTGGCAATGACCTACTTTAAACAATGGCAAAACAACTGTATTGTACTGTGTCCATCAATCTCTCCGGGTCCCTCACTGACAGACAGACAAATAGAATACATACTGTACTATCATATATCTCTTTGACTCTGTCTCAGGCTATTCATTTGCTTGTCAGTCTGCTTGACTACCTGTCAATTCGTCAGCACATTTGTTATATTTCAGTCTGTATTTATTTATTTATTTATTTATTTATTTATTTATTTATTTATTTATTTATTTATTTATTTATTTATTTATTTATTCATTTCTGTATTTATTTCTGTATTTCTGTATTTATTTATTTATTTATTTATTTATTTATTTATTTATTTATTTATTTATTTATTTATCTATTTATTTATTTATTCATTTCTGTATTTATTTATTTTTTTATTTTTTTATTTTTTTATTTATTTATTTATTTATTTATTTATTTATTTATTTATTTATTCATGCATATTTGCATTGGGTTTTTAAAGTGTGGATGTGTAAACACAGTTACCCTATCTACGGACATGTACACGAAATATGTGCTTACACAGCACATTTGCCAATTATTAAAAATACATCAACGTGAAGAAACATAGGTTGGTATTATGACCATTGGAAACGTTTTACAAGATCGTAATCATGATACAGTTAGTAAGTTGAAGATGTTTAAGGTAGTATAGTCCATTCATCAATAATGTATTTTATGGCAAACATTGATTTAGAATTCCAAAGTTAATTTCTGTCAAGAGTGTAAATTTTAGGATTGTTGGAGATTTCAATAATAGATAATGTAATACTATTATGTTATCAAAGCGTTTGACAGAGAGAGTACCTAGAATGAATACGGTAGAATTATATGCAGTACATACATACATACATACATACATACATACATACATACATGCATGCATACATACATACATGCATACATACATGCATACATACGCACGCACGCACGCACATGTAAATAAATAAATAAATAAATAAATAAATACAGAAATATGCACTGATCTTAACCACAGTTCCATGTAACGTTGTTATCATTTAAAATTCAGCAGATACTTGTTATTACAAGCCCTGAATTGACCTGTTCTTAATAATCCTAAAACTAATGCTGGCTGGTTGTGTGTCTATCATTATCTCCTGATCCCTCACCTGGCTCGGTCTTACGTTATATTTTGCCTCGCTATCTGTCTACCTGTCTGTCGATCTGTCTCTTTATCTGTCTGCCTGCCTGCCTGCCTGCCTACCTTCCTGCCTGCCTGCCTGCGTATGTATGTATGTATGTATGTATGTATGTATGTATGTATGTATGTATGTATGTATGTATGTATGTATGTATGTATGTATGTCATACAGCCAATCAGTTTTAGTAGATCGTTTATTAGAACCCGTCAATGCACATCCTATAATAACAATAACCGCATCTCAGTAACTTGCACACACAGCAGTAATTATTGAATTAAAACATATTCATGTGACAACACTGTCATTGGGTTGAAACTTTCACAAGCATGGATTGTTTATGATTTTGTAGACATGTATACGTTTGATACCAGTGGCTGTACGGAAGATGACGTATCCAAGTATATAATGCACTGTGTTTTGTTCGCTGTTTACATTGTTGATTATTCGTATCTACAATCCATGAATTTAACAGTAAACCATATTTACAGTATTTAGCATCACGTGATGGCCACGACAAGTTGTAATATCCTCACAGAAAACGAACTGGACCATATTTATCTAGTTATAACCATCACAAAGACATTAAAAGATCATGAACATTTTTAAAAGATGTATCAGAGAGAAATGACATTAATTGCATACTGTAAATCTCTTATCAACCATCATAATAGTTTCAACCGCTTTGAATATGGGGATGTACTTTAGAAAAATATTGTTTTACCATCAATTAGTTATGGAAGTAGTATATGGTTTCTACAAAGTGTTGAAGATACACAAAAGCTGAAAAGTCTCCAATACCAATTTCGAAATTTTTTCTTTAGTGTGCATAGAAATGTTGCATGTCATGCAGTATTAGGTGATTTAGGTTGGTCAGACATACAGATTATACTCAACAATTCAAGGATTAAATATCTTGATAGATTACAGAAAATGAATGGTGATAGATGGACCAAGTTGATCTTCGCTGAACTCAACAAGTCTTATGATAGGAACATAAAGCTAGTATGGAGCTGGCCGAACTATGTACATAATATCCTTACGGAGAACGGGCTAGACCATATATATATGGATCCTCACAACCAACAAATACAAATTGGATAAATAGTTATAAGTCTATAAGTAACCTCAGTGAGATGGTATCATTTAAACGTAACGTAAACAATTTGAAGTCTTTAGAACACTATTCTTGGGTGAAAAATGATAACATAAGAGAAAACTATGTAAATGACTTGGAGGATCATCGTGGCACCCCACTTTACTTTAAAGTTAGATCTAATTACATTGATATTGAAGGACATAAAGTAAATTAGACAAATTATAAAGTGTTTGGAGATTGTAAACTCTGCTCCAGAGGGAAAGAAGATATTTATCACTTTCTTTTTATGTGTCCTACTTTTCTCGACATAAGAAATACGTTTTTCTTGCATTTAAATGAAGTATTTGTAAACTTTGGTGATGATAATGTATTTAGTAAATTTCATTCAGGGGGTCTGAACTTTAAATTCAATATTCTTTTTAGTAGGGTTTTATAGGAGGTCAACCACGACCTTGGGGAAATAGTTACAAAGTTGACAAAAACATTTATAAGACCGTTATTGGATAAACGAACCTCAAGTTTGAGTCACTTATAGTTTTTTGGCATATTAAGTATGGTTTTAATTTGACAGGGGGAGTGCCATCCCTGTCTCATTTTGTCTTTGTTTGATGTTGTATTGTCATGTGTACTTGTTCGATGTATGTATATGTTATCCTATTTTATAGCTCTTTTTTGTGGGGATGCAAAGGTGAAATAAATACATACATAAATAAATAAATAAATAAATAAATAAATAAATAAATAAATAAATAAATAAATATATATATATATATATATATATATATATATATATATATATATATATATATATATATAGTTTTGGTAGTACTGGAACTCTTTCTTGGGTGTAACTCGGAGTTTCACGCATATTGCGATCATCAGACACTCAGAGTGTCTGATGATCGCAATATGCGTGAAACTCCGAGTTACACCCAAGAAAGAGTTCCAGTACTACCAAAACTATTACGCTCTGCCACTGCGGTATAGAGCACTGTCTTATAGCAGATTGATACTCACCGAGTTATATATATATATATATATATATATATATATATATATATATATATATATATATATATATATATATATATATATATATATATATAAATAAATAAATAAATATATATATATATAAATAAATAAATAAATAAATAAATATATATATATATATATATATATATATATATATATATATATATATATATATATATAATAAATAAATAAATAAATAAATAAATACATAAATAAGACTATTTGATGTATGTGACAGTGTTTTCAAGTTTTAACATTATGTACATGATCTAGCCATATCGATATAACACTCGGATTGAGATAATGTAAACTGGTTGTGTTTTACTTAGTGCCTATTTTTAAACCAACATTGTATTAATTGTGTTAACAAACCTCATATATATCCACTCGGTCTGCACTAATGTAGAAATGAATCTAGCGCCCTTAACCTAGTGGAATAATAGTATCGCTATTTATAAAGCAGTTAATTACATTCCGTTTACTTCTCATACTAAATGTTTACCCAAATGCATTCGTGAAGTACGAGTGTTGTCAACACCATGGGTCACATTACAAAGCGAGATCATTATATAAGCACCAACACAAGACCATCACATCAACATAAAGAAATTATTAATGAAAGATTGAGTCACTCAGCTATTTTATTCCCTAATCAGATATGAAATTGGTTAAATTGTCAAAAAAACACAATAATATCTTGTCATCTGGTCACAATGATAAAAATATTAACAAAACTTTGAAATATTGTGATTGTTTCCTTTATTGCTTGATTAACGACCCATTTAAAACAAGTTCGCGTATGTCTAAGAACAGGAGTTGACTGTTTCTTCATCGAAGTAAATGAAAACTTTAAAAGGTCAGTTTAATACTTTATGTTCGCTATCGGACTGAGTATAATATAACATTAATAGTTGTAGACCGAATTATGGTAGACGATTGAAAAGATGTTCAGCCATTCTTGATAACTAAAGAGTCTTGAGCTATGTTAATCCGTGTTAGAAAGTGTCTACACCACCTTATGTAGAAGTACTGTAATGTTGTGTAGTGTAGTGTTGTATACGTGTAAACTCGAGTTGAATAGTTTTGTTGGTAACCAGTGGAAGACGTCGTGTCATAGTAAACAGAACTAGATTAATTGTATCACAAATACTAACGTCTGATCGACAGAAATGTCATGATTTACTGTACGTACATTAATTGGGGCAAAGTATATGGTAAGAATATGGTAAGAATATGACGTGTACAGATTAAAGGTATTTTATCTTCAGGACTTATCTCTTGCCGTTTATCAAATTTAGTTACACATTACCGGAGAACTGATATATCGCCGATACTTGATATTACATTAAATTCCGATATCGTAGACACTAGAAATACCGTTAAAATGATGTGCTTGCAACTTTCAGCGACGTCGGTAATAGGAATAGCATTTAAAAACGAATTAAATGTATTTACAAGGCTACCAGTCGACGACAACAATTTTTGGTAAAATGCACAGTTGTATTATTTAGTGTACATGTTCAACTTAACTAGACACATAAAACTCGTTAGGATAGCTGCGTTGCATGGCATATGTCAAGGGTTAGAGCACAGCTTGAAATACCATCACTGTTCTTATCAGGGTATTTATTGAGGTGATATAGTAAAATGGTTTTATGGTACTCAGTGCCTTGTTGAAACAAACATTGCATTGTGTTAACCTACCTTATCAGGAATCAATATCCATTCAGTAAAGAAAATTGAGTCCAGCGCCCTAGATTTCCACAAGTACACTGGTATTTCAAGTGTACTTTTAGTAGGACATTTATTGCTTTCAGACTAAAAAAACAGTGTTGTAAATAAAGTGTTTATTGGACCCAGTCAATTTGTAGACATGTTAACAGACCTTTTACTGATAAATTGTGGTTTTTTCAACCAGCGAGTGGGCCTGTCCAGAATTAAGACAAGGGCATCGCCAAAAATTTGGTAAAGAGATCCGGCCGGAGAGCAGGCATTACGTTGTGATATATCCCGAGTGCATGTGTTAGTAATTCTATTACACCATCCACTCATCATTCGTCCAATCATTCCCATAGCTACTCTTCATTCATCACCATTCGTCATCGATAGAAAAAGTTTCCCTTTCAAGGTACATTTCTAAATTGTACTTGCAGTTAAGCATCGAATATGGACATGACATGCATGATTTGTAGGAGCTCGAGTGCCCCACATCTAATCTGAAATTGTATTTATTCAAATTTCTGCAAGAAATAAGTTTGTGTGACTAACTCTAGTAAGTTTGACATCTCGAGCGCGAAAAAACTAGAAAATATTAGAGTGGATGTACAACGGTCGAAATGAACCCAGTGGGCAATAGTGCTGATGTTTAAAAAAAAATGGATTTTCATCTTGTGGATTACACTTCTTGTGTTCCTTCACTTGGCAAAGCTTAAGTTTGTTTTGAAGTTTGTCGCAAAATTGTAAAAACCGTGGTATTTCTAGTTAGAGTCTATTCCACCAGCACAAAATGACACCAATTTCGTCTGCTGTGAAAACATATACGCATGTGCAAATGATGTCATTAGTCATCAGTTGTCCCTGTTCAGGCATCATCGAGATACATTTTAACCGGTAAACGACGTAATTTGCGTTTAACAATGTGAAAATTATACATATCACGTGACCATATGTTGACAAATCACAACATATGAAATAGACTAGGTGTGTTATATTACTTCATGTTTAGGCTTTTTAAAACAATGTTCGGTTTCTTTCAAGTAAACTGACACACAAGGGCAATGGCTGTGTACACGTTAAGAAATGGTTAAAGTAAAACTCCTTAAAATATTTGTGTTGGACAGCATCTATAGTATGGTACAAGACACTTGAAATACCAGTGTACTTTTAGTAGGACATTTATTGCTTTCAGACTAAAAAAACAGTGTTGTAAATAAAGTGTTTATTGGACCCAGTCAATTTGTAGACATGTTAACAGACCTTTTACTGATAAATTGTGGTTTTTTCAACCAGCGAGTGGGCCTGTCCAGAATTAATTAGAATTAAACGCCTTGATATCGTCAGAATTATTGATCTTCAGAGAGATAGGCAAACAAGCAGAGATACAGGGAGACAGACACACAGAGAGACATACAGACAGACATACAGACAGACAGACAGACAGACAGACAGACAGACAGACAGACAGACAGACAGACAAACAGGCTTACAGAAAGACAGGCGAACGGACGGGCGGGTGGGTGTGTGGCAGATGGACAGAGGGATTGGCAGATGGACAGAGACAGACAGATAGGCAGACAGACAAACAAACATACAGACAGACAGACTGACAGACAGACAGAGAGACAGAGAGAAATACAGACAGACAGACAGACAGATAGACATACAGACAGACACTCAGCTATTTTATTCCCTAATCAGATATGAAATCGGTAACATTATCATTTAAATGATATCTAGTCATCTAGTCACAAGGATAAAAATGTAAACAAAACATTGAAATATTGCGATTTTTTTCATTTATTGCTTGACGAACGACCTATGTAAAACTAGTTTGAGCATGTGTAAAAAACAGGAGTTGACTGTTTCTTCGTCGAAGTAAATGTCAACTTAAAAATGTCACTGCAATTTAAAACTAATGGGACTGAGTATAATATAACATTAATAGTTGTAGACCGAAATATCGTAGACAATTGAAAGGATGTTCAGCTAATTTTGATTACTAAAGTTTCTTGAGTTGTGTTAATCCGTGTTAGAAAGTGTTTACACCACCTTATGTAGTAGTACTGCAGTGTTGTATAGTGCTGTATACGTGTAAACTCGATTTGAATAGTTTTGTTGGTAACCAGTGGAAGAGGTCATGTCATAGTAAACCCAACTAGATTAATTGTATCACAAATACTAACGTCTGATCAACAGGAATATCATGATTTACTGTATGTACATTAATTGGGGCAAAGTATATAGTAAGAACATGACGTGTACAGGTTAAAGATATTTTATCTTCAGGACTTATCTCGTGCCGTTTATTAAATTTAGTTTCACATTACTGGTGAATTGATGGATAGCCGATACGATTTAATATCACATCAAATCCTGTTATCGTTATCATTAAAAATACAATTAAAATCATATGCGTGCATACTTAGCAATTTTGAGCAACGTCCGTAATAGAAATAACATTTAAAAAAAGCGAATTAAGTGTATTTACAAAGTTACCGGTTGACGACAAATTTGTTTTGATAAAATGCACAGTTGTACTATTTAGTATTTATGTACAACTTAACTAGACACATAAAACTCGTTCGGATAGCTGTGTTGCATGGTATATCTCGAGGGTTAGAACACAGCTTGAAATACCATCACTGTTCTTATCAGGGTATTTATTGAGGTGATATAGTAAAATGGTTTTATGGTACTCAGTGCCTTGTTTAAACAAACATTGCATTGTGCTAACCTACCTTATCAGGAATCTGTACGCATTCAGTAAAGAAAATTGCATCCAGCGCCCTCAACAGAAAAATCTGCATTATGTGTTATTTTCATTTAAATAATAACATTCCAGCGGGGGCAATATCACAATATATTGCCTGCAAAGGGGTTGGCACTCTTTACCAAGATTTTGATAATGTCCAAGCCGAAGACGAGGGCATCCACAAACGTTTGGTAAAGAGTGCCGGCCGGAGGGCAGACATTAAATTGTGATATTTCCCGAGCGCATGTCTTTTTAATTTTATTACACCATCAACTCATCATTCGTCCAATCATTCACATAGCCAATCTTCATTCAATATCATTCGTCATCGATAGAAAAGTTTCCCTTTCAAGGTGCATTTCCAAATTGTACTTGCAGTTAAGCATCGAATATAGACATGGCATGCATTATTTGTAGGTGTTCCCAACAGATAATCTGTAATTGCATTTATTCAAATTTCTGCAAGAAATATGTTTGTCAGTTTGAGTGACTAACTGTAGTTAGTTTGACATCTCGAGCGCGTAAAACTAGAAAACATTAGATTGGATGTGCAACGGTCGACATAAATCCAATGAGCAATAGTGCTGATGTTTAAAAAAAATGGATTTTCATCTTTTGGATAACACTTCTTGTGTTTCTTCACTTGGCAAAGCTTAAGTTCGTTTTGAAGTTTGTCGCAAAATTGTAAAAGCCGTGGCAGTTCTAGTTAGAGTCTATCCCACCAACACAAAGCGACACCAATTTCGTCTGTAGTGAAAACATGTACGCATGTGCACACGATGTCATTAGTCATCAGTTATAATGCTTGTTCAGGCATCATCACAAAACATTTAACTTGTAAACGACTTCATTTGCGTTAAACAATGTGAAAATTATACACATGACGTGACCAAATAAATGACAAACCACATGATAAGTAAGGGACTAGGTGTGTTATAATACTTCACGTTTAGTCTTTTTAAAACAATGTTCGATTTCTTTCAAGTAAACTGATACACACGGGCCATGGTTGTGTACACGTCAAGAAATGGTTAAAGGTAAAACTCCTTAAAATATTTGTGTTGCAAAGTATATATAGTATGGTACAAGAACACTTGAAATACCAGTGTACTTTTATTAGGACATTTATTGATTTCAGACTAAAAAAACAGTGTTGTAAATAAAATGTTTATTGGACCCAGTCAATTTGTAGACGTGTTAACAGACCTTTTACTGATAAATTGTGGTTTTGTCAACCAGCGAGTGGGCCTGTCCAGAATTAATTAGAATTAAACGCCTTGATATCGTCAAAATTATTGATCTTCAGAGAGATAGGCAAACAAGCATAGATACAGGGAGACAGAAAAACAGGCAGACAGGCAGACAGACAGACAGACAGACACAGACAGACAGATACACAGACACACACACAGAATACAGACAGACATACAGACAGACAGACAGACAGACAGACAGACAGACAGACAGATACACAGACACACACACAGAATACAGACAGACATACATACATACAGACAGACAGACAGACACTCAGCTATTTTATTTCCTAATCAGATATGAAATCTTTAACATTATCAATTAAAAATGATATCTTGTCATCTAGTCACAAGGATAAAAATGTAAACAAAACGTTGAAATATTGCGGTTTTTTTAATTTATTGCTTGACGAACGACCTATGTAAAACTAGTTTGAGCATGTGTAAAAACAGGAGTTGACTGTTTCTTCGTCGAAGTAAATGTCAACTTAAAAAGGTCACTGCAATTTAAAACTAATGGGACTGAGTATAATATAACATTAATAGATGTAGACCGAAATATGGTAGACAATTGAAAGGATGTTCAGCTAATCTTGATTACTAAAGTTTCTTGAGTTGTGTTAATCCGTGTTAGAAAGTGTTTACACCACCTTATGTAGTAGTACTGCAGTGTTGTGTAGTGTTGTATACGTGTAAACTCGAGTTGAATAGTTTTGTTGGTAACCAATGGAATAGGTCATGTCATAGTAAACCCAACTAGATTAATTGTATCACAAATACTAACGTCCGATCAACAGGAATATCATGATTTACTGTATGTACATTAATTGGGGCAAAGTATATGGTAAGAACATGACGTGTACAGGTTAAAGGTATTTTATCTTCAGGACTTATCTCTTTCCGTTTATTAAATTTAGTTACACATTACTGGAGAATTGATAGATCGCCGATACGATTTAATATAATATACATTAAATCCTGTTATCGTTATCATTAAAAATACAATTAAAATCTTATGCGTGCATACTTAGCAATTATGAGCGACGTCCGTATTTAGAAGTAACAAATACAAAACGAATAAAGTGTATTTACAAGGTTACCGGTTGACCACAAATTTGTTTGGATAAAATGCACAGTTGTACTATTTAGTATTTATGTACAACTTAACTAGACATATAAAACTCGTTCGGATAGCTGTGTTGCATGGTATATCTCCAGGGTTAGAACATAGCTTGAAATACCGTCACTGTTCTTATCAGGGTATTTATTGAGGTGATATAGTAAAATGGTTTTATGGTACTCAGTGCCTTGTTGAAACAAACATTGCATTGTGTTAACATACCTTATCAGAAATCTGTATCCATTCAGTAAAGAAACTTGAACTGGCGCCCTCAACAGAAAAAAATCAGCATATGAATACAAATGAAATTGTCATTATGTGTTACTTTCATTTAAAAGTTGTACTATTTAGTATTTATGTACAACTTAACTTAACAGCTTGCATAAACTTACCCCATCGTAGAACAAATGGCTGGAAAAAGCACACCAATGGGTGTCAAATCCCGAAGTCAAATAGGAGAAGTAGCCAAATATCTAGTGACGTCACTGGTGTACTTTGAGTATAAACTCATGTTTATCTCATGTACGTTTGATAACCGTTATCTAATTTTATTATTAAGATGAGCGGACTTTGTTTGCATGGACTTAAAACAAATGGGAATCCCATGAGACTATATACTTGATAAACTTGTTGACAAATCCAATGATTGTGTTTGCAGCTGAGTAACATTCAGGAACTAGGTCGATACACAAAAGACATAGATAGACACTGTCTATCTGTCAGCATAGCTCTATGTATGTATGTATGCATGTAAAACTATGTATGTATGTATGTATGTATGTATGTATGTATGTATGTATGTATGTATGTATGCATGTATGTATGTATGTATGTGTATGTATGTGTGTATGTATGTATGTATGTATGTATGTATGTATGTATGTATGTATGTGTGTGTGTATGTATGTATGTATGTATGTATGTATGTATGTATGTATGTATGTATGTATGTATGTATGTATGTATGGATAGATGGATGGATGGATGGATGGATGGAAGGGTGGATGGATGGGTGGATGGATGGATGTGTGTGGGTGTATGTATGTATGTATGTATGGATGGATGGATGGATGGATGGATGGATGGATGGATGGAAGGATGGATGGATGGGTGGATGGATGGATGTGTGTGGGTGTATATATGTATGTATATATGTATGTATGTATGTATGTATGTATGTATGTATGTATGTATGTATGTATTTCAGAAAGGCCGTCCGTCTACATACCTACCTGTCACTCTAGTTGTCTGCCTGTTTCGATCTTACATGGCTTTGTCTATCCAATATGTCTATTTATCTGGCTATCTGCCTGTCTACCTACAAATCTGACTTCCCGTCCATCTGTCCTTCTAGTAATACTTACCTAAATGCCTATCCCGCTGTATGTCTGTCTCGATCTTACGTTGTTTTGTATATTTAATCTGTCTGTCTGTCTGTCTGTCTGTCTGTCTGTCTGTCTGTCTGTCTGTATGTATGTATGTATGTATGTCTGTCTGTCTGTCTGTCTGTCTGTCTGTCTGTCTGTCTGTCTGTGTCTGTCTGTCTGTCTGTCTGTCTGTCTGTCTGCCTGCCTGCCTGCATGCTGTTTGTATGTATGTATGTATGTATGTATGTATGTATGTATGTATGCATGTATGTATGTATGTATGTATGTATGTGTGTATGTATGTGTATATGTATGTATGTATGTATGTATGTATGTATGTATGTATGTATGTATGTATGTATGTATGTATGTATGTATGTCTGTGTCTGTCTGTCTGTCTGTCTGCCTGCCTGCCTGCATGCCTGCATGCTGTTTGTATGTATGTATGTATGTATGTATGTATGTATGTATGTATGTATGTATGTATGTATGTATGTATGTATCAATATGGCGCCGGTTAAGGGCGACACGATGTCACGGTCTCTCGTGTTTTGCGTTGTTATGATGTTGTCGTCGGTGTTGTTCGAAAGAATAGTGTGCATAAGAATTCAATATGATCGCAAGAGCCTGTTAAGCATCAAAGAAGTTGTCGACGATGGCAGTTGGCTGCCAAATCTGGATTTTCAACGGATTGACATTGAACTCAAAATGACGGTACCCACACAATGCGCTGAAACTCAACGTCACACCATTAGACCTCACCCGCGTAAACGTGGCAAACGTGGTGGTGTGCTGCTTCAGTTTCGACAACGTAACACTAAATCACCTTTACCTGGTATGTTGCTAACAAATGTTCGTTCTCTACGAAATAAAATAGACGAATTTCACTGTGAACTTGAAACCAAATGAGATTACAAGGACTGTTCCCTTATTGCCTCACCGAAACTTGGTTAGATTCTACCATTCCCGACGCCTCCATTCAACCACCTGGTTTCACTACCTACCGTTCTGATCGCTGTCCTTTACAAACAGGGAAAGGAAAGGGTGGGGGTGTGTGTTTTTTCATCAAGGATCGCTGGTGCACCGATGTCAAAATCCTCCAACAAACTTGTTCTTCTGAACTTGAAACTTTAATCATAGACTGTCGCCCATTTTATCTTCCCCGCGAATTTACATCAGCAATCCTAACTGCGGTATATATACCACCACAGTCTAACCACGCCCAAGCTATCAATCAGTTATCAGACCAGGTAATGAACATTGAAAACAAGAACTCTGACTCTCTCGTTATTCTGGCTAGTGACTTCAATAAGTCGACCCCGAGGAAAGGACTTCCAAAGTACTTCCCTCAAATATCATGTGCAACTCGGGGAAACAATATACTTGATCAATGTTACACTACCATCAAGAATGTCTATAGTGCAGTGCCCCGTTTCCCACTTGGGAACTCAGACCATTCTGTCAATTTCCTTATCCCAGCATATAAACAGAAACTGAAACGGGAGAAGCCGCGGGAAGTGGTATCAAAGAAATGGACTAATGTGGCAATTGACAATCTCCGCGCATGTTTAGAGATCACAGACTGGAATGTATTTAATGAAACATCTAAAAACATTGACGAGTATACCGATTCAGTGTGTGACTACATTGCTTTTTGTGAAAGTCTATGTGTTCCAACTAAGAAAGTCAAAATCTACCCGAATAACAAACCATGGATTGATTTTGAAGTTAAAAAGAAACTTCGTGCGAAATAGTTGCTTTTCAGTCAGGTGACAATGTTTTGTATAAGAAAGCAAAGTACGAGATGCAGAAAAGCATCACATTGGCTAAAAGAAGATATCGTAAGAAGTTGGAAAGTGACCACGGCGAACAATTCCAATAACATCTGGCAAGGACTTCAAAAAATAACCAACTATAAAAAAACATCTCGTGCAGCCGATGCAAATGACTTGGACTTGCCCAACAAACTTAAATTAAATTTTCCGCGTTTCGCTAGTATAGAGGTAAATTATTGTCTGGACGTTGTGAGAACAGCCAATGAGAGACGTGGAAAATGTCACGTGGGTGACGGCATATAAGTGAGGGAAGCAGGGAATTTGAACCATTCTAGGCCATCACCCGTCACAGTGCAGCCAGTTTGTTTGAGCACACAGGTCTTTTTGCCAAACATGGCTTCCTCGGACAGAACAGAACACAAGTTACCGAAGCAGTTTCACATACAAGCAAGCTACTCCTAACAGAGTTGGAGAAGTTGATGTCAGCCCGGCTTGACTCGTTAAAGAACGACCTCACCACCAGGCAGAAACGTTTGTCCGATAATCAACTAGCAGCGGTGAAAGAACTAAAATCGAAGGACATGCCAGCTTTCCGAAAGAAGTACTGCGAGGAGCAATACAAATATAACGAAAAAGTTACGGAGAAGTTGATAGAGGCCACACGACAATTAGATGAAATCCAAGGGAACCACCCTAACATTAGCTCAGCCAAATCAAACATAGTCGAAGGTATGCAACTAATTAGTCATCGCAAAAAGATGATACGCTTAGCCGACAACGAGGACTTGGTTTGGCGAGAATACGAAACGCATGAACTTGCTTCAGATTCCGACGACGAAAAAAGAAAATACAAGGCAGTTTCCAGAGCCAAGGCAAAGCAAAGAGAAGATTCGAAGAAACGCATAAACAAGAGAGGCTATCAAAACAGTAACAGATGGACCCCATACCAAGAGCCTTCACCACAGAGAGGGGCAGGGTCAAGAAGCACGTCTTTAAAACCCGACTATCTAGGGAGAAGACCAGGTTCATGTTTTGCCTGTGGAAAAACAGGTCATTGGCGGGCAGAATGCCCAGAGACACTGGCAGCAAATGAGATGAGTACATACTGTATTCTCGGTATGGGTACTTTGGGCGTGGCTAACAATAACTGTGTCACTCGTGAAAATTTCGGCAGTAATGGTCATGTATTTGGGCAAAAATCCATGGGCCATGCAAGTACTCGTACTTCTGAAAATTTAGACTCAGAGTTCGTTCATTTTTGCTTTGCAACAACAGGTGTCTTTAAAAAGTCATATACTAACATTGGCGCTAAAGTTCAGGGCGGTCCCGTTGGGGGAGGGGGCACCAACTCGGGCCACCAAACTAAGTATGTAGACTGTGGCAGTCACCACACTTTGAGAGATGCCGGCAATGCGAGCATTTCTAAACTGGGTGTTTTTCAAGAAAGTTCAGGGCTTGCAGCCGTTCCTTCTATGTTACCGATCAACGTGAACACAATGGTCATTAAAAGTCTGGTTGGCAGGCTTCGCCGAGCAATTGAATTTTGGAAAACTGCAGGGGCAAATGCGTACGTTTTAGACATTGTTCAGAACGGGTATAAACTGCCATTCAAGGAAATTCCAAGCAAGGTAATTCTTGAGAATAATAAGTCGGCGAAAGTACATGCTGACTTTGTCCAGGAAGAATTATGTCGGTACTTTTAAAAGGTTGTATAGCCGAAGTGGCGGAACCACCTCATGTTGTAAATCCATTGACTGTAGCAGTGAACAAGGTATGCAAGGAGAGGCTTGTTCTCGATTGTAGTTTAAATTTCGTTTAGAAGGAGTGGAAACTGCAAGGCAAATGTTTGTGCCAGGTGCATTTATGTTTACCTTCAATATTAAAATATCCTATCACCACATCGAAATTTTTGTATTCAAAGTACTGCCTTTCGGTGTGTCAACGGCACCTTACATTTTCACGAAGGTTACTCGTACAACGGTAAACTGGTGGAGGGGTCAAGGTAAAGACGTACTCATGTATATAGACGACGGTGTTGGCGGCACAGAGGGAGAAAAAAGGGCCGCGGAATTAAGCACACAGGTTAGAGCCGATATCAAAAGTTTTGGTTTTTTGTTAGCGGGGGAAAAGTGTCATTGGTTTCCACAACTTAAAGTAGTTTGGCTAGGCCACCAGCTTGACATGGAACAAGGTTTAGTGTTTGTGTCGGAAGAGAGAATCGTCAATCTTGAGGAAAGCTTAACTTTCACGATAAAACAAATTGCGTCAGGTCAGACACTGTTGGAAGCAAGGAAACTTGCAGCTCTCATTGGTCAGATTATATCGATGCAAGGTGGCATCGGACCTCTCGTTCGCCTCCGTACGAGGTCAATGTATTCTTGTCTTGAGAAAAGGGCAAGTTGGAATTCTATTGTAGAAATTGTCTTGCATTAAGTGAAATGGTGTTTTGGGCCAAAAATGTCATGGCTAACAACGGGTCAAAACTGTTATGTAACAGAGTGTGTGAAACCTATGCATACAGCGATGCATCAACAGGTGGTTACGGCTTGAGGCTGTGCATCGGGTAATACAGAACAATGTAAAGTGCCTGGCTGGCAAAACGTGCAATGGTGCACAGACAAATTAGCGATAGTGAATGTGAGCATTGTGCACAGACAAATTAGCGATAGTGAATGTGAGCATTTTGAATCACCTTTGAGATGGTTAACGTGATTGTTGTACAATTGTATATTGCAAGTATGCAGGAAGGAGGTGTACTTAATAATTAACAGCTACCGTGGAGAGAAAGAAGTTTCTGAATTATACACACGTGTTCTTTCGTTGGGGTCATTGCCAAAGACGACCTTTCGACAAATTACTTTTGCAATCCGTTCAACAAGGAATAAATTTAAGTAAAGTAAAGTAAAGTTTTAGCATAGCCATTATTTATCTACCAGTCTTTGTCTATCAATCTGTCTCTCTCTCTGACTGACTTACTGACTCTGTCCCTGTCCCTCTCTCTGACTGACTTACTGACTGTCTGTCTGTGTCCATGTCTGTCTGTCTGTCTGTCTGTCTGTCTTAATGTCAATCGATTTGTTTGTCTGTCGACTCGGCATGGAGAAAATTATTGACGATGGAAGGTTAGGCATGAAAATCACCCAATGACAGTAGCTAATTTTATTGAACCAAAGGTCCAACTACAGATGGACCAGGCTACTACTCAGAAATACCAATCGCTCGGACTATCAGCTAAGTAACACTAAACTCGTCAAAACTCACATACTTCAGTCGCTAACTGTCGTCCGATTCTAATGACAAACATACACCTCCTCTTGCTGTAGGCGTTTGATACTGTTACCGTGCAGCTGTTCATAATCGTACGGAGTGGAGCGTTTATCATCGGCTTCATTATTTTTTACTTCATGCGTTGATCGAATCCAAAGCTTCCTTACCAATATTTGATGTAATTTCGCCACAATCGCCAAATAGAATATTGATTAAGATTGTAGGAGGAATTTCCTGGACCCATTATTGAATATGGTCGGCTTCCACCACGACGATAACGTACGTACAGGATGCCAACAAGTTTTGCAACATGCATAGCAACGCTCATAGCAACTGCGGAAAGTAGTCCGACGTTAAGTTCCCGCATGTGACCTTATTTGGGAAACTAGACGGTCTGTGATACGGAAAATTACTGCCCGGCTAGAGCTCACGATTTCTCCATAGCAATACACGGAACGTGGTTATAATTATATGGTAATTAATGTTATCATCATTGTTTGGTGGTTCCTTAGTTTAATTTCGAATATCGTGTGCTATAAACAAAAAATCCCAACAAACAAAACAAAACATACCTCAAAACAACAACAATAAGACATAAATATTGATATAAACATGAACGACATGGTAATTGCAAATCTATACCAACAAGAACTACACTATGTTTTCCTATATTCGGAATGGTCAGTATGGAAATACCCCTATTTTGTGTACATAGTGACTATATGGTGATAGCCAGTCGGCGAACAATGGCCGGTACGTGTGAATTGTGCATCACGCCCTCATCCAAAGGTCCTTATTGATTGCCCCACTTTGTCCATTAATATGTTACATATAAAACATACGATACGATGTATCTCAACGTGTATGTTCAACAATCGTTGTAGTATTGGCAACTCCCGCGGGGGGGGGGGGACTGTCCATGCACGAAATTATTTCAAATGTTTTCAGAACTGTTTACTCATGTTGTCTAATAAAATCAGTATCCAGACTTCAGCGCTCTGGAATTCATTCATATAAACTTGAATCATGACTTTTTTAAGTGCTGGGAGAAACCCTCTATAACAAAGACAAACTAGTCTGTTGACTGTGTCATGAAAAATACAGCCTGGTCCGTAGACATAAAATCATTTATTTACAGTATGAAGGGGTTAATGACAAGAGGGCTCAACTCAATGTGTAGCACCGTTGTCAGCAACAGCTGAGTGGATCGTAAGGGTTAGGCTGATTCTCCGTTGTCGTCTGTCATCCGTCAGTCAACTTTTCTACTTTCATCCTATCCTCTAAAAGTAATGGGTCAATTGACCTGAAATGTGTTGTATAGGTGTCATTTGATGAGCAGATATAAGTTTGTTCAAGACAAGTTGATTGAGGCATTAATATGCAAATTAGGTCTAACAATAGGATATTTTTGGTAAAAATGCTTCATAAAACTACAAGTCCAATTGAATTTAAATTTATCGTGTAGGTGTCATGTGATTAGCAGATTTTGGTTTGGTCACGACAGTTTGATTTGGTTACCAATATGCAAATTAGGTCTTAATATACAATTATTGTCAAAAGGTTTCAAACAATATCTGCACAATAACACTTCTAGAAACATCGCACCAAATTTTAATGTCACTGGCCAAGTACTTTCTGACCAAAAATTCACAGTTTAATAGTACTATTCTGAAGTCTAACCACTTGCGTTTGAGTTTATTCGTATAGTTCCCCTCAAATCAAATAGCAAGCAAGTGAATAATTATTGATCATTAGATTTCTAGTTTACTAACCTTTGTTGTTTTAATACCAGTTGCATTTCAGAAGGTATACAGCCTCTACATTGTTAATTGAATAGTATGTTTATTTGGAAAAATACGTGAAACAACCTTCCTTGCTATAAGTAAATGTTCATGTAAAGATATTTATATGTACACACTTTAACATATTGTTTTATTAATTAGACTCAGAAGCAGGAGTTAACGTTTCGACTTAATGTCTGTACGTGTATGATTATTGTACTATATCCAAAGATGCTGAATATTCAGACTATATTACATCATTAAGTTAATCTTTGTGATCATCTCAAGTGAGAAATATGGCTTTTCGGGACCGACCGGACTCTATGGTAAGGATATACTAAGACACTTATTCCATAAACAACTTCTAATCGCATCTAGAATGTATTCAATTATGAACTAAATGTGTGTTGACTTGCCTTGAAATGGAAGCTAATCAATCGTACATGTATGTGGATAGGTGTTCATAGGAGTAATACAGTTATGTATCTGACACTCTATATCTGTATTCTGACGCCTACTTGTATCATCGCCGATTTGGAGACTGTTTTACACCAATGCTAACCATGAAACAATGTATCTAGTGGTATATTATATGGGAGAGTCCGTAAAAAGAAAGTGACATTTCTAATGCATGTCGAAAAATGTTAACAATACGGTCAACAATAAATCATTGTATGACTTGATAGGAGAACTGTCATAGTTTATTTCTTGTTTAAATCTCAATTGACGTTTTATTCCGATATGCCATTGTTTCCTATGGTGAGGAGTAACATTATTGTCATATTAGATCGTGGTCTTTCCACATCATCTTCTTCTCGGCTCTAGTAATAATCTTGTTTTCACTTCGATTAGTTTAGACATTATCAAAAATTAGATCAAGTTCACTCATAAAATGTAGTGTTCATACCTAATGTATTTCATGTTAATATTATTACGGTATGGCGAATTACAGAATTGTAATCATTTAAGTTAAATTAGTGTCGAACTATTAGGCTTGTAATGCATCATGGTCAATAATCTGTATCAAAATTATTAAAATTCCTATCAATTTACAATTACACTATACCACTATAACCCATATAATTTAATAAGATGATTGCTAGGCTTGTTATACTATATTATAATGTTGAACGGAAAACCTCGCTATGACATTTGCAATGCATCTTTATTATCTTTTTAGATATTCCATGGTGCAATAGATCAGAAGAATGCTGAAGAAGTGAGATCATTGATCAAAGCAGGACACAATGTCAATGGATGCATTGGATATAGGGTAAGTATGAAAACAAGAAGACACACTGATTGACAATGCTCTACTATAATTATGACATTTCCATTGTGTCAGCCATCTGTTCGAGTATGCAAAAGTGATTCAACATAAATTATAGCGCTTTTAACAATTACCAGTGTAAATGACAGTTGTAGGTATCATGTTGGCAATATGTAGTACACTGAAAGAAGGACTGCAGCTATGTAATGTCATCAAAAGTACTTTGTAAGACATCAATTTATGGAAGAAGTAGATTCTGACACATTGATTTATTTTGTTTAATAACGTCTGTCAATACCAATAGCCCACATATAATGATCTCGATGTGTTTCTGAAGATGACAAACTGTCTGTCATGGAACTGCGCCCTCCCCCGGCTCGCTTACATTGTTTGCAAAGTAGCCTTTAGTAATTATAGGTGGGGAAGGCAGGAGAAAGAATTAGGTGGTCACATTTTAAATGTTTGTCATGTTGGAGGGCAACATTTTAGAAAATGGAAATAAGTCTCAGTGGAGTGATATTGAATTATAATTTGGCGCTATGTCAGCTCAGTGGCAGGATAATATCACATATTTTCCATCCAAGGCAAAAGTGGTGATGAGATACACTGTTTTGTAAGAGGAAAAAGATGGCAATATAATGGGTATAATGTGGTGAATCTTGGATGTTGACCTAGGTCTAGACAGTGTTGGTAGTGTGTCCATCTAGCCTTTTGGACTTCTTGTCATCAACCTGCACTGGCTTCAAATTGAGTATTGTGTTTGCGATGAGACAATCAACAATATATTCACTGAAATTTGTTGAAATACTCATAATAAGACATTCTACATGTTAAATTAAGTCTATGTTATCTATTTCCTGATATCATGATAGTGACGGTGGTGCTAATTTAAGGACACCGTCCAAAAATCACTTTGATATTTTAGGTTTACTATGCAATGTGCGGGTATTGCAGCTTTATGGTCTGCAAATTAGATTCAAACACCTGAATTAATAAATATTGTGCCGTCTCATACATTAAATCAGGTTATAGTAGTGGACACAACCAATTCTTTATATTCAGAATTTACTGACAGTAGCGGGATAAACTCCCAACCATTGAATCCGAGACGTATCTGCCTTTTCATGTCTGAGAGCATTCTATCCATGTTTTTGACATTTGTCAACACGGGGAATGTCATGTTTTAGAGAACAAAAATAGGGATGGCATCTTTTAGACAAAAATCTGAATTATGGGGTAATATGGAACGCCATGATTGTCTTATGTTTCCCATTTTCATGACGTGATGTCATTCAATAAAACATGATGTCCTTTCACTACAACATCATGTGTATTTGCAATGACGTGATATGCTTTCACCACAACATGCTGTCCTTTTCCTACAACGTGATGTCGGGTAAGGTCACATTTTACGCACTAGACCACAGATAAGGACTAAGCGTGATTTCCCCAGCTCTTCTGGCATGACCGAAGTTTACCTATCGATCACGTGAATATTATGAAATTGGATTCTGATTTTAGAAAACCGTTTTCATTCTCTCAACAACTTTTCCGGAGATATCAATCCCGAGATCGTGTTCTGGATGCAATAATGTGTATCTTAACTACGCTTGGAGTTGATTTACTTTAGTCCAGACCTGATTAATTTTGGCAATTCCATCGTGCAAGTTCCGTAGTTACGTAGTGAAAGCCTCCCATACGCATTTTTGGGAATGGCAGCACGTTTTATGACCATAATTGTAGCAAAAAAGGTGGATCGACAGCTGTGTAATAATGGGCCGACCCTCGTTAGTTCTCATCATTTTTACTTTCTTGTTCTTCTCTTAACTTTGTGTACCTGGATCACTTGGACTTCAGGGAATTAACTCAGACTACACACAATGTTCATGGTTAACTTGAATATTTTAGAAGTAGCCACGGAGCAGATGGACGCCCCTTACTTTGCCTTCAGCTCACTCGCGTCCTTCTAAAATGGATCGATCTAACTTTCTTCCAACATTAAATTCTTATAAACATAAATTACACAATACTCAAGTGATTGGGTGATAATATAACCCGCACCATAAATTAATAAACGGAAGAGTGTTGTTGCCTTAATTCAAATCAAATAATATTGACACATATGAAAACTAGCTAAACAATGTGATCACGGCATTGTTCTTCCAACTGTCTGTAATTAGTCATTATTAGACACTGTTGATCTTTTAATAACTTAATGTATTCATCTTAGAAGAATACTATTCACGAAATGCAAACATTTGTTCTAAGTATTAAATCATGATAGCTGAGAGTTCACTGTGACCTCGCGTGACATCAAAACTTTGCGATTATTAGATAGTTGTATTCTGTCTTCTGCCATCGGTATCACATTTTAAATTGCCGAAAATGTTAACTATGAAATAGAGACAGTCCATTTTTAAATTTGATAAAAGATATTTCCAAATCCAGTATTGACCACGACCATGATTTTCTGTATGGTGACCTTGTTGTTGTTTTTTCTTGTTCGTCATTACAAGACTTATCCACATTTTCAACTACAAAATAAAACTACTTTGCCCGCCCTTTTACGGATCAGCAAAACAAGAAAGTGTCTGGACAGTTGACGTCGACTGTACAGGGAGATTTTTTTTTTAACTTTTCATTTTTGACTTTTTTTTCTAAATCGACCTTCTGACCCGTAGTTGCTATGTAAAAAAATATGGCAAACATCAAAAATAGGATCACCATAATAACCTTGAATAGAATGCAGTTATTTATTCATACACAAGTTTGAATTAAACATGAAAGAAGGGAATATGGATTATTGTTCTTCAATGAGAAACATATATAGTGTATTCGTTAGTTGATGTTTGTTTAGAAATTGTGGAAATCACAGTATGTTGTGATTAATCATTTAACTTATATAATGTAAATGGAGAATGAGTGTGAATCTAAGCAGGGAACGTGCTGTGAATGCTCTATAAACCGAACATTAATATTTGCGTTTAGTTCTCCTATTTCAATAATATTGTTATTAAGGGAAGAAAACATTCGAAAACAAGAACCACATACATGCATTTTACTTCGTATTGCATCGACATTTACAATTATCTTACCAAACGCTTTCGCCAGGTATCCACCATGGCTTCGCCAGTGTTTTCTGAAAACACGACGCATGCGTGACTTCAGACATTTGTCCCAAATTCTCCGAAGTTGGTAAAGTCCCCGATCACGTTTCATGGATGGTTTTAAAGTCCGAATATGAATCGCTTCCTTAATCCATCGCCAAAGCCAGTCCGACTCAAGAACCAAGATTGTAACATTGTCAGGGTCGAATGTATGACCTGGGTGATCCTTGTGTCTGGAGACTTCCGATGATGTGAAGCTCGGTCTAACATGTTCAATTATTCTGGCTGTCAGAGTCCTCTCCGTTTCCTCGATGTAGCTTTGGTGAGCTAATTGTAAATTTCGGTGCAATACGAATTTAAATCCATTAACTTAGACTGAACTTTTGTACATATGAGCTTTCATCACACATATATGCAGTTATGGAACTTTATGTATCCGTATATCTTGGTGATGCGTAGTCTAGCTGTAAGTTATCACGTGACAGCATTATATTGATATAAGAACTGCTTTGTTTCAGACGACAATTTGTTACTAAGTGTAATGTGCAGACAGCGAAACATTAAAAACCACTGGTGCATTGATTAGATAGAAACTATGCGATCAGAGAGCAGTTTAAATACATCCTAGTGCTAAATATCCATCGTAACGGGCATGGGTTATCTTATGGTATATCTTTCATGCCAGAGTTAAGTGTGTATATTTTCCGATGTTAGAGGACGTCTCCGAAGTTCATGCACAATGACACCGGGTAATAATCACGGCGCGACAACGTGTAGAATAATCCCATCAATTCGGCCAGATTTCAATAATTTTGATTCATGAAAATTATATTGTAATTTTGCCAGTGGAATTTCGATACATTGATTTTGTTGTGGTCGAAATGCAACGTTTTGAGAAAAAAAATTACATTTCTAAGACTCCGTGAGTGGTCGATTTAAAAGAGTGGTCGAATTGACAGGATTATTACGGTAATATCATAACATATCAGTGAAATGCAGTGAATTAACTGTCAGTTGTGGTATGAGGAGTGGAGGTCTCACAGGGGTACAGGGACAACAGTGTGGCAAAATATTGGGGATAATGTGGTGGAGTGGAAATGTTGACTTTAGTCCTGAGGTTGTAAGCTCATCTAGTCTTCAGTTCAGCTAATGACATCTCATCACACGCATTGATTTAATACAAGCACAACCCCACTGCCGTGCACGTGGTAATAGTGAGAAACAAACAATGTTTTCATAAACTGTTAATGTGGTTGGATCTTAATACAGAAAATATTAATGTCTCTAGTTGGATTCGAACGCAGGACCTCGTGAATATTATTTTTGAGCTCAAACAATTACGCTACAGGGAGGTGGAGTTAAACATGTATTTTATTGAAATATTTACACGGACGGGGGGGGGGGGTCATATTTTGGGGAATGGAAATGTATAGAGGGTCATTTTTATGACAATGGAATAGGGGGATTGTCACATGTAATTCCTCACATCAGGGTTGATTTCTCCTGGCCCCTTGCCCTGTAATTACTTTAGGCTCCCTAATACGACCGACAAAAAAAAGAAAAAAGAAACCTTCTAACAAGAAGAGAATATAATAGATGGGTGAACTGCCAAATGACAATCAATTAGATATAATTTGTTTGACTAAAATATAGATGAACAATACACAAGTAGGACACTGTATAGGTCACACCGGGAATGAACTTTTAATTGGACATTTTCGACCAGAATCCTTTAAATATAAATGTCATGTGTTCTGAGACTTCGCTGATACCATGGCATGGCAGTTAACGATCGAACATTGTAGCAGAACATAAGGTAGTGGATGACGTTTATAAAACAATAGGATGGAAGGACAGCCTCAGTGTGAATTTTTAGACGGTATAATAGTGCGCCCTCATCGGTTATACGGGAATTACTACTTTCTTGTGTAAGCCCATGTGAAATCACAGACATGTATGCTTGATTTTGATGGCAAACTTATTTTTAATTGATATATATATATATTGAATCACCGTGCATTTGGCGAAAACACATTTTATGGTCAAAAAGACATAAACAAAAACATGCTGATGATACACAAACTTATAGGAATTATTGTTATTCAGATCAACAATAATGATGATAACGACAATAATATTTAGCACACTGTGATTTTATTATAGTGAGAAAAAATAAAGAGTTAATACAATTGCACGTCATTATTTTCAACTTTTGTTCTAGTTTACCTGCATTAATTAAGGACTATCAGAAAAATTACACAGAATTAATGTAGTGAGGGAAATTTAAATACTACATTCATTTCTTTTTCATCTCTTACTCTAGTCACATTCATTTACCTAAAACGACAGACAAATCAAGCATTGAATTTATCAAAACATTTCACTTGACTCTAGATTAACCTTTGTTAGATGTATCATTCATTTGATTCTAGATTAACGGTTGTTAGATTTATGTCTGGTTTATCCAATAGAACAGGGCTCGAAATACCCGGGTGCACCGTACTACTATGCACGTTAATTTTGCCCAGTGCAGGTAGATTTCAAAATAAAGGTGCACGACGTGCATGCACCTTATACATTTCTTCGGATTGACTACAAATATCTCTAAATAAGTGTTTTAGATGAACAAACTTTGGATTTTGATAGTATTAAAATGATTATATCGATATCGGTCGATCGATCGCCTTGTAGTAAATGCGGAAGTAAAAAAACCCACATGAAACCTCATTACCTCTCGAGACTTGAAATAACGTAAAATACGAGATATTACATCGGCAATTTTGAATTGAATTGAATTGAATTGAATTGAAATTTATTTCACCAGAACTTATACAGTTTATACAGATATTGAATAAATATATAGAAATGAAAGAGAGAAAAAAATACAACGTCTAGGGACAAAATAAAATTCTGGTGAGGACCAAGGACAGTAGTTCTTTCTGAACTAATCGAGGTCCAAGGCCCTTACTGACATGCTTAATATAATGTATTGCTGGTTACACTGTTATAAAAATAAATATATACATAACAAATGTTCTTTATATACACACGCATCACACTCACTCATAGAAAAAACAAACCAAACCAATCATACATTCATACACATACTAAATATTCATAAATTAAAGTTGTACAAATTTTCGGTCGGTGCACTCGATCGACTCGTACGTATAAGGTTTACATTACACATACTGTACTTGAACAATCACTGATAGGACCCCCCACGATCTAGCGACCGGCTACGTTCTCTTCGTGTTCTTTCGTCAAACATACGTCAAACGGCCACATGTAAAGTTATTTATTTTTGGAAATTTTACAAAATTTGACGATGTCAAAACAGCGGACCCTTCTCGACCTTGGCGTCAAGCGATCGTCTGACGAAGTTCGATCGAGGAAGTGTCCCGAAAAAGACGGTTCAGGTACGAGTACTAGTAGTAATAATGAAGTGATTTCTACGATGAGTACAGCCGTCCCAACGGATGTGAATTTGCCGTCGACATCGCAAGAAAGTGGTAACGTGAGTGATAAAATAAATGATGATACTGGACAACCACCACTAAATAAAAAAAAGGTCTATCGGTTTCAAAAATCTTGGCAAAAAGATAAACCATGACTAGTTTTAGATGAAGAAAAAAATAGATGTTTTGCAGCGTTTGTCAACAGTTTGATAAAAGTACGAAGCCAAACAAGTTTCGTAGTCCAGGCTGCAGATCGTTTCGTCATGAAATAACGGATAACCATGTACAAGCTACGGCTTCGAAGCAATCAATGGAAAGTACACCAAATGATCGACCGATTGAACGATGTATAATCCGCATGGAGAGAACAGAAATTGAGTAGATGAGAGTTTGGTTTCGTATTGCATTCTACTTGGCGAAATCTGGTCGTCCATTCACCGATTTCCCCTGACAAATTCAGTTGTTTTGCAGCCATTAATAAAGTACCCGTCACTGAAACTTATACCAGTGATAAGCAGGCAAGGTGTTTCATCGATTACATTTATGAAAGTAAACGGTTAGAACTAGTAACATAAATAAATGATTCTGAGTTTTTTGCCAGACGACCTACAACAAGGCCATATGGACCTAGACCACAATTACAGGAGTCAGCCTGGGATGATAATGATGATGAACTTCCATATATAATGGACAAAGTCTAACTGAGATATAGTGTGCACATTGTGTGCAGGTAAATTTCAAAGTGAAGGTGCACACTGTGCACGTGGAAACAATTATATTTCGAGCCTTGTAAAACCATAGAGTGTTGACCAATGCATGCTTGAACAGTACTGTTGAAATCGTACTTTGATTTCTGTGATGGCATTAGGTGAGATCTATGAAACGAAATGATAGAGGAACATACTCGATGTGAATTTGTAGACGGTCTAATCAGTGTGTGAACTTAAGGGAAAATGACTACTGGTCATAAGGACCGACATGTAGCAAATGCTGCTGGTCCTTAAGGAAAACTGCTGGTCCATACTCAATGCAGTCCATGTTCACGACCTGTATCTACACCCCTCCCCCATTTACAGACTAAATGATTTTGAACTTTAATATGATACAGCATATCTTTAGATATAAAAAGTAAAAGAGAGTACAACGAATTGTTCACTATCCACTATTATTTCATAAAATTTCCACTCACAGAGTCAAAAGTAAATTTTGGATTCCTAACCAAGTAATTTTTGACTCTGTGAGTAGAGATTTTCATTTGTAACTATGAACCCAGCTAGAGACTGCATATTCATTCTGTCCTTATAGACTATAGTGGTCTGAGACTGAATGTATTCATTCCACCATAGAAATACAGATCCATAGATTGTAGATAATATGGGTGAATGAATCAATAAATCTACATTATCTGCAATCTCTAAGAGATCACAGTCCTCTCCTTCCTCACTGTACGATTCACTAAAATCTGAATCACATAATCCAAAGTCAGATTCATCGTCTGTGGCAACAGCTGATGTAGCTTTCCAACTCTTATCGAACGTAGACCACACATTCACATCATAGCAGAAAGTTTTATCGCGTAACTATCCCTCTTGAAAACTGTGTATTTGCTTTATTTCAATTTCCATCCACTCAGTGACACGGAGCGGTTTCGTCTTCCTTCGGTCTTTACATATGTAATGAAGCCCCCCATAAAGCCCTACCCGTATACCCTACCGTGGTGTATTGAGTATCGTCTCTGACTGTTTGTGTAAGAAATCTGACCATGATGAAGAGAATGGCTAAACATGTCTTAAAGTGCGAGTTTTTTTGACGTGGGAACGTAATATGGTAACTGTACTATAATGTGTCATCCACTATGTACCCGTGTTTGGCATGATGCAGTAATTTTCCAGATACAACAATGGCAACAAAAATGCAACATTTCTAAGTCTACACGTTGATTATAACATGACAGGACGTACATTATCATATGCATCAAATT
Source organism: Glandiceps talaboti (assembly GCF_964340395.1). Taxonomy (NCBI): domain Eukaryota; kingdom Metazoa; phylum Hemichordata; class Enteropneusta; family Spengelidae; genus Glandiceps; species Glandiceps talaboti. The sequence continues at coordinate 9,063,381 of NC_135567.1, read as the reverse complement.
GAAAGCAATCAGACTACGCTTTTTTTTTACTGTTTTTACAAAAAAAAACTATCGTACTGGAGATATCTTACGAAGTGTACCTGCCTTCTTTATCAGTTAAAACGCCATTTTCGATCGCGGCAACAGACATGGGGAACTCCGGTAAATTGATCGGGAAACCCAATAACATTTACCGGCTATACCAGCCTTTAAAAAACAGTGTATGTTTCGTCTTTTTCTTCGGAAGCTCATTGCCGCCTTCTAAATATCGCCACATACTTTATAAATTCAACGTGGAACTGTCTCAAACACGTTAAAAGTTTCATACACTTCGAGCAGTAAACTTTACAACAATGATTAAATGAGTACGATATCATGGCGGAAAAAGACGTATGCGCTGAATGCGTAAAATGAGTCTGAATGTCTAAGACGCAGATGATTAGACGCTGTATGCTACATCATGTAGACATGATATCAACATTGGCAACAACACGTAGCGAGCTAGCTCTGTGCCGCTTGACTTGAACGAGATGTCGAGAGTAAAATAGGTAACACAAGATCAGATTCATGTAGGTGAAATTGGATATATCTTTGAATAAATGTTATTATTTACTCCAAATTTCAATCGGTCATAAGGACCGATACATTGTTGTAATTCTGAAAAACTGTCGGTCCGAACGGAAATCTGTTGGTCTCGGGCCGAAGGACCGGCGTTAATTTCGCACCCTGGGTCTAATGGCTCCACTGACTCTGGCTATATTTTATACTAACTCGTACTTTGAACTAGTGAAAACTGTGTTAGTCTATGTTCCAGCAGTGTAATTCGTTTATATAGTGCGCCCTCATCGATTACACGGGACTCACGATGTATAAATCAATGTGAAATTACAGAATAGAGTATGCTTGATTTCGATGGCAATCTTGATATATATGGCATCACTATACATATAGAGATAAAATATTTTATGCTTAAAAAGATATAGATAGACAAAACAATACGCTGATGATATACATACGTATAGGAGTTATTGTTGTGACGATGTAAGCTTAACAATAACGATAAGAATATTTGGTAAGCTATGAATATATTCCAGTAAAAATAAAGTACTTATTTGATCTTACAACATTATTTAAACTTTTGTTACAGTAGAATGTTTGATCGTATTAATCAACGACTGCCAGAAAAAAATTACAGACTGAGACAGAATTAAGGTAACATGGCATAATGGTAATCTACATGGCAATCTAATTTATATTTGTACATTTCTTACTTTAGTCATATTCATTTACCTACAGAGACAGAAGAATCCTTGCATTGAATTATCAAAACATTTCACTTGACTTTAGATTATCAATAATGTTACTGTAATTAACATTTGTTAGATTTATGTATGGTTTATCCAATAGTACTATACAGTGTTGACCTATGCGTGTAGTTACGGTACTGCTGAAATCGTTCGTCTACTGGTAGAAGCTGGTTCACGTGTGAATGACAAAGATGATGTAAGTAATATAAATATTATTACGATGTATTCTAATCATATCTTCTTATTACATTGCTTTCACCGTAACACACCTTCACTTTCTATTATCCAAAAACGAGTTGACTTCACGCTGTCAACACCAACCTATATCAATACATTGGTAATGTTGTGAGTTATAGAGTCGAACGGTATAAGTATGCATAGTTCTAACGTTGCACTCTAGCACTCACACTCTCATACTCTCGTACGGGATCGTTCAGGTCCAAATCGGGAATTAGTCACGACTGAGAAGAGATTTCGGCTTGCCAGAATCACCTATCCGAGTGCTCCTGGATGTTTAATTATCATATTTAAGTATACTTCCAATACAATGGAATTTACACAACGACTAAATATAGAAAATCACACCATAAGATCATGGCATCATAAAAACTAATATGTACCTTTCTCTTACCAATCATGTGAATTTCAGTTACATCATGTTTGCCCAGATTCGTAATCGACAGTCTACTTCTGACCTATGGCCTACAATGCTGAAAAGTAGAATTTATTCCCATAATTCCGAAATACGATATTTTGGATCGTAACAGTAATATAATTACGCAACCAATGTTTGGTATGTAAACCCGATGCCTTTAAAAAATCTACAGGATTTCAATATGCCAAATTTCTTAATATAAAGTATTTTACTGTATACGCATTATACGTTTTCTATGTAACCTTGATATTTCCACGACCCATTCAACTGACCTGAGTAAATGACTCTGACAATACGCAGTATTTGTGCGAGGTTCGCATGGCAACCAATGGGTGCGGGCGCTGTTTATTTATGTGATGGTAGGGCGAGAATTTCAAAATGGTTGTCGCGTATTTAATACATGTTGTCTACAAGGCAAACACGACCCTGTCAAGTTTCCCGTTGTAAAAGATTTTTTCGTCAAATATTTTACCTATGTTAGTCGTAAAAAGTTGCCAAGATGCCTAACTACTACAGCAATGCACCTGGGTGTAACTAAGCGACAGCAAAGCTAGGAAAGCTCGAAAGTATCCGTGGATAAGAGGTGATATATTTCACCTATTTCCAATGCAATCCAAGTCCATGCGACAGCAGTTGAAGTGCACTGGTGAAATTTCTGAAGAGGGGAAGTATCATGACAACCAAGCAAATATTCCAGTATTTGCTTCCGTCATTTTATACGAAATCAGGGGCCAACAGAAGTGCATCCCACCCTGACTTTATTTCCCTACAACCACTGGGGAACACAAAGTTAACACCACACGCTCAACATTTAAGTGTCGTCGACGTCTAGTGTATTGGAATGAAGCCCTCGACGATGACGGGAAACCAGCTGTAGTGAACGACAACCATGTTTACCGCGCACCCGATAATGACATCACATATCCTAAGCTATATGATGGGATGTATCTTGAAGTAGAAGTAATTGATAGCAGTTGCCAGGCTAATTATTTTGGTAAGTGTGATACAGATTAAGTACTGTACTCGCATATGGTGCAATATACCATGGTTTGACAAGTCCAATACCAGTGAGCCACTATATTGTAATTTTGCTGTCAATGATTAGAATAATATGCCCCATAAATTTAGTTTATACTGAACCTATTACATAATTTTTGGAATAACATTTAGGTAGTAATATCGCTAATGCTGATACATTTTGTAATACTTAGAGGACCGACACTTACAAGTTTTGATGAAAATGCTGTATTTTGAGTTCTTCAAAGGGACGGTTTTTTCCCATGATTTTTTATATTGCTTTGAATACTACACAAACTTCTAACCAGCTAAGAACCCTAAATATATAAATGATTGCTACTGATATGAGCCGAATTCAATATTGATGTGACTATGAGTTGTTTTGTTTCATTGTTTACAGAGTTTAAACAAATCATATCAACCCCAATACCTCGTGATTATCAATATACAGTCTCCCAAGAAGCAATGGGTGATGCAGATCTGAGTGTGATGGATGTTTCTGTGCAGATAGACCTAACAATGAAATACCTAGACAAACCTGAGACTGAGAATAAAAGAATGGCTACAAAACTGAATAACGCCGGGGTACTCTGCAGGAAACTTGTCGTTGATGAAGGTTTAGAATCAGACACGTCCACCAAATTATGTTCAGGAATCCTAGTATTGCATTTCTGTATACACTGTATAATTTAGTCATTTTTTTACTCACAAAACGTATTTACTTGAGTGGTTGCCATTCAAATAGTGAACCCAAGTATCAACATAAAGATATAGTTGTGATAAACCAGGATCCCAAAGGAAACTGACAAAATTCGAAAAGTATATAATGAAAGTTTAGGTTAGGGTTATTATCTATTGTTAGCGGAGATCTGTTTGGTGTTTCTCAAAGTTTGGAGTCAAAGATATTTACAATCTGGATAACAATGTTAGCAAGAATTATGTTACATGTCCTATAGTGGCATTCTCGTCAGCAAATAAACAAGTATATGCCTCTTTCTTTTAAAAGAGTTTTCCCCAATATTAGAGACATAATCGACTGTACAGATCGTTTCATTCAAAAACCAAGGACTCCAACAGCTTGGGTTACATCATACAGTCCATACCAAAATCACAGCACGGACAAACTCATTTTTCTATCACGTCATTTGGTGCTTTCACGTCTTTGGCTTGTTAAACCAGGAGATGAAATATTGGCAGATATGGAATTTACTGTTAGGGATCTATTATCAGGAAAAATGACTACTCTGAAAATACCACCATTCACGAGAAAGTGTAACACAGCTAAAGGGAAACTATTGAATTCTTCAGAAATGTTAGAGTCAAAGCGTATTTTATCACTTCGAATTAAAGTAGAACAAGGTATTGGCAGGTTTAAAGAATTTCATTTGATTGATCAAGTTATGCCCTTGAAACTTAAGAATGTTGGCATTCAGTGTATTGTCGCTACCACACTATGTAATATGCAAACACCTCTACGTCCAAATTAAATCAAATATGCAGTGTGTATGTGTGTGAGTCTGCATCTGTGTGTCTGTATATGTATGTATGTATGTATGTATGTATGTATGTATGTATGTATGTATGTATGTATGCATGCATGCATGCATGCATGCATGCAGGTAGGTAGGTAGGTAGGTAGGTAGGTAGGTATGTATGTATGTATGTATGTATTGTGTATGTGTGTGCGTGTGTGCGTGCTCGGTTGTGGCATGCGTGTGTGTGTGTGTGTGTGTAACGAGAAGATTCATATTTCAAGATTGGTATATTAACATTTGATATACTAAGCTATTTAATATTATGAAAACCACTTGTCTGCTCCAATTATATGCCTTTATTGAAATAATTGTTACAAATTCTTAAAAAAAATTGCACATGTTGGTACAACACAGTAATACATAGTTCTTGTTTAATGACCTATGGTTCCAATTACTTACGAGTAATGTGTCACCTGTTCAGGGTCAAAACACTTTGTCAAGCTATCTGTTCATTAGCATAACCAGATAATTTGACAAAGCCTGTCAATCCGGACAGTGAAACATTACTTGTAACTAATTGGAACCATTGTGATATGTAATAAGAACTATTCATTACTAAATTGTTACAAAATACTTATATCCTATTATCTGAAATATATCTACATCACTGAATCAGATTTTAGTGTGTATGATAAAAGAGTATAATTTAATTTAATTTTATTTAATTTTATTGTGTTTCATTTCATTTCATTTTATTTTATTTTGGTTAGGACGATGAAATATATGTATTACTGATAATGTATTGAGATTGGGTACTTGTGAATATAAAAGTTTTATATTTGTACATCTTAGTATATGCTTAAAAAGTATGAATGACACTGAATTTCATCATTGAAAATATTTTAAAACATTTGAATTATTGCAATTTGCTGTACAATTCGTCCTAAATAAAAGCTATATACAGCAACAAGTTGTACTGGCAATTCATATTAGATGTCACACAATGTGAGTGTCACCATATTGTCATCTTTCTGCATCATGCATTACTACATCATACATGTACATGTTTGAATAGTTTACACACCCACATTCATACTGTAACGCTTCAAGCTTTCATATTGTACTCTTGTAATGTAACGAATTTGTGACATAAGTAATCATTGGTTGAAAAGTTTAAAAGGTTATATACAAGGACACTGTCCTATCACAAGTCTTCTTTGAGTTGTCACAGTTCAGCTGTCAACATATCTATGATCATACAAATATATCATTTGAAGAAAACTTAGAACAGTTCAATGGGAAATGCTGTATATTCAGAAATTAGCAATGTATGGATGTCAAGCTCAGAATTTTAATCTAAAAATGAGTCCTAACCCTGAAAAGTTCTAAGCTCTGTCTACATTAAAATGTAATGTGGATACTTGTCATATTTCACCATTGTATTATCTATTTATCTAGAAATACAAAAACTGAGTCTAGTGTCACTGATTCCTTCTCCAAGTAGTTTTGGCATAAGGAATCTACTGTCAAAATATATTAGATTGACCGCCATGGATTGCCACATTTCTGGATCAAAGTGTATCCTTTCCACACTAATGCCTTTGTTTTAAACAGAACAAAATCATAGAATGATAAACATGTAAGTGCTGACTGACCTAGAATCTGATAATAACCACGTTGATGTGTCCTTCAGTTTATTTTTTCTATCATTTAGATAAATATTAACATGATATGGTTTACCCTGAGCTACCTCAGTAGGCAGTTTATCTCTATATTTATAACAACATTTTATTTCAAGTAACCACACAAGCTTTCCACAACAGGTACATTCAAAAGTACTATTAGGGCTTGCACCTTGAAAATGGATGTCACGTGATATGATAAATCCACTATCGGTTATTTTAACAACCTTGTGTCCTTTCGTACATAACTATTCAAAATATTGAAGTTTGGCTACTGGCTCATTATTTTATCGATACCAAATGTGATAGGTTCAGAAATGATAAAACTGGAGCCCTTTGAAATAACCTTAAAAACAGAATAATTATTAACATCATTCCCCTTATAATGACAAGACGTATGAAAGTTGCTTGCAGTGTCTATAGCAAAACCATTCTGGAACACTTATTTGACCCTGGGTAAACTTATTTACAGCTGCCATATGCTCATTGTTCACACGATCTTTCGAATACACACCAAAATTAGATTGAAAACTTTCTTTCACAAAAGTTTCATTGTCTGGCACTGGATCAAGAGTTTGTAGGAGAAGAGAATTTGTACCTGCACATGCATTGTACATAAAGGATTGTATTCCACCTGGTGTAAATTTTGGATTACTGACTTCTTTCTAAGCATTGGCATTGATTCCCTCCTTGGTTTGTCCCAAGTGCACAATCTGTCAGTCACACCTTATGTATGATGATCCCGTTCTGTATAGCTGTTGAGACTGAAAAAAGAAATCCATGCAGTGCTTACGCGATCCATTATCTCTGGAAAACAAAATGTTCATTGTATACAAAAGGCAAGACATCAAAACAAAATAAATAAATGACACGTTCCTAAATGTTCCTCAATGCTATTATACTTTTAACCCAGGTTAATCGTTTCTGTTACTGCAAACAATCAAAATATGTAAATACTCCACAACAATGATAAAAACCTAACTTTACACACACAAACACACACACATTTTCTTGAACCTCTATATAGTTGTACACATATTTGTATATTTGTACATATTTACATATGTATTCTGTTTGATTTAGATGATTGCATTGAAATATTGATATTAATGTAGTAATTTAATAAATGTTCATGTTTGTCTTGTGAGAGTTTATATATTCTCTGTTGTTTGTTTATTGCACAATATAACACAATATGCTTGTGTTTCTCTGTAGTTGAACTTCACTTACATACAATATTCATATTGTATCCTGATCGAAGTGATGGGAAGAGCTGTAATTTTAAATTCAAATTGTGGATGTTGTATAGTATAAACATTTGTTTTAGCCAGATCTTTTAACCTTTTCACCCCTGACTATACAGGATGTCAACACTGATACACTGTTTCATAGTCGTCGATATAATTATGATTAATAAGGTCAAACAAGGTTGTCCATAACATAACGCGATGCCACCCTGCCATGATACACATCTTGAACAGTGGAAGGAATTCTGACTACGACACGTCTCCAACGATTCTCTCAACATCTCTGGTTATTTAAACCAAGGATGTATTAGGGGAGATGTTCAAACGCATGTAAAAACGCACTTCGAAGAGGAAACGTCTGTGGTGCAAGTGATAGATATATACAATGTAAATTCGAACACAACAATTAATAAATAAACATTTCATGGAGAGTTAATCAACATGCACTCATTAGAAATACTTACGCAACACAGTCACACCCAGCCAAGTGTAATCGTCCACCACTTTGCAATACAATCCATGTTTCGTCTTAGCAGACTGACTAGTTTCACGGATAAAATTACATTGGACGTACATAAAATGTCACACTGACACTTGATGTATTTTCACACCGTGGACATGACCATCAACAAACATCTTGTTCCGTTGTCTTTGCGGTAGTTTATGAGTCGCTCATCTGACCGTCTCCATACACTTCGTAGGTAAGCATTGATTCGAAGTATATCAATATCTGGAAGACCTTGTACATCAATGACTCCGTTTTTCCATCTGCTTCTATTGTGCACCATTCTTTTTAGCCCACTCTCAGAGTTGTCTCGTTCCACTGACATTCCCAAATTTAGACTAATCGCATTTGCAAACCACCGTAAGACGTTCTCCCTCGGTCGCATCCGTTTTGGATATTCAATTGCTTTTTAGAAAACTTTTGAGTTCAGATACATGTACTTTCATTTTCTTCAAATCATGAAGTTCGTCTCCCGTGTATCCATTTTCAAAACACCGTCTGTGATATAGTCTCGCCTTATCAACAGCGCCCTCAGTCGTCGGTTACCTTGGGAAACCTTGCATTTTAGAAATTGCAAATATCGCGTTTTGTTATCACACTAGATTTACATTAAACCAGAATGAAACAGTTTATTTTTCATTAGTAATTATACAGCAAATCAATAATTACAATTGTATATTTATATTCAACAAAACTGTTATGTTATTACATTTCATGTCATCAGAGGAAATATACTATTCAATTCAAAATAAAAACAAATGTATCAACAAGCGATACACATCGACAATATATTGAGTGATTGCTGATGACGTGTTTACCAAATACTTAAATGCATTTCAGCATATCAAACTGAGTGTGACATTGCTCGCTTTCACTTGCTCCACATCACCAACCATTGGTGTATGTTACATGGTAGCTGTTAATAGCTTTGGAGTCTACAAAAATCAACGTGTTTTGCAGTATATTGCCTCGATACAATTGTAAGCAATGAATGAAACATAATTTGTCATATCATCTGTAACTGTCTTGGCTCCATACGGACGTTGGATATTCATAATTTAAACATTATCAAGTCATTGTGTAACAATACTAACTTCAACTGATATCAATCATAAACTATCATCAGAAACCGAACTTACCATGTTATGGTTTAAACGATCAATTTTCCATCCCTAAGCTTTTTTTCTATTTCAGATTTATCCCATCCTACCCAATTAGACAAATACTGGACAGAGTGTATCTGATTTATAATGTTGATTTCATTGTATATTAACAATGATAATTCAATTACGGATTATTTCAATAATATGTGTTATTTAAAGATTAAAGTACAACACAGTACAGACCAAGACCAATACTGTATGAATTCATTACAAAACTGAACACATTATTTTAAATTCTTCCCTATTAACAGGATGACACAACATCGTTGTATTGTGTGTGTCTTAATAGCAATGGTGATGAAGCAGCAAACATTGTACGGATATTGATTGCAGCAGGAGGAGACGTGAATGCTACTTGTGATGTGAGTAATCCATTATATACAATTATTAAGTAAAACATCAATGTAATGAATTCATTATATGTCACGTATATTGGACCACCCCTTAATGCATTGTTTGCAATGGAGAACTTGGTGGTGACGTAGCGGACCGTATACGGTATTGACCGACATTGACCCGGAACTCTTTTTGTCATATTGACTGAAATCAATCAGGAACTATTTTGTCATATAGAAACAAAACGAACATTTCTGTGCATCATAATCAACATTTCTTTGTGAGGAGCAATTCTTCAGTAAAACACACTCTACTAAAATGGCGTCGGAATACAACTTTGCATCAATGTCAGTTCGTTTAAAATGTCATGTTACTGGTGTCGTCGCACTCTGCGACAGTTCACGCTGTTTGTAGCACGTGATTTTAGGGAGAACCGTAAACTTTCCAAAATAACCGATCCCTTGGCGAACACGTCACTTGACATACAACATCATACAATTTATCTGATGGCAGCGCTGCTATTTTTCACGTAATATGAGAACCCGGCGTTCTGAAGTTATCTTGAACACAATGATGCATGATGGCGACCAAAATGATTGACAAGACATTCGACGTTCGACACTGCGTTCAAATATAGTAATCCAATGCTACTTTTAACATAAAATGTAAAATCTTGAAAAATCGCAGTTCTAGTACATAATCCAGTTATATTTATTTTTAAAGTTCCCGACATGAAATATTGCATTCAAATGAATTCCCAGGTGATATATAATAAATATATGATAGCCTTGATATTGAATTATATGCCCTCGGTGTGAGGATTAGATCAGCATGACGTGTAGCGGACTGCTGATCATATCCTTGCACCGAGGGCATGTAATATCAAGACAATAATATAATATAACATCATATCTTATATGCACAGTGATATTATTCTTTCACCTTTTAAAATTACTTGGTTTCCAGTAATAGTCTGTTATCTTTTGAATACTTAATTGTAGACTCAGAATATATCTTTTCTATCGGTAAATAAAGCTATAGTCGTGTATAGCGTTGGTTGCTGTAATGTTCGTCATTGTTATTAGTGTTGATGTCAATCCTTGGATAAGGTTTACTGGGTATTAATTAAGTGTAGGCAATGACTAAGAATAATACTAAGGGAGCCTTTAGTCTTTACATGGGAGGGCCGGATAAATCAGGAGGGGGGGGGGCACATTTTACAAGCAAGTTTTGGGGGAGGGTCATATTTTGCATTACAATGTTTGGGGGAGGGTAACATTTTACAACCCGTAGTTTTGTGACCAAATTGAAGATTCAATGATTGTCATTTTGTTTGTGTGTTTTGAGATGGAAAAGTGAGATGAGCACTGTACAACCGACATTTGTAATAATTGCTGAAATTTGTAATAAACCGAAATTTGGAATAAAATTGACGACATTTGTAATAAATTGTCGATATTTGTAATAAACTGACATTTGTAATAAATTCTGTGAACGACAATTGTAATAAAAATAGCCGATATTTGTAATAATTTTCAGAAAAAAATGTGTAACAAACCTGCCGAAATTTGTAATAAAAAAAGTTAAGGTGTTCCTCCCTGACTTTCAAAGAAATGGAGTAACTCATTCTAAACTTAGAAGGGGTATAAAATATCGTCATTACAGGTTTCCTAGAATTAATTTACAACAATTATGTCAGCCACTTGGCTGTCAATCAATCAATCAATTAATCAATCAATCAATCAACCAACCAACCAACCTACAAACCAACCAACCAACCAACTAACCAACCAACCAATCGATCAATCAATCAATCAATCAATAAATCAATCATGTAATCAATCATGCAATCATGCAATTACAAATGTCGGTTGTACAGAGCACTCAATATTTAATTTTACGAGTCACTTTACATTCCAAAGTACAAATACATATATTGTAAGAATTGTTTAAATAAAATGATGCGTTTTATTGTGTGTACCATCTCACCTTATCACTCACACTCTCCGTGAATGTTGTTGTTGAAATATCTACATATAAGCGTGACATGTACAGTAACGGGTGCCAAATGTATCAAGTAAACATTGTCACAAGTAGTGACAGTGAGTCAGATGAGAGTGACACTTATAATGGCAATACTGAATGTGAAGTTGATGACTCGGATGATGACAATGCCACACAAGTACAATATCGGTTTGCGATGTTTTGACCTTGACAACACCGATTGGGATAAAAACGTTGAAGAATCAGTACATAGGCTATTAAACATTTTAGTCATTGACGTTAGATTATATTAATTCGAACGATATTGTTCAAAATTACAAGGTGTGATGTCATACTCAAAGTGTGTAACTGTTAATATAACACAAACAATTTTAAACACAATGAACAAACGAGCTTTAAACTGAATGTCATCGATAAGGGCAAAACCACATTTTTTGGGCCTACACACATTGTTGGAGTGTAACCTTCTAAAAGTATATTAAATTTGGCGCTTGCATTCTGAACACATTGCATATTTATCAAAGAAATCATTAATTGTGCAAATTAATCATTACATCACCAAGCTTTAAATGACACGTGTACTTCTCAATCAACAATACATGTACTAAATATCTAAAATTCAAAGCTTGCATTCTAAAGTTATTGCCGAATTTTCGAATTTACTCAAATTACACATCACAATTAAAAACTACAAAAACACTACATCAGTCATAAATGATTTGTTATGATTGGTGGATGTACCGAGTTAAATTAAATTTGATATTTGCATTCTTAAGATATAGCCTAATTATCGGACATATTTAATTATGCAAATTACTCATTTGAATTAAAAATTGAATTATACCAACAGGCTGTGTAGGATGTGTACTTTCTCATGATTTACGTATGTGCTTACATCCCCGCACATCGCGAAAGTGATTTTCATTGGCGTGTGAGGGCGCTCTTCCAGGGAACGTTATAAGTGACTAACTGTTGTCACTGTGTGATTTCAGTCTAAAGCAGTATCAAAAAGGATCGACTATTATATTTTTTCATTCCCAAGGTTCATTGAATTCAAATGTCTACTCTTAGATTCTCAGACAAAATAGAGACCACGGTCAGTGATATTTACAATTAAAATTTGAAATGTTTACTGCACAAAATTACTTAAATAAGTCGGTCTGTACAGATGAATCTATATATGAGGAGCACCGACGTCCTAGTTATACATCATCGGAGGTTTCCAACCATATCCATAAATACTATCCCAGACGTAGAATTCATGAAGAGAATGTTTCTACCCTAGATAGGGAACCAGACTGGTTTGATAGGGGAATCAAAGAAGCCGTTTATAACACCCTTACAGAAATATCCTATAGGCGGCCTATAGACATGTATATATGCCGGCCTATAGGATCCTATAGAGAATTGGGACGTTTTACCTATAGGTTTCTATAGGCCAGCCTATAGGTTTCTATAGGCAAGCATTACATACATGTGCATTCTTTGACTACTCTATCACGAGAAATCCAGATGGTTACATAAATCTTAAGGACTATTTTGTACTATCAAATATCTGAACTTCTCATCGCACCACCATCTACATACAATACATTGTATGATGCGAAGACTGAAGCATATATATGATTCCATCGTAACTTGGGAAGATGCCATGAAGTTAATTAAACTAGACGGACTTAAGAAGGCGTTATTTATCGGATTCGTTATTTATAGAATCGGGCGATATCAAGGAGCTCACGGTACGTCCATGGGAGTTCGTAGCTCCGAAAACAAATGAAATATTAATGTTGCTGTTGGTGTCAGTGAGACGAGGGGTTGTGGTCCGCCCGGCTAAATAGACTTACATTTTTAAAATTGTGCAACTTAATGTCGGTGGATGGACACAGTGGAATGATTGTCTCCGACAACGAATTTTGACTGGCGTTAATGCGGACAATGTCACTATCAATGAAACTCGTTTACCACGGAATGAAACTATTGACATTGAAGATTACAATTGGATTGGTCATAATAGAAATTTAGTACATATTACATTTAAAACCTTATTACTTCGCTCAATAGTATAACCTTTGTTATGAGGATTGGGTTCGAAATATCGTTTTTGGCAAAGGTAAACATGGGAGGGGGGGGGGGGCACTTGATTCCGAATTAAATCGACTAATGACCTGTATCGTTCCTCCCCCTTCGTGCAGGTGGTAGGTTCCTCTATTGTTACGTCGTTCATCTCCGTACGTAGTTAGCGAATGACAATGAAAACCTGTTTTCTAGGCCTTTTCATAATAGTTTCATAAATATTCATGAGTTGCGTAGTAATTTCACTCCGTTATGCGGCTTTGAATAATATTATATTTAAAGACTTATCACTTCGCTGAATAATATAGCCTTTGATATGAGGATTGGGGTCGAAATATCTTCCTTTGCCATTTCTCACTCTCAGGTACATTCATACAGTCATCATATTTTACGTTTCCTTTCCCGTTCCTCCAATGTCTCTATTCCTCGACTTTATACTATTCCTCTACCCATTACTTCCACATTTTCTTATATAATAAAACGAGACGGGTCTGGGGTACAATTAATATATTCTCATCTTTATTACTATATTAACTTTTTTTTTACATTCCTCAACCTTCCATTGCTTGTGGGGGTAAGGCAATTTGTATTTTACGGCTATCATTTCAATATTTTCGTTATTTTCTTTTTAACTGGTCTCTTTACCTGTTGCGGCTATGATTGTTGACGCTGGGCTTCTATTTTTGCCACTTTGTCTAACTGAATTTGGTAGTTAGCTGTTTTTTCCGATCTCCAGCCCACATGTGCCGTTAAGTCGCTCACCCCCGTCCCCCTCCAATGCTAACATTATGGCACACGCACACGCACAATTACCAACCTTTTACCTTACTTGCTTACACGTAACAATTCTGTGTGTAGAGTACAACACCAGTATATATATATATATATATATATATATATATATATATATATATATATATATATATATATATATATATATATATATATATATATATATAATTTACTCACATATCAGTTTCCCAGTTGTAATTGGCACCTATTTACTTGTCTGTGTCTTGAGTTTTTAATGTGATACACTAAACTTCCTTCTTGCATTTCGAAGATTGGACCGGAAACCAGTCTGTACGTGACCGAATCTTGAACTTACTAAATCAGACCTGGACTGAATCTACAGACGAAAAACAGATGTCGAAAGACTCGTACAATGTAGCAAAATATTAATAAACTTGCCGTCGTGATCGAGTCGCTTTATTTGTTTTTTGACCGTGCCGCTGACCTTTATGGTTTGTTTATCACTGCGGCAGTGGTACAGTACAGTGCAGGACAGTACAGCACTAAAGTACAGTACAGTACAGTATGGCACAGTACAGTGCAATACAGTACAGTAAGGTACAGTACAGTACAGTACAGTACAGTACAGTACAGTACAGTACAGTACAGTACAGTACAGTACAGTACAGTACAGTACAGTGCAATACAGTGCAGTACAGTACAGTACAGTACAGCACAATACAGTACAGTACCAATACAGTACAGTACAGTACAGCACACCATAGTCAGAGCAGCTATTGATTTATCTCAAAAGCAACACAAAATGTTCTGTGGAAAAGTACTATCACAGGCTACGCTGTTGAAAATCCAATTTTACCGGAGTGTGAATAGGCTTCAAAACGTATACAGTTATTGAATGAGATAATAACACCATCAAAAGCTTATTTAAGATCCATTTTAGTAAACAAAATTCTGTACCATTTAATTTCGACACATAGCAAAGTGACATGCGTCCTAAAAGGTATATATATGAGCGAAAATAGTTGAGAATCACAACTGATAAAAAGAAATTACAAACATGGATAGCAAATATAAAAGATAATATTTCATCTCACTGGGAATTACAAATGAAAAGTTTGAATCTATCTTGCTTCATTCGACAATGATGTTTATTTGTGTCCAAAAAGCACGTGTTATTTTATTTGCGACCAATCTCTTAATGTATTTGTTTAAATGTAATTTACAACCACACACATCGACTATGCGATATGTCTTGTCTCGCCACCCTCATCGGCGTGTTCTATCCGATATGAAAGAGGGTGACCGATGGGTGAGACATTATTGTAAGTAGGTGCATCTCAAAGCTTTTTAGAAGCTGTGCACTTTGTTATTGTTAATTTATGTAGTAAATAATATTGAATTTGAACGCCTAATTAGCCTAATTATTAAAAAACAATTATGCAAATGAGTCAATAACACTAAAAGCTACATTTTCAAACGTTATATGTCACATGGACGTTCTTATCGTCAATGCATGTACGCAATTATGTTATGTTTGCAGCTTGCACTCTTGAAATATTGGCTAATTACTGAAAATCATAGATTATGCAAATGATTCATGCACAATAACTTAAAAATGCTTCTTTCTATACGTTTTGCAGGGAAGCACTTTTCTGGAAGATGTATTGACGAACTATAAGAAAAAGGTATGAAAAATATTAGGAAAATATATTCATATCAGGATCATGAAGATAAAATATTTGTTGATGTAGTAAGTAGAAAAACGATCAATATTTAAATATGTGTTATTTGTTCTTGACATTCACGTGTAAATAAATGTAGTTCTTGTTATACAATACTTTTTACGCTATTAGTTGTTCTAAGCTTATTTCACCAGCAAACATGGGTCTGTATGTATCAATTAACATTCTGTCCGACCAGAAATTCGGACCCAGTCACAGAACGTATACACTCATCTCTACATACATATCAGTGTATACATTATTGTTTCAGTCTTGTCAGATCGTCGTCGTACATGTAATGCTTTGAGTGCATGGTGATATCTAAGGTGATTGGTCGAGAGTCAATATCAAACTTATATGGTAATTCTTCTGAGAGTTTATCAAGTCGTCCCTAATAGGACTGAACAGTTGATGCTGAATCTGCAGACTGTGGCAGACTGTTCCTAGTATTACCACACTTCAATGCACAAAAAGAGTGTTTTCGTATGTCCAGTCTAGTATTTTCCTTGAAATGTTTGTATGAGTGTCCTCTAGTTGCACTAGTGTTGAACCTGATCAAATCTGACACAATGTGAGTTGGGTCAAAAGTCTTGGTTGCAATTTTAAACAATTCAGTCGCATCTCTCTAAGGCGATAGCCTGTGGTTTGCAGATGTGTTCGTCTCTAACGCTCCTCATATGGGAGAGCCTTGTAGCCTGGCATAAAATTTGGAACAAAAGGTGGGGGTCGAACCAGAGTATTGTACAGCAATCCAAGTGTAGTTGTATGCAAGTGAGCATATTTTCTCCTTAGGCCTTATAAAAAATGTGTGGTTCCAATTATTCTCAATTTTAGAATAGGTGCGGTAGGTAAATGTTTTATTTTATTTTATTATATATTTTTTTCTGTGCGAGTGTCTAGTTCAGGTTTTCCATTGTTTTCTAAATGGTCTCTGTGTTGTTTGTTTCTTCCTATCAGATGTACAGCCATTACAGATTGAACGAATATTTTTGTATTGTCTTTTTAAGTTGATGTCAGTTTACGCTTCCACTATGTATCGTGAGACATTGCAATCTTGATTGTTTTCTCAAATACTTAAGAAAGATTTTAGGGTCGGCAGTGAAGAATTAGGTGGGGTCAGGTAGCCAGAACCAAATAATTATTTTTTAGGCCTCATTACCCACATAATGTGGTTAGCATTGTTTATCTTAATAGACATGATTAAAAAGGAGAGTATTTTGTCTGTTACTACTCCTATGTTTTTTTACTCAGATCTTTTTTTTAAAGAATATAATTGTCGTGAACCATAGTGTATGGCCTCTCACTCTGAGTCACATTTATACCAATTCTCATATACCCTCATTTTCCAGTGTGGAATTTCAACTTGTCTGTGCAGTAAAAATATTATTAATATCACTTTGTAACTGATTTGAATTAATAGAGTGCATTTCTAAGATATTGCCTAATTACTCAACATTACTAATTATGCAAATTGACCATTAAAACTAAAAGCTACAACACAATTTTTTTTCAGAAGCTGTGAGCTTTGTTATGGATGAAGTGTGTAGTAAATTATATTGAATTTGAAACGTGTATTATTTATGAAAGGGTGAATTTTCAACTTGCAGTTGAAAGCATTCCTAGGCTTTGGTGCAGCGTAGTAGAAAGCGCAATATCCAAATGACTTCGATGTAATTCTTGATACTATTAGTTGTTGTTGATTATAAGAACAAAGACAGCGGGATGGTTTATACACCGTGAGCAGATCATACAGATATGATGAAGTAGTACCATTGAGGACGGGATAGGCCAGGAATAGGATCTTCAATTTTATTTATTCAGTTATTATGTAATACTTTGATGACCGGTCATGGTTCTTTATTCTGATAATGAAACGAGCCGATGTGTTCTGGATAAGTTGAAGTTTACATTTCATTTGGTGATGCCATCCGAAAAAAAAGGATTCAAATATGTCTGTCAACGATTTAATGATCTCATCAGTGATATGCTAATTAGATGTGAAAATCTAAAATATTACTCACTCAATGAGACTGGAACTTCGTGAGATGTTTCTAGCAGTGTTATTCTGCGCACTTTCTTCAAAGCATTTAAACAAATCGCCCTAGCAAGCGTGACCATGCACTCAGCAAATAATATCATCTGCGAGGCAAATGAGTAAACATTCCAAAAATATCTGCAAATACCCATAGCAACCAAGATCACACCCTTAGAAATAGCCAAACAGTGGTGTATATCACAAAGATAACAACAAAAATTCTTAGACAAGTGAACAAACATTCAGAAAGTTCATGCAAATATGCCTAGCAACAAGACCACGCCCTCGGCAACAGCCAAATGATCACATATATTGCAAAGATAACAAGGATTAATAGACAAATGAATAAGCATTAAAACATGTGTTCAATTGCGCCTAGCAACAGGACCACGCCCATAGCAACAACCAACTGATAACGTGTATTGCAAAGATAACAACATGGTTGGATAGTCAACTCCATAATTATTCAGCAAATGAAACCTATAACTAGCATGAATCAATAATGTGGATAAGATCACCTACCTAATAAGATCACCTCCCTTAACATTTTTAAGGCTGTACAGTTGTGCTACAATGCCATTGGCGCTATTTTTGATAACTGTATTTTCAAAGAATATATTTACTCGATGCTTGATGACAAATGATCTTAACTTTAACAGTGTAAGACTATTATACTGATTTATCTATTAGGAACCATTTAGAGGATGGCGCTTTAGTGAAATGGTCGATCTACTGGTTTGCATTATTGCACTATGTGACATACCTGATAAGGTAAGTAGTCACATATTCTAACTATCATAATGTGTTTGTGTATTACATTTCATGATATCATTACAAATTTTGATTCATGCCATAACCTTTATGTACTGTAGCCAAATGAATTGTGCCATTGAAAGAACGAATAACATTTCGTTTTCTTTCCAGTACCGACAATTTTATTCTACAAACTATAATTCACTATTATTACTCGTTGTGTATTTTTGATACAGTATTACAATCATCGTACATATTGTGCAAACTCAATCAAATGTCAATATGTAAAGTATATTTTTCTAGTTCTATGACCATGGCATTCATTAGGTAACCTATTTTTTAAAGATAATTTCAGATATTCCGGCTTTGAAGTTGCCGTCGGGGTGTGGATACAAGGACGACCACAATGAGTTCCAATTTCTCAGCTTGGCAGATACTGGTTTGAAATCAAAAGTATCAACAATCTACAAGGAGGAGCGTCTGATATCTTTGATTATTTTGAATTCTAATCAAGAAGTCGATAAAGTCGCAGTGTTACTTAAAGGTAGACCAATTCATACATTAATAGTCATAGATGTAGATACCAATGTTGATAGTATGAATGACATTCAAGTTTCACATCATTTAGCGATTTTACGTGACAAACATTTTAATGCAGACAGGGTAGTATCATGGCTGTTACCGACTGTAAAACATTTCAATGTCAAACATTCAACAATACGCGTACCTTGGCAAATGACGTTCGGGGGATCTCTTGACACACTGACCATCACTCACTGTAAGTTACAGCAAACATCTACTAGCGCATCAAAGTCAAAGAATACCTGGAAGTACATCCAGTTTAAATGCAAAAGTGTTAACAGCTTGTATCTAAATGATAATGGATTAACTGATCTCCAAGACGACATTGGTTCTATATCAGAGTTAACCAACCTTGATGTTCGTAACAATGCATTACAAAGAATTCCAACCTCGATCGGCCGGGTCGATCATTTTGACAGCTTCCGTATAGATGGCAATAATATACTTAATATCCCCAAAGATACTATTCGAGCGGGAACAGATGCGATCTTATCCTACCTGCAAGAGTTCCTAAGAAACAACTTAGTTAGCAACAACACCGTTAAGATGGTAATGGTAGGTCATGAAGGGTCAGGGAAGACAACTCTATTGAAGGCGTTAGGAGGCAAGATACGAACAGTAAAGAAAACAGATGGCATCGATATATTCGAAATTGATCTCAAGAAGGATGGTGTCAAAGTAATCGTCTTTGACTTCGGAGGAGATGTGGATTTCTTAGAATCTCACACCTTATTTGTCACAGACGACGCTTTGTTTGTTACAGTCTTTGATCTAAGTGAGTTTCCTATCAGTCAAACTGGTAAGTCTAAAGATAGGATAACCTCATCTCATCAAATAGGCAGAGTTAGGTTATGGCTGGAGACAGTCAATGCCTTTGCACCGAAATCTCGATCAATACTTGTAGGGACACATGCAGATGCCCCCATGCTGACCGATGCTGCATTGGTTGACATATGGAAACAGTTCAAACAACTTCTTGAAGATGTACGTGATAAACACTGTGAAGTCCATAGCCAGCGTGTTGTCTCAAATTGCCTGATGTGCCAAACAACTGCTAAAATGGAAAGGCACAGCCAATATAAGGGATTAGCTGGATTTGTTGAGGTCGACACAGACGTCACGAAACAAAAATCCGTAGATAAGCTGAAAACCAAAGATAAAGTGGATCAAAGTTGTTTCCCTCACATTGTGGGATATTTTGAAGTTGGCAGCATTGGCAATTTTCCTCAGGGTTTTGCTGTCTTTCGAAACCGCAGCGTTCAACAGTTACATCAAGCCATTGTAAAAGCAGCCTGTGATATCTTAACAGAGTCCTACAGAGAAATTCCAGAACCATGGCATTGTCTTAGAGAAAGTCTAAGAACACAAAGGATGTTAACAACGACTTCTCCATTTCTATCATTTTCTGATTTCAAAAAATCTGCAAATGATTTAGGAATGCAAAGTAAAGAATCTGTGAATAATGTGATGGACTTCCTTTGCAGTCAGGGTGATGTTGTATACAAACCATTGGGATTAAAAGACGAGGATACTCCTGTCATTCTGGATCCGCAATGGTTGGCACACTTGCTGAAGACATTCATTTCGTTCAAAGCTCACAGTGTTGATGTCTTAGGTTGTCTAGATGTACGAAATGTGGAAGAAGTGTGGAGTCACATTGACAGGAAATACCACTACCCACTGTTGGTGTTGTTGATTCAGTTACGAATTTGTTTTCCTATGGGAAAACCAACATCACACCATACAAGCTCGACAACAGGCTTTGAATTCTCAAGCTTACTATTCCCTTCACAATTACCAGTGGGTCAACCAAGCGAAGGCACTTGGAATCCATACCCACAACAAGACGAGCAGCAAGTGAGTCATCACTACATCTTTAACTTTTTGCCTCCATTATGGTTCTGTGACCTGATAGTAACTGTCCATGACAACTCAGTTGTTTGTGACCAGCCAGTATTTCTGAGAAATAATGTCATTTACCGATGCCAGATACCAAAGCCTAACTGTGACGATTGTGGTCGGGATTTGCCAGGTGCTATTCACCGTGTTCGATTTGAATTACTTTACCACAATAACAGTATTCTAGTTACAGCGAGAGGTCCTAGGGCGTGCTGTGCTATAACTGAAGCAGATCATATAATGAAGATTGTGGCAGACATGCCTCGTTATGAGGAACTGGTAATGCGAAAAGAAGTAGCATGTCCAATCTGTGTTGCTACTCGTACACATAATATTGGTCAGTCGGAGCAAATTGAAACAATGGATACTGTTACACAGATTAAATCCTTCCAGTGTTCTGAATGCGTAGACCACGTTTTCCACAATAGAAGTAGGATGTTGCTGTGTAAAGATATCCAGATGACCAAAACGCTAACCAAGGTAGTGTTCGATGCTAGCAATGATGCTGTCTGCCCCGGGACATTTGTATTGCTACCAATCAACATACATGGTCTTTCCTGGTTAGAATTTGTCACATCAAGAGTGTTCTCACATCTTCGTGATGGATATGCTGTTCATCTACTCTGTGAATATCCAGATCATATACACTTCATAGACTCTCCAGGTTACCGAGTCAATAAGGTGAAGGACTTTGTAAGAAAGTATGGTCCCATTGTCTGCAAGGTGTTGAAGTTCATACAAGGAGTTACGAAGCTGGCTAGTTTAGTTCCAATACCAGCTATGGCTAGTGTTGGCAAGATTTCTAGTACAGCTGGTAAGGCAAGTAATTTGATGGAGAACTTTATAAATGACTTCTACAAGGAGTTTCCAGATATTGCCAAGAAATGCCCGGATAAAGCCCCTTCAACAGAAGAGTTTATGAGAGAAATGGAAAAACAGACATGTTCCTTAAGCCGAAAAGAGTTGTCATATTTTCTTGGCAAAGTGGACGAAGGAAGACAATTCGGTGGTTTACAGGCAGCTGTCGTTGGGGAGAAAGTACTCTGGCTATGTGATGAACATGCACAGATTTTCACAACAGCAAGCAAAATGGGGAAAATAGCCTGACAAGTCTTTCCCTGTCTTGACAGCATTATGGCTGTAACAAGTGACGATCTATCAAACCTTAACGTACTATACCAATAGTGGCTGCAACTCTGAATACTGTGTTTCAGATATTGACTATTAATATGTTAATAAGAACATTCTGTTGTCTGCCTTGTACACGATAAGTTGTATACTTTACGAAATGCCATAGTTTGAAAACCCAGAAAAACTAATTATTTTTTGAGTAATAATATGTATTGGGTAATCTGGGTCTGAATAACAAATAATCAATGCCATTTTTTCAAAATAAATATATAAAAAAATATTAAAAAAATAAATTTTGTCATTAGTAAAAACAGTTCCTACATTTACAATTGTAGACCATTCTATACTAGGTTACTACATTTTGTATAGTAACGAGGTTAGGGGACAACTTGTTGATGTACAATACCATATGAAAGAGAAATAAAAACGATTTAAACATTTACTATCTGTATGAATCATATGTGTGTAACGGACATGTATGTATGTATGTATGTATGTATGTATGTATGTATGTATGTATGGATGTATGTAGGTATGTAGGTATGTATGCATGCATGTAGGTATACACATACATACATACACACATACATACATACATACATACATACATACATACATACATACATACATACATACATACATACATACAGGCAGACAGACAGACAGACAGACAGACAGACAGACAGATACAGTTAGACAGACAAATTCGCCTTTAGTTATTACTGTATCATTTACCCTATTAGCGGGGTAGGGTGGAAATGAATGTTAAAATAAATATCAACAATCCAAATAACCAAAACAATGTTGTTGATATGATTGTTTTACATTCGGTAACAGCCATGATTGTGTATTCTTTAAAGAGTTTAACTTAGGTTTCATTGTCATATTTTACTCTATAGACTACTAGGTCATATTGGATAGAAATCTACTGTGTATTGGTTATTAATTGTGTACTTGGAAATGTCATCATTGTATATCATACCGATACTAAAACTTTTTTTGTTTACATTAAGCAAAGACTCGTGTCCATTCTTTTTGTGATGTACCCTTTGGTTTTAATGTTAGGTAGGAGACTATAGTATTGTTTCCATTAATCCGATATAAGTATTTAGTAAATTCACTTCAAATGTCAATAAATGCAGGTGACGTTAACTTCTTTAATTTAATTAATGTAAGTATCGAATGGGACTTTTGTCCAAAACACAAAACTCAAAAATTGTTACCTGGTGTATTCGACTGCACTCTTCTGTATGCAATGATCATTTGGTTTGCCTTGTTATAGTGAAACGAGACGTCACTGACTTATGAGAGGATAATTTGACTTGTTTTGTTATTTTGAAATATATTTAGCTGATATATATTCTTGTAGTATGCTATGATAATTTGATGTGCCTTGTTACAGTGAAATAAATCACTGACATATATTCGGATATTATATCCATTGGTTTGAAATGTTATAGCGAAGGCGGACTTCACAGACGTGTATTCTGTTTATTTTAGTACACTTTATGTTGATCTAGTTAACTTTGAGTAAATCAGCTTATATATAGTTCTTACAGCTTTTAGTTATAATGTGATAACCACCCCATGTTATGATCACTATATCCTGTGATAATACCAACTTCAATATAACCATTTGTATCCATATAGTTCCTACATACTTTGTATTAATATAATAACCACTCCATGTAGTGTCCAATGTGTCCTGTGATAAGATGGGACATTATATGACCTTCAACTTTCAATAACTCAGTAGTTGGTACATGAACTTCAACTTCCAATCAGTCATATGTGTACACACTTATTAGACTTACATACTGTGTGTAGTGTTGTACAATGATTTCAATACAGTAATTACTAAGCTATGTAGTTGATATATCAATTTCCTATAACATATTGTAACTACACGGCCTAGATGTGTGTAATTGTATTAGTTTATAGCTCACACATTTGTATTTGGAAAAGACAGACACGTAAATACATGTCTTATTTTTATGATATTATGTCCTTGTTAATATTATTACTTTTTATAGAATGTAGATTCAAATGAAACAACACTTTTAACAATGGCAATGACTCGGATGTTTTCAAACAATGTCAAATTCCTTTATCCATAATTATATGTTATACATTATAGAGCTGAAAAATAGTTATTACAATGAATTATTATTCACGACGTGTATATCAAATATCCATTGGACAATTTATCAATTTTAAATCATCCAATCTATTCATAGCGCCCTCAATCATTATAGTGTTCCAAATTGTCATTCTCAATAACTATTTCCTTAAAGGAGAAGATAACTATATAACCTCCAATTACTTGTGATTGTTGCTAAGGGCAATTGAGTCTGAAAATCAGCGGAAATAATGAATTCAATCCGCATATTTGAATATTCATGACAGCTGTTGTACATGTTCACTGAAGGTTATAGTCATTCACCCCCGATGAATTTGTTGAGTGCAACTTCAATACATTATTTCTGCTGATTCCCATGAGGACCATGAATATGTCGAGTGCAGACTTCCCTCGTACAATTGCTCATAGTAAGGGTTCCCTATAAATGCACAAGATCAACATGGTGCTCCTCTGAAATCTGAGTAATTGTAAAATCATGAAATGACTCTCAAGGACCAATATATTGTGGAAACGTCTCTATTTCCTGGAGTTTCATCCCCCTATGTTTTACTGTAATAAGTGTGTCTTGGTGTCGAAATAGCTGATATACTTTTGACTTTCTTGAGATGAAATTAAACATCATGTTATACATAAGACAATATCAAGTAAGATATTCAGGAGTCGTTACACAGTGTTTCACGCTTTTTTGATTACAGATGATGTCGTCTGATGATCGCAACAGAGTGAAACACTGTTTAATGACCCTGAGTGTCTTGCTTAACATTGTGTTATTTATACCACTCTACATATGTATTGAACACTGTATACTCCAACATAGGAATTTTACATATAATGAGTATTATATATATACATATATATATATATATATATATATATATATATATATATATATATATATATATATATATATATATATATATATATATATATATATATATATAACTCAGTGAGTATCAATCTACTAAGACAGTTCTCTATACCGAAGTGGCAGAGCGTAATAGTTTTGGTAGTACTGGAACTCTTTCTTGGTTGTAACTCGGAGTTTCACGCATAAAGCGATCATCAGACAACACTGGCAATGACTCGGATGTTTTCAAACAATGTCAAGTAAGATATTCAGGAGTCGTTACACAGTGTTTCACGCTTTTTTGATTACAGATGATGTCGTCTGATGATCGCAACAGAGTGAAACACTGTTTAATGACCCCTGAGTGTCTTGCTTAACATTGTGTTATTTATACCACTCTACATATGTATTGAACACTGTATACTCCAACATAGGAATTTTACATATAATGAGTATTATATATATACATATATATATATATATATATATATATATATATATATATATATATATATATATATATATATATATATATATATATATATATAACTCAGTGAGTATCAATCTACTAAGACAGTTCTCTATACCGAAGTGGCAGAGCGTAATAGTTTTGGTAGTACTGGAACTCTTTCTTGGTTGTAACTCGGAGTTTCACGCATAAAGCGATCATCAGACAACACTGGCAATGACTCGGATGTTTTCAAACAATGTCAATGACCTTGTTGTCTGATGATCGCTTTATGCGTGAAACTCCGAGTTACAATCAAGAAAGAGTTCAAGTACTACCAAAAAAAAAAAAAAAAAAAAAAAAGAAAGAGAATTGACACCAGAAGTCACGTGATAAATCATTATATTTTGTGAAGATTTGCCATCTTGACTGTGATGGTGACGTAATGAATTGACGTCACTGTACAATAGTTACCTTACATTATAAAACTATGGAACACTGACGTTATATCATTACAAAATACATTATACTGTATATATCTAGACTACTCCACGTGACTTGACTTGGACTAATTACCAGACAGTTCAATTTAACATTTTATAAACAGTATATCTTTGTAGGGCATAACAAACGACGTCATTAGTTGCATACTATTATTATACTGTATGTATTTTGTATTATTATTGTATTCAGAAGATTTACATTCAATACATGTAATTTGCATAATTATGTAATAAAATATGAACTGAATCATACATGGACCTGTGTCCTGTATTTTATTTTTTTATTGGGAATGCCACTCTAAGAAATACATGTGTATTTTTTTAAGCTTCGGGTTTTGGAGAGATTTTTTCACGATTTAATAATATTCTAAATGTTGGTCAATTGCCAAGAACAAAAAAATACGAATTATTGTCACGACTGTTGTTCTTTCAGTGATGCACCACTGCTTCAAATGTTTTATTATATAAGAGTATTCGGGATTCGCTTTTTTCGCATTGAGACGTGGCATCAGCTTTGGACCACATACCACTGTAATACATTATAGAGTGCAATACTGCAGTGATACATTGCCGAAGGCATTTTTAAGATGTCTTTTTTCGTTCTCAAATGTCACTGAGATACATTTACGTGAACGTCTTGAGTGAATAATTCTGAGTACAAATAGAGAAATTATTATTATTTTGTTTATTTGAAAAGAAACATCATTTTTTCCAATCTTTTCATAAATGGACGTCAAAAGTGTTTGAAATATCAGTACTATAGGTGTATGTGTAAAATTTGTATCCATAATTATATTAAATTATATAGTAAACTAATACTTTTATTAACTTTAACGATATGTAGATATATAGTTAGATATTGATATATTTCACCTGCTGTGATTTATTGATATAAGCAATAGGCAAGAAAGTCTATCAGCAGTGCTATTCAAAGATGAATAGCATGCAGTGACAACTTATAGTGGTCTGTGTTATAGCATTTCGAATGTTGACTTTAATTTTTCTCTGTGAAATTTTGAGAATGATATTTTGCAAGATTGTCATCATCAGTCCACCTGGCAAGGCAGATTTTATGTATTTGCCTTGTAGTTTGTTTTTATTTGCATTTTGTGAGTTGTGACATGTTTGTATGTTAGCTACTTAAAGCAATATACTGTACATCAGTACTTCGGAATATAAACAACTATGAGGGCGCCCGTACTTAAGTCTATGTTTCTCATAGTGACACCTTAAAAATGATGTGTAGTTGGTTTGTATCTTTGTTTGTTTGTTTGTTTGTTTGTTTGTTTGTTTGTTGGTTGGTTGGTTGGTTGGTTGGTTGGTTAGTTGGAAACATAAGTATAAACATAAACGTACGACCATGTACATGAAGGTAATACTTTCATTTCATAATTATACTTTGACATTGGGTTTGGTAAAATAAATAACAAGTCCTTTAGTCTACGTTAAACTTTATTTTCAACGTTTCAACCTCACACAGGAGGTCTATTTCAGTCAGAAGGACACATTGAACAAATTGAAATATATGTTTGATGGGGCCATGTGAAGCATGCAATTCTGCACAGCCGCCTTAGAATTAAGCTAACATTTATCGATGAGAAAAAGGAGTGTGTCTTCAATGCCCATGTCAACTAACTGAATGCATTGCTTCGTGCAGGTTTAAAGAATGTAAGACTTCAGACATGCATATCATACCAACATAGTAAATTTAGTAGATGGTGATTAAAGTGAGTGCAGCTTTTAAATCGCAAAAGTTTAGGCTATCGCTCCACATATAGTAGAACAAACATTTGACATAAGATACAGCAAATAAGGAACTCTGATCTCTTCAAATTCGAATTTTCAACAACACTATATATTGATTTATTGATTTATTCTACACAAAAATGAGCTGCAGAATCTGTTTTATGGTTGTCAACGAAATTAAAAGTAACAACAAAAATATTTAGTTAAGAAAACCAAAATACATATAATACAAAACTATTTTTTTTGAACAGTAGACTTGTTCCCGAGAGCAGAATATTTTTTTGTTTTGTGTTATATCAAAAATGTACTCTGTACAAACACACACACACACACACACACACACACACATATATATATATATATATATATATATATATATATATATATATATATATATATATATATATTTATATTTATATCTTTTCTTGAAATACTGCATGAAAATACTCAGAATTTGTAATTCCCCGCAGCCACTTAAGCATGCATCTGTATGCAGTGATACAATTGTTTTGACCCCGTCTATTTGAGGTATCAGTGAAACGCCATTGTAGGTTGGCAGAAACTCTATCCACCATAACAAGTCTT
This sequence comes from Glandiceps talaboti, assembly GCF_964340395.1. Lineage (NCBI taxonomy): Eukaryota > Metazoa > Hemichordata > Enteropneusta > Spengelidae > Glandiceps > Glandiceps talaboti. The sequence goes on along the minus strand of NC_135567.1, from coordinate 9,034,795 downwards.
TTTTGAAGTGGCGTGTAAGGCGCGTCTTATGGTGGTTGCGTTTAAGTTTGCGAAGTAGCGTTAACATCCTTGATACAAACAACCTCCCGGGTCTCACACAAACAGCAATAAACATGAGTTTCCGTATGATAGACTGGAGTTCGCGTTTTGATACGGTGCGTTTATCTTTCTATTGGTTTAGTATAACTTTAGTGTCTTCCAAGCGGTCTCTAGTCACAAACATTGACATTGTATTCGAGTCAAATCCGACTCCCACGAAAACCATACAAGTGGTAAGTCGCTGTATTCTCTTGTAAGCCTATAGTGCAGGGACATATGGGTTTTCGTGTGAAATGCATGTTAATTTTATGAAACATATATGGTTATGTTCATTATAGGACCACATATAAAAAAATACATGTTGGCAATTTTTATCTTCAAAATTAGTTTGAGGGGGGTAAAATAAAATTTGGCCCCAAGACCCTATTCTTAACAATTGGTTAGGCAATGAAAACCCATGAATCCATGATTATAGTCAACTTCCATTGATATGGCCTTAGCAACAGCCAACAATGCCAGTATATTTTGCAAAGATAACAACATTTTTGGTTAGTCAGGCAAAAAAAAATATCAAAACATGTATGCAAATATATCAGAACATTATGTATATTGTAAAGATAACAGTAATTGGTAGGTATATGTGAGGGCAGCCTGAATTCTGTTTCTCATGACCCAAACGACCCTAAATGTCTTCAATGAGATGAAAAAAATTAAATTGACGCCCTTTATGGCAGGGTTAGGAAACCCATGAGTGCGTATCTGAATGAAAATTATTGTTTATCGCTGTAATTTGGGCAAATTCAATAAAAGAAACAGTTCAAATGTTCCTTCTGACTTTACTTGTCATTCAGAATATTAAAATATGATTATGAATTGAAAGTATCACCAACAAGTACTCATAAACTTACTATTTTTAAAAACAATTATTTTTAATTGTTAACAGACTCACAGACCAATCATTTTAAAGGTTTTACAATGGCAACCATAGAATTAAGGGCAGTATGTGGATAAACATGCAAAAATGGACAATGTTTTCCAAAGCTACGTTTTATTTATTGATGTAGTAACTAATGGATATGCAATATCAAGTCTGGTAGCGCAGAATTTTTCTTTCGACAAGGCGTGAAGGAGCAGCAATCTAAAGTTTTGCCTTTACTGAAGGCATTCAGTTTACACCTGGTATAAACATATTTTGTATCAATAGCATAGCATCAATTGAATCGTTACTATACAAAGTTATGTATTCGACTGAATAGACCCAATCGTTTGTATTCAAAACTGTTGTCTAGTCTCTCACGGCATTATGTCGTATGCATTATCTACGTTTCTACTAGTATAGCTATTTGGTTGGCGTTACATGTCAAGTCAAAAGAACAACATGAATAGACGTGTTCTCCGCTGTTACATTTGATTACGTTATTTAATCGAAATTCTAAAATAAAACAGAATAAAGGACAATGTAGTACAAAATAAAGCTGATAAATTCAGTATCTGAAGAATATCTTTTATAATATTTCAAAGGAACAATATGAATATATGCATATTTAGTTTAGTTATTCAGCGCGAAGGCACTCTTACATTCGATTACGCAACGAACTTCTTCTTGGTCAGTCATGAATAAAGGTTGAAAGTAACAGCAGAGACACATTCTAATGTACCATCCAACCCCAACCACCAACCCACCAGAAAATGGCATCTTTAATCAAATTTTATTGCATTGTTAGCTATCATTCCACGTGTTTTAGTACTCAAAGAAAATCTGACATTCAAATCCTCAACGTAAACAACATGGAAAACACCCTTCTACATCTTTTGGTAATTCTCATACACAAATAACCTTCATTGCTGGGAATAAGTAGTCACATGCCAACTTGATGACTAAGTCTATCTCATTTTGACACCATTGCAAAGTGGAAATTAATAAGCACTCATGAAATGCCTTTAACAATGATTCATTTACTTTTTAATATTATATTTCTACAGAACGTAGAGGGAGAACTGCATACAGAACAAATAACAAAAACGTTCTAAAGTAGCTGCCATATTGACTTTTTCATTGCTATAGACAGTATCTCAATTGGTCAAAAGTGGGGGTAAAACATTCTAAAGGTTAATAAAGGTGTTTTACTGAGTGGTGTTTCTTTTCTATCTAATATTTGCAAGACGTCCAATTTATGTAACTTGTATGCTAATATTGAGGTAAAATTTCAAATTTTGTGTGGACCTAAACTTGGACTCTATATCCTGTGTAGAATGTACCTGTCAAGGATTGAATACTACATGTGTAGATACGTATTAAAACCAGATGCCAGATCTGAAAAGGAATATTTTTAACGTGTGTATGTACACTTGATAACAAGTCACATCAATACGCCGAAATTGGTCAAAAGGACATATCATTTGTCAAGGGTAGTTCTATGCAATAAATGAATGCCTTTATTGTAGTCACAATAACCCTTTCTGGCAAACTGTTCCAAATGTCTACGACATATTGACTGGAAAAATATTTACGTATATCCAATCTGGATTAAAAGAATTACTAAGTAATTACAATGATTTAATTTGTGTAGTAATAACAATAACCCTTTCTGGTAAACTTCTAAATGTTTACAACATGTCGACTGAAAAAATATTTTGGTATATCCAATCTGGATCTGTCTTTAAATCATTTCAATCTATATCCTCTTGTTGTCGAAGTAGATACTTTGAAAAATACAACTGGATCATGGCGAATATGTAAATGGAAAAGTTTATACACTTCAAGCAAATCAGCTCTAATTCATCTAGTTTCTAAAGTTGTCAGTTTCAATATGCGTAATTGTCCTCATAATTCAAACCACCAAGCTGCGGAATCATCCTGGTGAACCGACGCTGCACTTTTTCCAAAAATGCAATATCCCTACTCGTATATATGTGGGGAAGACACTGGGGAAGCATAGTCAAGGTGTGGACTTACTAGTGCTTTAAAAGATAAAAACCAACCAGAGTATTCATAGTAACTGAAATAATTCATGGTTGGCGTACATTTTTCAAAGAATAGCAATCAGCAACATCAAAGAATACAGGAAATCAAATACACCGGAAGCATCATACATAGTATGCAAATGATATGCAAATAACGATAAATAATTTATAATATTGTGATTAAAATGCAAAATTATACAACTGTCTACAAGTTTATAGTCTACAGGATGTCCATAAGCACATTTATACAGATATAAAGCAATCGTACAGTTCACATATTTTAATTTGCCATCAATATACAGACAAATCATGATTTTACATCATTTATGAAATTGCTGCAAAAATTACCCTTAATATTGAAATAAAAATTGTTAATTGCTCAGAAGATGGGGAACACAATGAGATACGTTGGCAAAAATTAACATGAATTTCACACGAAACCCAAAAATCTGCCATATGCCCCCGCACTACTAGTTCCTGAAGCAAAGACCCTAGTTTATTAAATGAGTCCCATGCGTTACTAAATAAGTCCACACCTCCAAAGTCATCCAAGTAATTCATGCTGGTACAGCCAAGTTTGTGGTGCAGGTAAGTGACAGCATTGGTTAGTCGCTGACATGCCATCGTTGCGCTGCGGATACCGAAAGGAAACACAATATCAAAGTAAAGCTCATCCCTCCATTCCTAGCCAAGCAGATGATAGTCTTATGGATCCACATATAATTGTTTATAAGCACGACTCAAGTCTCTTTTATACATCAAGCACCCTTTACCATAAATGCGTAGTAAGGATGCAAATGTATCCACTGTGGGATATTTCAGCGAATAATCTTCACCTAAATAGGAGTGTGCAGGTATGCCGTCATTTACAGAGTTGCCTGATGGAAAGCTTAAATCCAAAATGATACGTCGTTCATCGGAGTCCTTTTTACTGACTGTAGAAATCGGTGACACAGTAAGTGGTACAATGAAGGGATTAGATGTAAACGGTCCAGCAGTGGCTCCAAGGTGAGATTCTTTTGCAATGAATTTGTCGACATGACTGCTGTAATCTATTGCTGACTTGTGGTTGCGTCCTTGAGTTACAGGTAAAGTACCTTTAGTATAGCCTATGGGCCATCCAAACTCTAGATATTCACATATGTAACTATCTTCGTAGTCTTGTAGTCGTTGTCTCCACACGTTGACATTAAGTTTTGTTAAGGGATTTTTAGCTAAAAATAATTGTAATTCCCTGATGAGTAAACCAAATCATGTATGTTCACCAAGTATTGCAAATCATGCGTAGAAACTGCTTGCGATTGAAGGCTGGTACTATTCACTGCAGATGGCTGATTTCCACCCTTGTTTGTAACTTATTACCTTGCAAAACGTTTTGAAGAATGCATTAAAATGTTTGTTATTGTACATGCAATAACAATGATATCATATATTTATCAATCCTCTGCAATTGATTAAATTACAAAGAAGGACTGGGTATATTTTTTTTCCTTCCTTAAGGAAAGAGTGTGTGTGTGTGTGTGTGTGTGTGTGTGTGTGTGTGTGTGTTTGTGTATGTGTGTCTGTGTGTGTGTGTGTGTGTGTGTGTGTCACCATTTTCTGAAAAAGGGGCGAGCTCAAACGGAATTTGGTACATGTGTTCCGTAGGGTAATGACAATAACTGATTAGGTTAAAAACAAACAACATATATTAATATTAATGAGCAATTTGCGTAATGAATGGTTTTTGGTAATCAATAATGCACACTTCAAATTCAATATATTTTGATACTTCTGACACCAAAGCACATCTGTCCTGTATAGTATAAATACTATAAATAGTATTGATGTAGCTTTTAGTTTATAGCTTTCATAAGTTATTAGTATATTTTCTTTAATTAGACCTGTTGGCCACAAAAAAAAAGAAATTTGTTGTTTCTGGTGAGGAAACATTGTCTAAAGTGGTGCAATGATACGTTATTTTTTATTCGTTCATGATTAGTCCTGCATTTGTCTTCCGTGAAGTAAGAATTAATGTAGGGGTGGGTTTTGTGCTTTTCTTTGGATCTGCAGTCTGCATTGGCCGGACAGACACGAGAAAAAAAATCGACGTGGGGTATTTAAGTGAAGCACACTGATGAGAAACAAGTCTTTTTTTCTTGGCCTTAAAAAATTCCTACCGTGAGATCTATGCTACAATGTTCTATAAAAGCTTCAGATTATTACATGAGAATCGGCCTACATAACTTAATGTTTTCACTATTTCAAAATCGAACATCTTTTTTTTTTTTAACTTTATTTGATTCTTCAATGCATCCTAAGAAGTTGCAGGTGAAAAATGTACCACTGCCGGTGAATTCTATAAATATCGGCATTCCAAATTTAACACCTTCTTTCTTTGCCTACTACAAAATATTATCAGCAGAAAAAACCAGACATCTCCAGTACTAATAAAATGAATTTGCACAATTTAAAACCTTCATTCTTTGCTTTCCATGTTGTTTTAGTAAACGACATCTGACATCCAAAGTACTAGTAAGATGAAGGTGTACACCTGAAGATCTCACTTCTTTGCCAAATACAACATTTTCTCAGCAGACAAAAAAAGACATTGCCAGGACAGATGAAATGGGGTTGCACATTTAAACTTTTTTTTAGGCTTTAGGAAGATCTTTACAGAATTTTAAATATAGACGTTCAGCATTGGTTAAGGAAAATGTTACTTTAGTGGAAGCAGAAGCCTGTTTTTAAATGTGTTACTCAACTGTGGTCAACATTTGTTGTGTTCAGTCTTTTGTGCAAAAAATACTTTTCTGTTAAATATGATCATGTTTATGTAATTTTTATAGATTTCTCTGAAACATTTAATAGGGATAATCATGTTTTGTTATGGTATAGACTTACTTCTGTCGGTATTCATGGCAAAATATTAAATGTTTTAAAGTCAATATATTCGGAGCTGGAGTCATGTGCAAGTTGTAAAAGTGGCTTAACTTATTATTTTAAATGCAATATTTGAAAAAGACAACATTGTATGCTAAAGTCTTCTTTTGTTTTGCTTATTTATACATAAATTATTAAGGTACATGGATACTAATGAATCTGAGGTAATTTATGTAAATGATGATTTCCTATCAATTAGTATCCCTATGTATGTAGATGACGTTGGTGACACAGCTGATCTACTTATTTGTACACAGCTTAAAATAACCCATCTCGAAAGGTTCTACAAGCAATGACAAATGGAATTAAATTTATCAAAATAGAAAATTATGGTTTCCAGAAACTGGGGATTACTTAGGAAATATGAATAAGTGGCAATTTGTAAACAAGACAATTGAAGTTGTTAAATACCATAACTATCTCGGTTTATTGATTCCGTCATGGTTGTCATGGACACCAGCTAAAGCGAATTTGGCCACTAAAACCTCTGAAGCTCGTGTTTTCCATTCAAAGGACCATAAGAAGATGGGAGGTATGTCCCTTCTAAACGCATTAAAAATTTAGATGCTGCGATTGTTCACATTCTTTGCTACGGAAGCGAAATATAGGGCTATAGATATTCATAGTGTATTGGACATGAAAATTCTGTAGATTTGTTAACAGTTGTTAACAGTACTGTTAACAGAGGAGGCTGTTTTAGGTGAGTGTAGCAGACAACCATTATGATATTTTTCCGGGGGGGGGGGCAATTCCATAGGTAACATTACGGGGGGGGGGGGGCTCCTCACAAGCATTAAAATCCAAACTGTTGTGATACCACTTTTATGCAAAAAAGGATACCCTTTCTGATACCATTTTAATTAGTCTAAGTACAATCGACAGGGCCGTAGCCTGACAAAATTGCCAAGGGGGCAGAACTTTGTCTTGGTGCAATCATGCATTTTACATAAATTTGCATATGATTTGCATAATATCTATTTTAGCATACGCAATTAAATATTATATGTAAGGTCAGAAAAAATAGAAAATGCTGGTCAACGGGTAATCTAACCCATCACATTGGGTAAGTAGGTCGACTTCATTTTTTCACAATGTTTGACAAGGATAAAACAAACCATATATAATGATAGCAAAATATTTCAGGTCGAGTTTAGATAGAACTTATTTAGTCATTTTGATACTATCTCATGCAATTTGTCTGCAAACAAATGTTGTAATTCCTCTCACCCTCTCTTCTCAAAAAATGTTAAGGCCCGCCAATTGAATCTCGAGCATTATTTTAGCCACCCCTTCTGTCACCTACACTACAGTGAAGATATCAAATCATATGGTACAATGATGCATTGGAAGGAGACAACTCAAAAGAGGGAAAAATGAAAATAAGACAGGGTAGGAGGCCATTTAGAGGCATCGAATATCAAACCATAGACATAATAAAATACCAGAATTGAAACAATTATGCTATGCATTAAATATTATCTGGAAGTGTATTTTGTGCAAAGCTGAAAGATATTATGCGGATGTGCACATGGTAAATGACTTCTCTTGAAGTTTAATTTGGTTCAAAAAAGAGTAAAGAGCAAAACATTTCGAGACTTTCAGACTGTTGATGGCCCTATGGTCATAAACTCAATTCTTTTTAGTGCACATTGGATATTTAAGCTCAATTCATGCTTGTATGCAACATCAGAGCCAAGTAAACCACTGTATAAGATATTATATAATTTGGAATAGACTCAAATGTATACTGTTACATGTACTTTTCAGAAAATATAAAGAAATGTCCTTAACTTTGAAAAAAAAATGCGACGCCCGCATGAGGATATATTGCCCATCACCAGAAAAAATATATAGGTAGGTTGAACAGCTTTTTCATTTTTTCTGGCCTAATGTCATATCTATCAAAGTAGTTGCCGAAAAGATGTCACATTCAAAGTAAAAAAAATGGATGGTGCTTTCTCAAATAAGTAACACAACAAAATAATCATTTTCTTTATCCAACTTCCAAAACTGTTATGGCCTCGTTTATGTAGGAACCCAAGGTGAACTCAGTGAATTCTCCTTGCCATTATCATTATAGTGGAAATTGAAGTTTGGATTTTGATGTCGAAGGTACAGCTCCGTTTACAAATTCAGGGCCATTCTTTCCATAGCAAATTGTCGCTTCAAAATGAATTGCAATGAGATAATTACATCAAACAACATTTTAACCAAAGACAACATCGAACACAATTATTGAAACAAATAGTTTCAAATAGTGGACCTTAAACTGCGTACCTAGTTTAACAGTTTTTTCAGGGCCACCTAATATTCCAAAAAGAGATTTGCCGTTTTATCAGTATGAAATGTTTTAATATAAGGAACACGGTGTAAATGAGATCGAGCGCATCTTCAGAGTCAGTGCATGCAGCATAGAAGGCGACCTCACGTTGAACGACTTTTTCCGTCTTTTTTTAGTTTCACTCGTTGACATTATAATTGCGACTTGCTATCTTCAAATGAAGGAGACTTTCAAGACTACTGTTACTCGCGGAAAATGCAAAGTGCATGTGCCCACTTCTTTTGTACTTTCCCGCACAAAGAATTTTTAATTTGCTGCAAAATGTTACAATTTTGAACTGGACACATTTTAATTCAAAGTTAAGCTAGCGTACAATAGTGATATAAGACACATATTAGCCAGGAGTCAGTGTACAGTCACTTTAGTGAACTATCCATTAAATCGTGCATGCTAAGTATCATCTTGTAGACGATGAATTTAATAGCATCGCTATGTATTCAAAAAGTAGCATTTTTTCTTTCTTTTTTCCAAACTCTAAAGGCAGCTGCCCCCTCCCCACAGGCTATGGTATTGATCGAACTGTCCTTGTTCGCCGTGACCGTCTCAGTCCACTAGCACTCAGTCTGCTGTCTTGTGTTGATGGTGGCACTACAAATCTGATAACCCGATCATCATCAGTATGTTGATAATTATCATTATGGTCCGGTTCTTGGATTTTTGGATGTTTACACATTATACCATTGCTGGAGACACGCTCGAGCTCAGTCTGGTTATGATAACAGGAATATCCATGCTGTACGTGACTAAAACCAAGGGTTTTCAGGGGAGGTGGCCCTAGATCAGGAGTGGCATGAGCGACGAGAGAAGTTTTCAAGGGAGTAAAACAGGTTGAAACGCTTCCAGATTGCACAGTCTTATTTACAGACCCTTTCTGATACCAACCAGCATAAAAAACAACCCCTTTCACGCGGACTCTCCCCATATAGCCGTCTATGGGAGTTGCCCCCACCCCCGGTTATTTTTACAACAAACGTTGCATTGTATACTGGCTGAAATTGTTAGAGATGTAAAACGGTCGCTATACAAAACCTTGTCATGTCATGTTTAAACAACTTGACTATGTAGGTGGGACCACGTGCGATTTGTATGTTAAAAACTTCAATTTAGATATGGTTTTGGCATAGTTTGGTTTCAACAAATGCTCCTTTTTGGATATTTTTGTACACAGAGTGAAAGAATGATGTAGACAAAAATAGCATTTTGCTATCACGCATTCATAAGGACTTGATCTCCATGGTAAATTGTAATCACAATTGCAACCTAAAAAGTATTTAAATTCACTAAATTATAGACAAAAAGTTAGTTTAGCTGCATTTCGCTGCTCGACTCACAAATTGAACATTGAGGTAGACCGCCTCCTTCAACTACATGCATCGAAGAGGTTTTGTTTGTATTGTAAAACAGAATTAACAATATGCTTGTTCTCGAAGATGAATATCATTTTTTATTTATCTGTCCACCTTATGTTGAACTTAGAATAACGTTTTTTTTACCAGCACACTGGAGAACAAATTCAAGTAATTACAGTCTAGTCCGTTTATTATCATCCTAGGATCAAACCACCCTTAAAAAGCTGTCTGCATATCTTCTTAAAACTTACAAGTTACGAGAAATAGTAGACATATGTATCTACGGTGTTTATTCCTACAGATATTGTTATTTCCCAAAATATGACGTTTTTCTATTCATGTAAATTTACTATGGATAGTTGATTTGTATGATGGGCTGAGGCCTTCCTGTAGTCTATTTCAATAAACCTAAACATAAACCTAAAGTAAAATCAGGGTGCACAGCTGGAGACCATACATCTTTGCCAAATACAACATTTTATCAGCAGACAAAACAAGACAACGCCAGGCCAGATAAAATGGGGTTGCATCATTTGAACTCTGTTCTTTTCCCATTTATCATTTTTTTATCTTAGCTGTTTTAAATCTTGTATTTTGATAGGGGATGAGCAAAGTTTGTAATTCATCATAAACTATTAAAATATAATTCCTGTACAAGAAAAATGAATTTAAATATGATAAATGTAATGAGGTTTAATGACATTTTAAAAACTGTCATATATTTTTTTTCTTTCAGTAAGTTCTGTGATGGTAAGCCCAAGTGATGTTAATTTAGTGTAAAATTATCACCAATTGCCAAGAAAAGAAGACCAAAAGGCGCTTTGTGTTCTTCCGGAAATATACGTACTGTCAGTAGAATAAACGCCAAACTTCTGACAATCGAAGAATGCAGTCTTTTAAAAAAATGTCGAAAATCACAATATAAAATACATTGAATGTCGTCTTCATCTCGTTTTTACTTATGTAACAGACACGACCAGTCGGTTGCTTATTCTGACTAACAAACTAACGAACTGAGAACCACACCCTTTAAAAATATGTGACATCTGGGGCTTTTTTCAAATAGCTTTATGTATGCAAACAGAATTTCCAGCAATTGTGGGGGTCTTTTCCCAGATGGTTTTGTTGCTGATATTTTTAAAGACTGTTCAAACATTGTGTCTCTGTATCTCGGTAAGTTGTATAATTTAATCCCATCACGTGGTGAATATCCTCGTGAAAAGTGCAGGGCATCATTACCCCTCTTCATAAAAAGGACCCAATCACAGGTGTGAATAATTACCGGGACATATCACTTTTATCAGTCTGTAGCAAGATTTTTACTACGGTTTCGAATGATAAACTAGTCAGCATGGGTCAGGGAAAATGATATAGTGGTGGAAGCAGAAGCCCGTTTTGAATGTGGTACTCAATTGTGGCCAAGATCTGTTGTCTTCAGTCTTTGATGCAAAAATACATTTCTGTTAAATGTGGTCGCGTTTATGTAATTTGTATAGATTTCTTTGAAACATTTGATAGGGATAATCATGTTTTGTTATGGTATAGACTTACTTCTGTCGGTATTCATGGCAAAATATTGAATCTTTTAAAGTCAACATATTCGCAGCTGGAGTCATGTGTACGTTGTAAAAGTGGTTTAACTGATTATTTTAAATGCAATATTGAAAAAAGTCAAGGTTGTATGCCAAGTCCTCTTTTGTTTTCCTTACTTAATATTTTGCCATGAATACCGACAGAAGTAAATCTATACCAGAAAAATCATGATTAACCCTATCAAATGTTTCAAAGAAATCTATACAAATTACATAAACACGATCACATTTAACAGAAATGTATTTTTGCATGAAAGATTGAAGGCAACAAATGTTGACCACAGTTGAGTAACACATTCGAAACCCGGCTTCTGATTCCACCAAACAATTACAGTCTAGTCCATTTATTATCATCCTAGGATCAGACCACCATTAAAACGTTGTCTGCATATCTTCTTAAAACTTTCAAGTTTCGAGAAACAGTAGACACATGAGATGTTTCTGTGGTCTTTATTCCTACAGATATTGTTATTTCCCAAAATATGACGTTTTTATATTTATGTAAATTTACTATTCCTTTACAATTATTGTGGCTAATTCATTTGTATGATGGGCTGAGGCCTTCCTGTAGTGTATTTTAATAAACCTACACCTACACCTAAAGTTAAAACAGGGTGCACAGCTGGAGACCATACATCTTTGCCAAATACAACATTTTATCAGCAGACCAAACAAGACAACGCCAGGCCAGATAAAGTGGGGTTGCATCATTTGAAATCTGTTCTTTTCCCATTTATCATTTTTTTTATCTTAGCTGTTTTATTTCTTGTATGTTGATAGGGGATGAGTAAAGTTTGTAATTCATCATAAACTATTGAAATTTAATACCGATACAAGAGAAATGAAATTAAATATGATAAATGTTATGAGGTTTAGTTAAATTTTAGAAACTGTCAGATATATTTTTCTTTCAGTAAGTTCTGTGATGGTAAGCCCAAGTGATGTTAATTTAGTGTAAAATTATCACCAATTGCCAAGAAAAGAAGACCAAAAGGCGCTTTGTTTTCTTCCGGAAATATACGTACTGTCAGAAGAAGAAACGCCAAACTTCTGACAATCGAAGAATGCAGTCTTTTAAAAAAATGTCGAAAATCACAATATAAAATACATTGAATGTCGTCTTCATCTCGTTTTTACTTATGTAACAGACACGACCAGTCGGTTGCTTATTCTGACTAACAAACTAACGAACTGAGAACCACACCCTTTAAACAATACGTGACATCTGGTGCTTTTTACAAATAGCTTTATTCATGCAAACAATAGTGGGGGTCTTTTCCCGGATGGTTTTGTTGTTGAGATTTATAAAGACTGTTCAAACACTGTGTCTCTGTATCTCTGTAAGTTGTATAATTTAATCCTATCACGTGGTGAATATCCTCGTGAAAGGTGCAGGGGCATCATTTCCCCTCTTCATAAAAAGGGCCCAATCACAGGTGTGAATAATTACCGGGACATATAACTTTTTCTTCAGTCTGTAGCAAGATGTTTACTACAGTTTCGAATGATAAACTAGTCAGCATGGGTCAAAGAAAATAATATTTTTTAAAGTCAATATATTCGCAGCTGGAGTTTTGTGTACATTGTAAAGGTTGCTTAACTGATTATTTTAAATGCAATATTGAAAATAAGACAAAGTTGAATCCATCTTTTGCTTTCCCTATTTATACATGAATTATCAAGGTACATAGATACTAATGAATCTGATTCATGTTATTCATGTATAATAATGATTTCCTATCATTTAGTATTCCTATGTATGTTGATTACATTGCTGACACAGCTGACCTAACATTTTGTACAGTTTTCAGAAACGGGTGATTACTCAGGAAATATGAAAAATAGCAATTTGTAAACAAGACAATTGAAGTTGTTAAACAACATAACGATCTTGGTTTTTTGATTTCGTCACGTTTGTCATCGACACCATCTAAAACGAATTTGCATCTCAGTGGTTTTAGTTCTTGCATTTTAATAGGGGAGGAGCAACGTTTCTAGTTCATCATAAAAAATTGAAATTTAATTCCAATAGAACAAAAATGAATTTAAATATGATAAATTAATGTGGTTTACGGAAAGTCTTTTGGAACAGTCAGCTATTTTGTTCAGTACGGTTTCGGAACGTAAGCACAAGTGACGTTCAGTTAGTGTAAAACTATGATGAATTGCTAAGAAAAGAAGAAACATAGACCAGATGGCGCTTTGTTTTCTTCCAGAAATATACGTACCGTCATTAGTAGAAACGCTAAACTTTTGACAATCGACAAATGCTGTCTTCAAGAAAATAACAAAAATCACAATACCAAACATGTTGAAGGTCCTCTTCTTCTCGTCCATGCTTAACTTAACAGACACGACACTCGCGTGCTTGTCCGGCTAACAAACTAACAAGCAGAGAACCACACCCTTTAAAACACGTGACATCTGGAGCTTTTTAAAAATAGCTTTTTTGCGAGTTCTCTGAGGCGATTTCCAATGATAAAATCGCTCGCAATGGAACCCATCGATTTTAAAAAGAGATCATAAGAATGTAGTATGGTAATGTAATTGGATATATTTTAAGTACCCTATGCCTCTGTAACTTTTATCCTAATTTGTCCCTTTTGTTTGTTTTACCATATACGTATTCTTGCAATAAGTTCCATTGGGTATTAATAAAAAATAAAACATTTAAAATAATTAATAAAAAAGTAAACAACTTTGTACCATACTTTCACTAGAGAGAGAGAACAGTTCCAGGTTCATCAAAATGTACACGTGTTTATTACAAATTACGTAATTGCCCCAGATAGTGTTTTCTGTTAGATGCTGGTACACAAGGGTTTATTGGTGACTGACAAATAGTAATAATCTCTTAATAGAAAAATAAAATGTTTGAACTTTTGGTGTTGTAAGAAAGCTGAAACTCATTATCAGATTAAATCATGAAAACAAATGCATAGGCCTCCAAACGCAAGTTTGACACAGATATCAAATTAACATCAACATTTAATTATTTTATAATACAGTATGGCAGCGAAATACTGTATTAACTGGATGGGGAAAATATGAACGGTTTCTGAGAAAACATGTTTGTGATCCATCATATTTCTATAATTATTTAAAAACGATGAAGAACAACCCTTCTGAAGTTTTGATGTTTTATGTTCCATGAGGCAATTTTTTCCTTTGTTATAACAAAACATGTTTATTGTGAACCATTCTGCGACTGTATACACCACACCTGAACTGTGGTATGTTGTACAACTACAACCTAATTACCAGTTTGGATGCATTATTTCCTTTTCATGCAATGTGGACAGGACAAGGAGTACTCAAAAACTCTATAATTTCGACATAAATCGTATTTTCACCTTTACACCTTGGGGTCACAGTGAACATCTGTAGCCGACTTTTGTTAACTACTAACAATGATATAACGGAATGCTATGGCAACTAATGATAGGCGGTAGCTTCATAAGGACCAAAGGAAACTCGTTGACTGATGCGAACATTTCCACATGATAAAACTAACAACAACAACAACAAAAACCCCAAAAAACTAAAACATGAATTGGATCACGTCGCTGACATGTATTTGCTAAGTGCATCATTAAAGGCAGTGCTTTACATGTGTTTGACAAATTCGGGATAAATGCTAGATAGGTGAAGCTGACAAGAAATGCTAGACAGGGAGTCGAACCTCATCTAAAATAATCTTTTTACAAGATGCTCCTAAATTTTGGTAATCTATACCGAAATAAGATTTCAAAGTTGGTCTTCATATCCAACTGTCATGCTCATCGGTCAGAATGAAATAAAGATATGAAACCGTGGGAGTTTGCACGTATCTTAAACATTAATAATATCACAACACACTGCATGTTTAAGGGTTCGGATCGGATTCTCAATCGCCCTACTCGCGTAACACATATTACGACATAATCATATCCAAACGTCAATATTTGGCCTCTAATACAAACTGTCAGTGCAATATACATCAATGTTAGAACGCATTGAAAATAGGTGGACCGTCTTTTTCAATACATCGTAACACAATTTGAACATCAACAATTGTCCACAATTAAACGTGTAACTTATACTTAATTCATAAAAATACGGCGAAAATGAAACTTGACGGTGTTTAACTGCTAAATATTTTAAAGTAACAAAACTGAAATATTTACTGAGAAAATAAATTGGATTACGTGTTAACATTTTGATTCGCCCTTAAAATGATCACCAGATGGCCTTGTTGGGTTCGATTACAAATGAAACATTTGTATTGCACGTCACCATAACTATTTTTGTTACCTTCCATTTAAGGGAAGGATATATGTTAGATGTGATAAATGTGTGTCTGCCTGTCTGTCTGTCTGTCTGTCTGTCTGTCTGTCTGCCTGCCTGTCTGTCTGTCTGTCTGTCTGTCTGTCTGTCTGTCTGTCTGTCTGTCTGCCTGCCTGTCTGTCTGTCTGTCTGTCTGTCTGTCTGTCTGTCTGTCTGTCTGTCTGTCAGTCAGTTAGTCTGCCTGTCTGTCTGTGAGATTGATGTAATGTAAGTGGATATTTTTAAAGAACCCTGTGTGTCTGTAACTGTTGTCCTAGTTTGTCCCTTTAGTTTGATTATAAGTGTACGTAATCTTGCAAATAGTTCTTTTGAGCATTAATAAAACATTTAAAAAATAAATACAATAAAGTAAGCAAGCAACTCTGCCATATTTTCACTTGAGAGAGAAGATATTCATGGTTATAAAAATGTTGGCTTGCTTATTACAAATTACATTAAAGGAAGAAACGGTATTTGCTGTTAAAAGGGTTTACTGGTGAATGACAAATACTAATAATCTCTTATTGGTTTGGTTCGGTTTCTATTATACCATACTGAATGAGTCAGAAAACCATGATAACCATTGTCCACATTGTGAGTAAAACTCACCAACTTCTGCAATATCCGTACAATAAGTTAGTCATGCAATCAGAATTTATAGCAATAGTAAGGGTCCTTTCCCAGATGGTTTTCTTGTTGATTTTTTTAAAGTCTGTTCAAACATTTTGTCTCTGTATCTAGGTAAGTTGTATAATTTAATCCTATCACGAAAGGTGCAGGGGCATCATTTCCTCTCTTCTTAAAAAGC
Organism: Glandiceps talaboti; assembly: GCF_964340395.1. Taxonomy (NCBI): domain Eukaryota; kingdom Metazoa; phylum Hemichordata; class Enteropneusta; family Spengelidae; genus Glandiceps; species Glandiceps talaboti. The sequence continues at coordinate 9,018,475 of NC_135567.1, read as the reverse complement.
GTTCAATCACAGGTGTGAATAATTACCGGGACATATAACTTTTGTCAGTCTGTAGCAAGATCTTTACTACGGTTTCGAATGATAAATTAGTCAGCATGGGTCAGGGAAAAGAATATTTTGGTGGAAGCAGTTTTCGAATGTGTTACTCAACTGTGGCCAATATTTGTTGTCTCCAGTCTTTCATGCAAAAATACATTTCTGTTAAATGTGGTCGTGTTTATGTAATTTTTATCACGTTTTGTTGTGGTAGAGACTTACTTCTGTCGGTATTCATGGCAAAATATTAAATATTTTAAGGGTCAATATATTCGCAGCTGGAGTCTTGTGTACGTTGTAAAGGTGTCTTAACTGATTATTCTAAATGCAATATTGAAAAACGACAAGGTTGTATGCTAAGTCCTCTTTTGTTTTCCTTATTTATACATGAATTATCAAGGTACCTGGATACTAATGAATCTGGGGTAGTTTATGTAAAAGAGGATTTCCTATCAATTAGCATTCCTATGTACGTATGTATGTATGTGGATGACGTTGGTGACACAGCTGATCTACCTATTTGTACATAGCTTAAAATAACCATCTCGAAAGGTACTGTAAGCAATGACAAATGGAAGTAAATTTATCAAAATAAAAAAATATGGTTTCCAGAAACGAGGGATTATTAGGAAATATGACAAAGTGGTAATTTGTAAACAAGACAATTGAAGTTGTTGAACACCATGACTCCCTCGGTTTATTAATTTTGTCATGGTTGTCATGGACACCAGCTAAAGCGAATTTGGCTACTAAATCCTCTAAAGCTCGTGTTTTCCATTCAAAGGGCCATAAGAAGATGGGAGGTATGTCCCTTCAAAACGTACTAAAAATGTAGACACCGAGATTGTTCCCATATTTTGCTATGGAAGCAAAATATGGGGCTATGAATATTCAGAGTGTATTGGACGTGTTTAGTCGAAATTGTGTAGATTTTTAAAAGGTGTTGACAGTACTGCTAACAAAGGGGGCTGTTTTAGGCGAGTGTGACAGACAACCATTATGCTATTTTAAAAACAAACGTTGCATTAAAATTCTAGAAACTGTCAGATATATTTTTTGTTTCAGTCAGTTTTGTGATAGTAAGCCCAAGTGATGTTAATTTAGTGTACAATTGTCACCAATTGCCAAGAAAAGATGAAACATAGACCAGAAGGCGCTTTGTTTTCTTCTATAAATATACGCACCGGCATTTGAAGTAATGCCAAACTCCTGACAATCGACGAATGCTGTTTTTACAATAATTCCGAAAATCACAATGCAAATCAGTTCGAAGGTCGTCTTCATCTCGTCTTTTCTTAACTTAACATGATCAGTCGTTTGCTTCTCCTGACTAACAAACGAACTGAGGACCACACCCTTTAAAAATATGAGACATCTGGAGCTTTTTACAACTAGCTTAATTTTGCGAGTTCTGAGGCGATTTCCAATAATAATATCGCTCTCGATAGAACCTATCGATATCTAAAAGAGATCATAAGAATGTACTCTGGTAATGTAAGTGGATATGTTTTAAAGAGCCCTATGCCTCTGTAACTTTTGTCCGAGTTTGTCCATTTTGTTTGTTTAAGTGTACGTAATCTTGCAAAACGTTCTATTGGGTATTAATAAAACATTTAAAAAAATAAATAAAATTGTGCCATATTTTCACTACAGAGAGAACATTTTCATGTTCATAAAAATGTTGACTTGTCTATTAGAAATTACATAATTGGCACAGATGGTATTTGCTGTTAAAAGGGTTTACTTGTGAATGACGATTACCAGTAATCTCTTAATGTTTTGGTTTCAATTATACCATACTTAAAGACAGAACTGCCCTATATAAAGAGGATTATGGCTAATCTATGCAAATGCGGGAAATTCAAACTGCTGTACAGAGCACTAGCTTCTGGGTTTTGTTTTCAGCATTTTTTATGTGCTCCGAGAAACACACATGTCATGAATCATGTACTCATGTACAAATTGTTTGTGAATGTCGTAGGATAGTAACTTGATACACAAATTAGTTGAACATCGGTCTGTTTGTTTCATACAATGAGACAAAGTCCCTGCAAACAGCTGCTTAGATTGTGTGTCATTCAGGATTATTCAAATATGTGGCATTTGCATGTGAAAACCCCAGAAATGTTTATATTTTGGTGATTACTCGCCAGTGAGTCATCACAAGTTCTCCACCATCAAACATACAGTCAGTCATATGCAAAATAGGGTCCCAGGCGCCGCCAGTTGCATGTTTAAGGTGTTAGAAAAGCATGATAACCATTGTCCACATTGTGAAAAAAAATCACCAACTTCTGTTAATGAGGCAATATCTGTACAAGAAGTCAGTCATGCAATCAAAATTGGTAGCAATATTAAGGCTGCTTTCCTTGATAGTTTTGTTGTTGACTTTTTTAAAGACTGTTCAAACATTGTGTCTCTGTGTCTCGGTAAGTTGTATAATTTAATCCTATCACGTAGTGAATATCCTCGTGAAGGGTACAGGGGCATCATTTCCCTTCTTCATAAAAAAGCCTTGCCCAATCAGAGGTGTGAATAATTACCTAGACATATCACTTTTGTCAGTCTGTAGCAAGATATTTACTAACATCTCATCAGTATGTGTTAGCAACTGGAAGGGTTAATGTCTATACCAGTCCTATGTTAACACCAGACTAACTCAGCGGTAACACTAGGCTGACACTAACACCTCACCCGTATGTGTTAGCAACTGGAAGGGTTAATGCCTACACCAGTCCTATGTTAACACAGACTAACTCAGTGCTAACACTAGGCTGACACTAACACATCACCAGTGTGTTAGCAACTGAATGCATTGATGTCTGCACCAGTCATATATTAATACTGGGCTAGGTCAGTGCTAGTTACACCCTGGTAAGGTGTTAATCAGGAAGGAATTCTTGAATTTCATCTTATTAACTGTATAACCCAGGTAACCATCATCATCATGATCATCATCATCATCATCATCATCATCATCATCAACATCAACATCATCATCATCATCATCATCATCATCATCAGTTGATTTTTTTTCTTTCATCACATTAGGTGATACACAGAGACAAGGCTCAACTGAAAATGGTGACAAAACAGCTGAGGATGCATCAAAAACAAACAAACAACAACACAGAATCAACACAACCACCACCATCACCACCACCACCACCACCACCACCACAACAACAACAACAACAACAACAACAATCAGACACAATAATAGAAACAAAATCTGAAACACCTGAATCACCAAAGAAGAGACAAATGATGAAGCACCTAAAGAAGAAACGAGTATCTCAGAACAGTACCTCAGTATGTATGTATGTATGTATGTATGTATGTATGTATGTATGTATGCATGTATGTATGTATGTATGTATGTATGTTTGCATGTATGTATGCATGTATGTATGTATGTATGTATGTATGTATGTATGTATGTATGTATGTGTATGTATGTATGTATGTATGTATGTATGTATGTATGTATGTATGTATGCTTGCATGGATATGTGCATGTGCGTGTGTGTGTGTGTGTGTGTGTGTGTGTGTGTGTGTGTGTGTCCATTCACGCACGCATACATACACGTACGTACGTACGTACATTGTATTTATGCATGTATGTATGCAAGATAGTCGGTGCTGTTTAATTGAAACTCTATAGTCACTTTGGTTTGGTAGTAACACCGTGCTGCCTAATTAAAAACTCTATAGTCACTCTGGTTTGATAGTAACACCGTGCTGCCTAATTGAAACTCTATAGTCACTCTGGTTTGGTAGAACGATTGTGTATGCATTTCCCTTTCCAAACCTTCAAGTTATTATCAACTTGTGCAAAGAGAGTACAATATTACCACCATGTATAGCATTAAACTTCCTCATTATATGGCATCGTTATTTTACCATAAACTTAGTATCAAACGTTTGTTTCATCATATATCAAGCTGTTATTTCACCATATATCAAACTGTTAGTTCATCACTGATCAAACGCATATTTTACCATATGTGAAGCTGTTATTTCACCATATATCAAACTGTTACTATACCATACATCAAAGTTATTTCACCAAATATCAAACATTTATTTCACCATATATCAAACTGTTGTTTTTCCATTGTTGAAACGATTATGTGACCAGATACAAAACGTTTATTTCGCTGTATGTGAAATTTGTATTATTCTGTACGAAACTGTTATTTCCACAATATATTAAACGGTTATTTCACCATATATGAAAGTATTATTTCACCTTATATGAAATTGTTATTTCACCTTATATGAAACTTTTATTTTACCTTATATGAAACTGTTATTTCACCTTAAATGAAACTGTTATTTCACATTATATGAAACTGTTAGTTCCCCTTATATGAAACTGTTAGTTCCCCTTATATGAAATTGTTATTTCCCCTTATATGAAACTATTATTTCTCCTTATATGAAACTGTTATTTCACCTTATATGAAATTGTTATTTCACCTTATATGCAACTGTTATTTCCCCTTATATGAAACTGTTATTTCCCCTTATATGAAACTGTTATTTCTCCTTATATGAAACTGTTACTTCACCTTATATGAAACTGTTATTTCCCCTTATATGAAACTGTTATTGCCACATTATATAAAAGTATTATTTCACCTTATATGAAACTGTTATTTCACCTTATATGAAACTGTTATTTCACCTTATATGACACTGTTATTTCACCTTATATGAAACTGTTATTTCACCTTATATGAAACTGTTATTTCACCTTATATGAAACTGTTATTTCACCTTATATGAAACTGTTATTTCCCCTTATATGAAACTGTTATTTCACCTTATATGACACTGTTATTTCACCTTATATGAAACTGTTATTTCACCTTATATGAAACTGTTATTTCACCTTATATGAAACTGTTATTTCACCTTATATGAAACTGTTATTTCACCTTATATGAAACTGTTATTTCCCCTTATATGAAACTGTTATTTCCCCTTATATGAAACTAACATTTCACCTTATATGAAACTGTTATTTCACCTTATATGAAACTGTTATTTCACCTTATATGAAACTGTTATTTCACCTTATATGAAACTGTTATTTCACCTTATATGAAACTGTTATTTCACCTTATATGAAACTGTTATTTCCCCTTATATGAAACTGTTATTTCACCTTATATGAAACTAATATTTCCCCTTATATGAAACTGTTATTTCACCTTATATGAAACTAATATTTCCCCTTATATGAAACTATTATTTCACCTTATATGAAACTGTTATTTCCCCTTATATGAAACTGTTATTTCACCTTATATGAAACTGTTATTTCACCTTATATGAAACTAATATTTCCCCTTATATGAAACTGTTATTTCACCTTATATGAAACTAATATTTCCCCTTATATGAAACTAATATTTCCACATTAAATGAAACTGTTATTTCCACATTAAATGAAACTGTATATCACTGTATATGAAACCGACATTTGCCACTATATAGAAAAGATATACAATGATTGTGTCACCATATGTCAAACGATTATTGCAGCATATATTAAACCGTTATTTCACAATATTGGAAAAGAGAATGTGCAACTGTCATTTCACCATATATGAAATATTTCACCATAGATAAAAAGGTTATTGAAAGTCATTTGACCATATACATGTAGTTCTACTGTTATTTCCCCTAAATGAAATGATGGTTATTTCACATACATAAAATGGTTATTTGACATAGATGAAACGGTTATTTTACCATATCTGGACACATATATGATAACAATAGATACAGTTCTTGTCTAATTATTAACATGGACATGTGTACCTGGTCTATATCCTTGTGGGATTGAACAAGATCCCAAATATCCAGAAACCGAACACCCATCCCCCCAAACACCCATCGAATCATTTTACTCATATCATAATATATATGATTCGCAAACGAGGTATAGGATTCAAATGTAAGCTTAGCAGTCGGTGGATGTGATAACTTGATGATCACTATTGACTTTGGGCATCGTTTTAAAAGTCTTTCTACAGCCAATTTGATGGAATACAATCTCTCTAGATAAGATCTAGTTGACCACTGTGACATGTGAACAAATAAATTGAATAATAAAACTAGTTGCCCGGATGAACATTCATTCTGTGGTATGCTATCGATGAAATCAGCCTCGAAAACCATCGTGTTGTGATTCTGTGCGACACCAGCTCTCATAGCAATGAAACTATAAGTTAGATTATAATTGCCCAAGTTCAGTTCTGAAATGCTAGATCTGATCTGTTTTAATGTTGATCCACCAGTTAGATATAATTGCTTTCCAGAGAGACACTTTTCACTATCTTCTTTGGCCCACTGTTGACTTCTACACATCATGGGCACAAAGGTAATATTATCAACCCAATATCCATTGGTCAGTGGGATTGGTAAATCTGGACCACATGGTGGAAGATCCGGTTTAACGTCCTTGTCTGGAAGATATATATATATATATATATATATATATATATATATATATATATATATATATATATATATATATATATATATATATACATATGCAAATGAAAATGAAGCAAGATGTAGACAATGGAATGGACACAATATTGTGTTACTAGTATATAAAGTGTTGGTCCCTTGGTCGGGTGAGAGCGCTATACGGCTTCATACAGTAGATTGTTCACGATTGGGGGGGGGGGGATACTCCCACCTATTGAGTATACATATATGTGCCGCCTTTGGGGAAAGTTTTTTTGCCCTTGTATACGCTGTACTAGCTTTTGGTGGAATTGTACATAATCGTAAGTTAATGGATCCACGAATATATTTCATAATTGAGCCAGTCTATTTTACCAATAAGCCAATTATTATAAAAAAAAAACATGGATGGGTTTATGTTAAATATGCATTTGAAAAAACAAAAACAAATGTGGGACGTAAAGGTGGGGAGGGTGAAAGTCCATGGGTAACATTACGGGGAGGCTCCTCACAAACATTGAAACCCAATGTGTTGTGATACCAATTTTATGCAAAATGTCTACCCTTTCTGATACCAAGTTGCATTTTAATAGGGAACTTGCAATCCAGACTGAGCATGCCCAGCCGCAAAGGAGTATGGGATTATATGTGGTTATCGTAATACCTAATCTGGAGCTACTGATAAAATCAACATCCCACAATGGTGAGGTTAACTATGAATTGATCATTCGTGGTTACAAACAATATATCAACATTGTTTACGATACCAATTCATTAGTTTTTATTATCACATTTCACATGATGCAACATTCAACATGGCGGGTTTGCAAGTTTCCTATTAGTTTAAGTACAATCGAACTGTTTGCAGCAGTTACATACGTCACTAAAAGCCTGGGCCCCCAAGAGAAGCTCGCCCTAGATCTAGTGTGGCGTGAGCGACGAGAGTACGGAAGTTTTGAAGGTAGATTCACCAGGTTGAAATGCTTCCAGTGTTGACTGCTAACGCCAGTTTGAATTCACCCGACCCTTTCTCATACCATCACCTCATGGAACGTATACCCTTTCTGATACCCGTATTGCCATCTATGGGGGGGGGGGGGGGCAGTGTATCATCACAGATGGCAATACGTATGATCTTGGTTTAAACGCGTACATCGTGCAGGCATACACGTAATGACGCATGCGCAGTTGTGTTCAGTTACGCGTTCAAAACACAAATGTGAAAGACAGAAAACCGAACAATTAGCTTGCACTTATTCTTTCGAACTTTCATATGAAAAAATATTACATTTAATAGAAGAAAAATGACAAAAAACTTAACAAGTATGTACAATTACGTGAAGACCTCCATTTTGACGTAGCATCGTCTACTACAGAACGAGTAGGTTACTTCGAATCACGTGATATCTAAGCCTCTGTGTTTAGACTACTATTTCACACACATCCGATAAAAGAGTCTTTGGATTACAATGAAAAGACTAAATAACATATCTAGACTTACCAATAATTTTAACCTTCAAATTATTGCCAACTTCGACATCTTGGTCTTTGTTTCTAAGAAGAAAGTGAAACATATATGTTTATATATTCAGAGAGAGTGAGACAGACAGACAGACAGACAGACAGACAGACAGACAGACAGACAGACAGACAGACAGAGGGAGGGAGAGAGAGAGGGGGAGAGCCTAGGGGAGAGATGTCTTATTCTTTACAAAAAGATGATTTACTCTTTCGCATTTACCAACAACAACAATATCGTAACAACAAGTTTGATGTTTATAAACAAATTAACTTAATTCCGACCATATTGCTATAATTCTGACATCAGTGTAGTAATATGAAATGTGTGGATTTCATATGACTGTAATTTGATGTTACATCATGAGAATATGAGGGTCTATGTTTATAATAAAACACGGTATGACTTTTGCAGCTTCTTATTTTTGAACAGATATTATTGATTATATACCCTGGTCAGGCCACATTACCACAACCTGTTTTACTGTGCTTGAAATGTAAGTCAAAAGGTTCCAATCGCCATTATTTTCTCCATGTTCTCTAAATAATGCTGGAGGAGGTGTAATTATATTATTCACAAATATTTTTTTCATTCAACCAGATAAATCTCATGACTTAACATTTTGTTGCTACCCGTGTAGCAACTCTGACAGGGCCCCTTAGGACACGCATTTTTGCATTTTTGCATGATAAGAAAATATTAATAATTATCTAACTTTTTACTGATGGCGAGTTTTATTGTACTTACGTTTTCCGGAAATAAGACTTAACTTCATCTGATGTGTGTCTTGGAAAAGATTTGTTGTGGCTCGTTTGTGTTAAGTCCTGACAGGACAATCTGGACGGTTTGTCACAAATCATTAATGTTTTCCCCAGGGACACAGTATTGGTAAACTCGCACTTGTCTTCCCAAATGCCTTCAGTTTCTGTTGAACACTGTTGTTGTTCTTCTCTTGTATCTTGTCTAAAAATACCGTGCCATCCCCCGCGGTCATCATTTTGTGAACGCAATGTATTAGAGTAAATAACTGTTTCCCGAGCGTACCACATTACGATGGAAATGGTAACTTCTCCTTCCCAAGCAGCGTAGAAGTACACACTGTACGTTCCATTGTCATAGTCAAAAATCGTACCAGGGTTTCGCTTGTGTTGTAATTCATTGTACATCACTCCTTGGAAAAAGTCTCCTCCTTTCCACCGTCGATTACCGTACTCATCAAATGCTTCAATCACAACATGAATATATTCTCCCTTGCTGAACACGTTTCTACTCTCAAAGAGATAAACTCTGAGAATAAAATTGTGATGAGAAAGTACTTTGTTAATGTTGTTCTACTACCAAACCAGAGTAACTCTAAATATGACGTTGAAAGGGAACGAAGAAGAAACTATTTTTATTTGCCCCAGTATGGTAAATCGGGAATCTTCTAAACCAGAATTGTTACTTCAAAATTCTACCTCATGACAGAACAGTAAAACTTTTGTATTTAAAACATATTTGGAAGCGCTATTTTACATACATATTAGCATATCATTAATATACGGAATGCCTTTCAACCAATAGCAACTGGCCATTTATGCTGCAATCATAGATTTAATGGTAATTTAACAGTAAATATTTCCTTACTTTGATTTATCTGCCGATGTTGTACCAGACGATCCATAGCTGACGTCAAAACAGGTTGATAATGGACTTCTTACATCTCTGACAAGATTACTGTAAGACCATTCTAATTCATCCACGATTCCAATCCATTCCATCCCAAAATGATTATATTCAATGTACGGGAAAAGACTCTTGTTAAATGTTGTCTCCTTTACTGGCTTTCTTTTCATTTGATGTACTGGATGAGTTGATTGGCTAGTACATTCTTCTATCTTTGTTACGTCATATGTATTTTGGAGTCCTGCCTTGTATGATACTGTTTCTTCAATTGGCTGTTTGTATATCTACAATACATGGCGAAGTAATGAAAATGCTTCATAAACTTATATTGGTTACTTCTTTCCATGAAATAACTAAAGCAATGTTTTCTACAAATTGGTCAATTGTTTTATAACAAGGCACTGTATCTGTTAATTAGTGGTCAATGTTATCTATATGTAGTGCAGTGGCAAGTTTAAATTTTGAGTGAAAACATAATTTTGAATCTGTCACCATGTTGAAACTGTAGTGGTGTAACTGTAGTATCATTTCCAATCAAACAACCACAATATATCTACTGACAATTGTTAAATGCAAATAATTAGACATTGTCAGTGGTCGATATTATCCATTGGCAGTATAAAAACTGGCAGAAATCGTGCTCGCAGTTCAGAGTGTTGTTTTTGGTGCGGACCCAAATATCAATTTTATTTTATATATTGTTTATACAGTTATAACAATATGTTTATCCACAATTGATGCAATGCACGATTAACATTGCAATACTATAAAGCACTTTCTATATATGCTACACTTGTTTATGTCATTTATATAACCTATGACACTGAAGTAAAGCACTTTCTATATGTGCTACACTAATTTATATATAGCATTCATTTTACAACTAGTAACACTGAAGTAAGCACTTTCTATATGTGCTACACTCATTTATAGCATACCTATCACGAGTAACACGGAAATAAAGCACTTTCTATATGTTCTACACTCAATTATAGCATCCATATTATGAGAAACATTGACATAAAGCACTTTCTATATGTGCTACACTCATTTGCATCATTCATATCACAACGAGTAACAATGAATTAAAGCACTTTCTTTATGTGCTACACTCGTTTATAGCATTCATATCAAATTTAAAAGTATACTGTTTCAATTGGTTTATTTGTAGCCTTCCTAATGAGGTCAATTAGCAAATGAAACAGTATACTTTTACAGTTGATATGGATGGTATAATCGATCGTGGTACATACAGAAAATGCTTTACTTTGGTGTTATGGGTTGTACTTGATATGGATGCTATAAACGATTGTGGTACATACAGAAAACTGCTTTACTTTGGTGTTATGGGTTGTACTTGATATGGATGCTATAAACGATTGTGGTACATACAGAAAACGCTTTACTTTGATGTTATGGTTTGTACTTGATATGGATGCTATAAACGATTGTGATACATACAGAAAACGCTTTACTTTGGTGTTATGGGTTGTACTTGATATGGATATTATAATCTATTTTGATACATACAGAAAACGTTTACTTTGATGTTATGGGTTGTACTTGATATGGATGCTATAAACGATTGTGGTACATACAGAAAACTGCTTTACTTTGGTGTTATGGGTTGTACTTGATATGGATGCTATAAACGATTGTGGTACATACAGAAAACGCTTTACTTTGATGTTATGGTTTGTACTTGATATGGATGCTATAAACGATTGTGATACATACAGAAAACGCTTTACTTTGGTGTTATGGGTTGTACTTGATATGGATGTTATAATCTATTTTGATACATACAGAAAACGTTTACTTTGATGTTATGGGTTGTACTTGATATGGATGCGATAAACGATTGTAATACATACAGAAAACGCTTGACTTTGGTGTTATGGGTTGTACTTGATATGGATGCGATAAACGATTGTAATACATGCAGAAAACGCTTGACTTTGATGTTATGGGTTGTACGGTTCCCGGTGTACAACATTGTGAGACTAGTTAAGGTACCTAAAAGTACAATTTAATTAGTTCATTCCATTTACAGCTAGTGCAGCTTTGAATAATATAAAGATCTCGATTTAACTGATAGTTCATTGACCTCTTGAAATTATTGAAAGCTCTATATGTTATAACAATGAAAAATGATAGACTGTTCGCCTCAATATATTACAATACTATATACGTTATAGTTGGCAGCAATTATAGAACTTTGGACGGAACCAAAATACTATCCCTAGGTTTGGTATTTTGTGGTTGTGGATTTAAAGCTTATTTGTAACTAATAATCTACAGTGTTGAGTATTAACTATAAGTATATGTTATTTGCCAAATACCCAATATCTTGATGCGAGAGGTATGTTTTCCAGTAATAACAGCCGTTATCCCGGAAAAATTATCTCGAGCGTACGTATTTAGCAAATAACATACTACGTCACCTGAAATAATAATTAAATAATTTTTAAATGTCTCTGAAAATGGCGTTTCATTTTAAAATAAAAATAACTTCCGCGTTATATAATATACTGTTGAGCGTAGTATCAAGCACCTCTCTGATGACCGCAGTCCAGTTGTTTACATGTCAACCTTAACTTTATCATCCAATCAGAGTGCGCGTTTGATTTGTAGTATGATGTAATGTTTACTAGTTACATATCACTCAGCGATATATTCAAACTTATAACCTTCATCAGAAAAATGAGTGCGTCTTTGTTTTCAATACTGTACATAAATGTTCGCGATATGCTTTGTTGTTCTAATTAAGCAAAAATTACACCCTCTGTGGCGGTAATTTTGATACCCTTCATAAATTATGAATTCATGTTTACGATCGCGTAACGACCACGCGTAAGACATTGCACAAAGTATTTCACATTTGTAGGCGTGGCATGCACAATTACAAAATCCTTCCTCAGAATTTATTATATTATAATAGGGTTGATACTTCTCGGAGATCAGCTTTGCTCTTGTGCGAGGTCATTTAGTCCGCGGCATATATGCAAACTTCGTGTCCAGGGTATAAAATACACAAGTAGATCACCTCACCAGTCTCACTAAACCCAAAATACCTTAATAAAAAAAATGTTCGTTGTCAGAGTACTCGTGACAAGTTTTTCGTTAGATAATTAGCATTTTTATTAAAATTGGTTATAACAAACTAAAATCGCATTACAATGGTTACTGATATTAGAAAGCTCTACAACAGCTTGTCGTGTGGTGTTAATAGAATGCAATAAATGTAGAAATTAAAATTGTTTTAAGAAATAATGGAAACCTGTGACACATGGCGAACAGATTAGTCATTTTTTAATTTTATGATAATCTTGGTTTTTATGTAGCGATTTCCCACTCTGTAGTGAAAATACTAAACAAATATCACATCTGGCACGTATTCATAGTGGCACAACGGTCCTTTATACTTTATCAACTCCCTGGGGAGCACACAATCCATTTCATCACTACGATGAAAACATTCACATTGTGACATATATCCTACTAGGTCCCTAATCATACAACTGGGTTGACTGAGGCACAATCACGGTTCGAATCTTGCCCAAGGACTTTAGTCTTTCAGTACTGAATCGCAGTGACGTTCGCTGCGACCTGCAGCCTGCAGATTCCAAACCAGCCACTCTAACCATTCGACCATCACCACTCCTAAATTGCAGTTTATGAAGTCCTGCTTCCCTTACATTTAGACAGTTTGTTTTAAACATATTTTGTACATTACGGATTCACAATTTAGGGATAAAATAAACTCATACAGCCCATGTACGTACGTACATACGTTCCACATAAAACCTAAACGGAATTAGAATTGGCAATACTTAGTAACCTGGATACAAGCAATTTCTTAGCAGTATAAAATGTGAAAATATACTGGTAAACAACAAAACTTATATTCTTGACTTTATTAACTTAAATTCTGTGAAAAGTTTGTGTTTGAAATTAAATTGGCCCAATACTTACATACAACCTCGTATGTTAGATTAATGGTAATTATCAGTGCATGCCTTTCATGACGTTACAGATGTCATCTCGCATTGTTAAAATAGTTGATTGTATAATGGAGTTTTGCTCAATATCTTATATGCAATAAATGTCAATGTAACGATAACGTGTATAGGGGAGGGGATGGTGGGAGTTGTTTACATTTATCTTGTACACCGACACAGTAGGCGACGTTGTCATGTTCTTGCCAGGGAGAAGTCCATACACTCATTCCCCATGTTTAGCTTTTCGCTAACAAACTGTCCATTCATAAAGCATGGAGTGACTGATACACAACTTCAGCATAGTCCCACTGACGTCATGACACTTGTATCAACATCATCAATACTTACAAGACAAGAATAGCTCAGCAACGCAACAGAGTGTTCACGAAAATACAATATGAACAATGTAACGTGCCGCTAGTATTCATAACATTTATTCGCCAACAAAACACAATTCGGCTAATGACATCAATACCCTATATCTATTTATTGATCACTCGTACAAGATCACTTTCTATTAGATGGTTGCTCGTTATCACTGGGTTCACAGTCATAGTTTACGTTATCGTTAGGATTGTCTAGTTCAAATCAATCTTCCTTGACATATACAGGAAATATACTTGAAACTGAAATCAAAATTTTGTTGTGAAACTTTACTTACCATGATCTCTACCACAGGTCCAATGGATAAGCCAGCCATAAATGCAAATATTTTTGCCAAGGACTTTAAAGGAACAGTCATTTTGAAACTACTCTTTGGACAACAAGTACACCAACCACGTACGCTGCTAAATACGTGTACACGTATATACCTGTGTATATGTATAAATTTGTAACATCCTGAGATAAGTGTCAATCAATATTAATATTTAATATAAAAACATGATATGGTATTAACCAACCATAGTGTATATAATGCACTGTGCAAACAATATCACGTATGTCTGTCTGTCCATCCGCGCGTGAGTGAGTGAGTGAGTGAGTGAGTGAGTGAGTGTGTGTGTGTGTGTGTGTGTGTGTGTGTGTGTGTGTGTGTGTGTGAACCCGTTTTGAAAGCCCTTAAGAATGGGCCCACTGACAAGTCGATTTCAACAATCCATTTTAATTCCAAATCAAATATAACCAAAACATAACCACCCAGGTCACTATAATAATACATTGTCCATGACTGACAACTAATCTGCAACTACTGTGGTCCAAAACAGGGTTTGTATAATATTTCCAAAGTAATAAATTGATATTTAAATTGACCTGCCATGATCTGATTGCTATTATAGTATGACCAGACATTATGTCATCCCTTAGATAAAAGAATATATGCTAATTATGTTACGATCATGTGATCATTAGTTTTTACGACAAAACGGAATGATAACAACCTCAGATTTTATTTGTGTGAGCATGATCAGTGCCTATATTTATTGTGTGCACTTCATAACCACACACTTTGTCTGAGATTTAAAACACCAGTATGTGCTGCCTAATTGAAACTCTATAGTCACTCTGGTTTGGTAGTATGTTTATATATATTTACTACCCGTTCCAAAGATAACAGTTATTATCAACTTGTCTAAAGTGAATACAAAATATCACCATGTATATCATCAAACTTCCCCATCATATGACACCATATATTAAACTGTTATTTTACCATATATTAAACTGTTATTTCTCCAGATATCAAACTGTTATTGCACCATATATCAAACTGTTATTGCATCATATACACAGGGATAAACTTTCAATCATTTGTGCATTCCTGCCACGGTCCTACATATATGGCGAAATAAACATTTTATGTATGGTGAATTAACAATTCTTTTTTCATATTGTTGTTGTCTTGCACATGGTAAAATAACTAGCGCATACATAATCATTTCATAAAGGGGAAATATCAATTTCATATACATGTATATGGCCAAATAACTTTCAAATTGAATGCAATAACCGTATTATCTATGGTGAACTACTTCATATATGGTAAAATAACGGTTGCATATTCTATGTAAATATATAGAGGAATAACAGCGTCATATAATGGTAAAAATAACGGATTAATATATTTTGGAAATAACCCTTCTATATATGGTGAAATACTCGTTTTCCGTATTGTGAGGTAACTGTCCAATATACTTTGAACTGTGAAACAATTGTTTCATAAATGATGCAATAACCGTTCGACATATGGTGACATGATTACTCTATATCTTGTTATATAGTGCCAAATGTCAGTTTCATATAATGTGGAAATAACAGTTTCATATAAGGTGAAATAACAGTTTCATATAAGGTGAAATAACAGTTTCATATACGGTGAAAAAAACAGTTTCGTATAATGTGAAATAACAGTTTCATATAAGGTGAAATAACAGCTTCATATAAGGTGAAATAACAGCTTCATATAAGGGTAAATAACAGTTTCATATAAGGTGAAATAACAGCTTCATATAAGGGTAAATAACAGTTTCATATAAGGTGAAATAACAGTTTCATATAAGGTGAAATAACAGTTTCATATAAGGTGAAATAACAGTTTCGTATAAGGTGATATAACAGTTTCGTATAAAGGGAAAACCAGTTTCATATAAGGGGAAAACCAGTTTCATATAATGTGAAATAACAGTTTCGTATAAGGTGAAGTAACAGTTTCGTATAAAGGGAAATATCAGTTTCTTATAAGGTGAAATAACAGTTTCATAAAAGGTAATATAACAGTTTCATATAAGGTGAAATAACAGTTTCATATAAGGTGAAATAACTGTTTCATATAAGGTGAAATAACAGTTTCAGATAATGTGAAATAACAGTTTCATATAAGGTAAAATAACAGTTTCATATAAGGTGAAATAACAGTTGCATATAAGGTAAAATAACAGTTTCATATAAGGTGAAATAACAGTTTCATATAAGGTGAAATAACAGTTTCATATAAGGTGAAATAACAGTTTCATATAAGGTGAAATAACAGTTTCATATAAGGGGAAATAATACTTTCATATATGGTGAAATAATCGTTTAATATATTATGGAAATAACAGTTTCGTACAGAAGAATCCAAATTTCACATAAACGTTTTGTATCTGGTCACATAATCGTTTCAACAATGAAAAAACAACAGTTTGATATATGGTGAAATAAATGTTTGATATTTGGTGAAATAACTTTGATTTATGGTATAATAACAGTTTGATATATGGTGAGATAACAGCTTGATATATGATGAAACAAACGTTTGATACTAAGTTTATGGTAAAATAACGATGTCATATAATGAGGAAGTTTAATGCTTTACATGGTGGTAATATTGTACTCTCTTTGCACAAGTTGATAATAACTTGAAGGTTTGGAAAGGGAAATACATACAAAATCGTACTACTAAACCAGAGTGACTATAGAGTTTCAATTAGGCAGCACGGTGTTACTATCACACCAGAGTGACTATAGAGTTTCAATTAGGCAGCACGGTGTCACTACCAAACCAAAGTGACTATAGAGTTTCAGTAGTGGGTTTTCACCTAAGCGTAGACGAACGATATATGCAGACAGACAACTATTGATATGCAAATACGAACGTAAGCATGAATAGATGCCACGTATAAATCGACTGAAACCTCATTAATCTATTGACAATATTTAACGTCTTCAGCCCGAGTGGGTGAAAGAGAACGTTTCCTTTGTCAAGTAACTTGCATTTCATTATCACAAGCTTACAGATTTGTCAATACATTTCTTGTACACCTTCTTGCAGATGTTAATGAATTAAAAGAACATGGCGATTGGTTAATGGGCTTGGAATTGCAAGCTTGAGACGAGAACGTATTGATTGTGCATGATTTGAACCATCAGTTCACTTTCCTTCTAATTCTTTTTAAATATAGAATTCATGTAATATGTTAGAATTAGTTATCAAAGTAATTCGAACACGTGCTCCACGGAATTGTCGTGCAAAAATGGACGGGTGCGGACGTGTTATCCGGGTTCCGAACGTCAATTGATTTTGGAAGCTATGGGTCAGCATGCTAACAATTATCAACTGATAGCAGATCATGTCCGTGCAAATGCACGCATTCTGTCTCGAGATGTGCAAGACATTTACATTATTCGTTCTGCTACTGTAGTAAGACGTAGAATAAGGGATGTCGTCCACCGTCATCAGAACAGGTCATTGTTCGCACAAATAGGAAACGACCAGAATTTATGACAGGGTGGACTTGGAATATTGTGATCATGTTGAACACGTTATGATTATTGATACCTTGATAGCCAGTTATAAAGGATGTATAGTGGGTTTCATAATGGTGCTGGTCGACAATAACACAACAACCCGATCGTCGAATACATACGTCATGACTACATCAACGTTTGTTAAAGTTTCACAGCATTTTGTAACACTTTTGGACTAGAGATCGATTATTTGTTCCCGGCTTCTTCGCCTCATTGATTCACAAAACAAGTTACTTGACTGTGCAGACAGGGAAAAAAAATAGAAACAAAAATATGATATCCTTATGCAAATAAAATGCGACGTATAAATCGACGAAACTTATTATCTTTCGACAATATTTAACGTCGACGAAAGTGGACGTATGCAAATTTTAGAACGAAAACAGACGAAAACACATTTTAGAACGAAAGCCGACGAAAATCTATTGTTATGCAAATACAGTGACATATAAATCGACTTGGCCGACGAAAAGCTCATTAATCTATTGATAATATTTAACGTCGACGAAAGTGGACGTATGCAAATTTTAGAACGAAAACACGTTTTAGAACGAAAGCCGACGAAAATATATTGCTATGCAAATACAGAGTGACATATAAATCGACTTGGCCGACGAAAAGCTCATTAATCTATTGACAATATTTAACGTCGACGAAAGTGGACGTATGCAAATTTTAGAACGAAAACATTTAGAACTAAAGCCGACGAAAATCTATTGTTTTGCAAATACAGTTACTTATAAATCGACTTGGCCGACGAAAAGCTCATTAATCTATTGATAATATTTAACGTCGACGAAAGTGGACGTATGCAAATTTTAGAACGAAAACACATTTTAGAACGAAAGCCGACGAAAATCTATTGTTATACAAATACAGAGCGACGTATAAATCGACATGGCCGACGAAAAGCTCATTAATCTATTGATAATATTTAACGTCGACGAAAGTGGACGTATGCAAATTTTAGAACGAAAGCACATTTTAGAACGAAAGCCGACGAAAATCCATTGTTATGCTAATACGTGCAACGGATAAATCGAAATGACCAACGAAAAGGTCAATAATCAATTGACATATTTGTCTTCAACGA
Organism: Glandiceps talaboti; assembly: GCF_964340395.1. Classification (NCBI taxonomy): domain Eukaryota; kingdom Metazoa; phylum Hemichordata; class Enteropneusta; family Spengelidae; genus Glandiceps; species Glandiceps talaboti. The sequence continues at coordinate 8,999,451 of NC_135567.1, read as the reverse complement.
AATTTGAGGTATGGAAATTACCCTGACAAAAACTAAGTACAAATAACGGTAAAAGGTTGCGTAACTGAGCTGCTCGACAACCTACTGGGGGGGGGGGGGTTCCAAGCTTGTCTAATTCGAAGTAAGCTTATAACTTTGTTATGCTACTTATCCTCTTCAGTTTCACCTGTGGCAAAAATAAAAGGTTCATAAAAATGTCTTGTCCAATCCGTTGAACAAACACAAAACATCAATACTAGTAGTACTCTCGGTTAAAACAGTTTTTAAAGGCTTCCTTTGAAAGTAGTCAGGGTA